>NC_143576.1:253360546-253708522 GCF_048544385.1 Mastigoproctus giganteus
TTATTGGATGCTTGAAGTGGTAGAACCCATGTTTAGTCTCCAGAGCCAAGTTCCGGTCAACCCTTCCCTATCTCTTCCATCATGCAGTATGATTGATGACTTTTGAGGTTATGATGAACATCATGGTGAGATCCAATCTTCATTACATTTCGAGGGTACAGCTCTAAAACAGTGTTCGCAGACTGGCCGCTAGTTAGAACACTGGACCGAACCTATTGGTATCTCTTTAGGAGGCTTCCGGATCAGCTACCTCTACTCTGCCAGATAGTGACTGGAGGTAGTCCGAGTAGTGTGTATGCAGGGGGCATTGTCAAGGATCTGGGTATGTTCTTACCATGTGTATGCCATATCCAAAAATTTCATTACTTCATATAGCATGATCCCCCCAATTTTTCTTACTATTAAATACACCATGAATTGTCAAACTAATAGAGTAAGCTTATCTGTGAAAAGATCTAAACCTCCCAAACACTTCCTAGTTCATTTCACAAATATACGTGGCGCCTCCGTAGCCAGGTGGGAAGGAGCAGCAGTGCGTAGCACACGCTTCTTGATTAGACCGGGGTTCGAGCCCGTCACCACCAAATATGGAGGATGCGGGAAGGTCAGGGAATGACCACCGCATTTCCCGGAGCAATATGGCCTTAGTTGCTAATTCTCCTAAAAAAACCACAACAACAACAAATATACGTGGTCATAATTCTAATCTCAACGATGTCCATTTCCACTTGCAGTCTGCTAAACCCCGTGTACTTTTTCTGACAGAATCTCAGTTATTGGTTGATTCAACTACCACTGCTCATCTCAGTTGCCCAAATTATTCGGTGTATGATTCCTTTCGCCTCAGAGGTGGTACTTGTGCATATGTCCATTCCGATATTTCCTGTTAGAGACTTGATAATTTGGAATCTCCTCTTTTCGATCTTCTCTGACTTAAAATCTCTCTACTTCAATGTGTCAAATTCATCTGTTGTCTCTACTGTTCTCCCAACTCCACTAATCACTTGAAGCTCTTTGCAACTTGACTTTCTCCAGTCCAACTTTCCTAACAGTGAGGTAATTTTCCTTGGTGATTTTAATGTTCACAACTCCAGCTGGCTTCCGTTTTCTAGTCACACCGACCCAGCTGGTCTAGATGCTGAGGCTTTTGTAGTTTCTAATGACCTTACACAGATTGTTCATTTACCTACAAGAATACCAGACAATCCCAGCCATACAGCCAAGTGCTTGATCTTTTTCTCACAAACAACCCTTCTAAGTACACGGTTGAAGTGAGTGGACCTTTAGGTACCTCAGATTACAACTTGGTGATCGTCTCTTCTCCAATGGAGCCTTTATCTCGGCTATTCCCAACCTCGTATTGTTTGGTATTACAAAAATGCAAAATGGGATGACCTGCGAGATTTCTTTTCCTTGGTCGGATTACGGTTTCAAAACTTCTGGTGTCAACATTTGCTCAGGCCGTGTCAGTGAAATTATTCTTGTAGGAATGGAATCCGTTATTCCACACTCCACTTTAAAATCTCGTCCTTTATCTAAACCTTGGTTTTCCAATAAATGTGCTAAGGCTGTTCAAGAGAAGAACGTTGCATATCTTAATTGGCTTGTTTCCAATTGTTCAGTTTCATTTTCTGCCTACACCAAAGCTTGCAACAATTGTAATGCAGTTATTAATCAGTCCAAACTAGATTTTGAAGAGTAGAAAACTTGCTTTTTACCCTAATGGTAGACGAGCATTCTGGTCTCTTGCCAAAGCTTTTGGCCGCAACTTTTGCCTATCTCTGCTCCCACCTCTGTTTGTTTGTTTGTTTGTTTTTTTTTTTTTTTTTAATAGTTGTTGGCGCATCGGCTTCTGTGGCCATAATGTAAAATGCAAATGCCAAAGCATTTGCATTTTACACTGATCCAAGCCCAGGTAGGATTCGAACCCCACCTCTGTCAAAACCAGATGGTTCTGTTGTCACTTCAGCCAAGGTTAAAGCTGACCTGCTAGCTTCCCATTTTTCTTCCAACTCATGTATCAATGATCTTGGTAAAACACCTCCTACCATTCCTAACATGCTCCATTCATTTCCTCCTGTGGTCTTCCATCAAAAGGGCGTCAGAAGGATTTTGATGAATCTTGATGCAAAGAAAGCTCCAGTTCCTGATTGTATTTCTTTTCTTGTTCTCAAAACCTGGGCTCCTGAACTTACTCCTGTTCTTTGCCGCCTTTTTCACTTTCTTATTCCAAAGCTGTTTTTCCTTCAGCTTGGAAATTTGCTCATATCCAATCAGTTCCTAAAAAGGGTGAGAAGTCCCTCCCATCCAGTTATCATCCGATTGCAATTACTTCTACTCTTTCTAAAGCGATGGAGAAATTAATTAAACGCCAACTCTTAAACTACCTAGAAACCTTCCGTCTGATCGACGATTGCCAGTATGGATTCCGTCAGTGTCGATCCACTGGTGAAATTCTGGCTTATGTTACTCACTTATGGACAAATTCAATGGAAAAGTTTGGTGAAACACAAGCAGTTGCTCTTGACATCTCAAAAACTTTCGATTGTGTTTGGCATAAAGGTCTTCTAAACAAGCTTCTATCTTATGGTTTACCAACTGTTTTGTAATTGGTTATCTAGTTTTCCTTCTTATCGCTCACTGAGGGTGACGGTAGATGGCTCTCTATCTTCTAACTTCTCTACTAATGCTGGTTCCCCCCAAGATTCAGTTCTTTCCCCCACTCTTTTCCTCTTGTATATTAATGACCTTATTCCATTGACTGGAAATCCTATCCATAGTTTTGCCAATGATAGTACGTTGCATTCCACTTTCCATTTTGAAAACCTTGCCCTGCTCAATCAGCTTCAACTTCTCGAATATCCGCTACCAATTCCTTAAATGCCGAATTCCAGGTAATTCTCCAGTGGGGCAAAGACAACTTAGTTGTTTTCAGTCCTTCTAAAACTCAGTCTTGTCTTATATCTTGCAAAAAGGATTCTTCTGCTCCTGTGCTTATCTTTGGTGACACTCCGATTTCTAGGCAAAATGATATATCACTTTTGGGGATTACCCTGACTTCTAATCTCTCTTGGCACAAGCACATTACAAATATTGCTTCCTCTGCATCTAAAAAACTTGGTTTTCTCCTTCACTCTCGGTGTTACTTTTCTTCCAAACAGCTGTTCACTCTGTACAAATCCGCCCTACCATGGATTATTGTTCCCGCATCTGGGGCGGTGCCCCCAAAATCTCTCTCAGGCTTCTTAGGTTAATTTATGACTCCTCTCTAAATGAGTCTCTCTACTCTGTCTCATAGACAGACTGTTTCTGCTGCATGCCTTTTCTACTGATACTTCCATTGTCACTGTTCTTCTGAATTGGCTTCTATAATTCCTGCTCTCTCTTTGAAAACAGTCCGAACACGGGCCACCACCAGCCAACATCCATTTACTGTTCAACTTCAAACTTGCAGAACCAACTTTTCATCTTCCTCGTTTATTCATTCAACTGCTGTTTGCTGGAACAACTTTCCTTCATACGTATTTCCTGAAATTTACAGTCTTCAGAACAAGTGTAATGTCAACAAATATCTTATTTTGTCCTCTCAACCTCCAACCCAAGAAAGGTACTAAGTACTATAGGTTCTAATACCTCTCGTGTTTGTGGGGTTTCATAAAAAAAATAAATAAATAAAAAAAATTACTTGTGGGGTAACAGTAATTCCAGATTAAAGTACCAGCTGTGTGGTACCATAATGAAGATGGTATAGAATGAAAACGAACTTGGGGAGTAATTCAAGGGTTTAATGTTGGAGAACGTTAACTAAAAAATTGTATTTTTGTTTTAAGATAATTTTTGTTTTACTTTATACAAATAACAGTGCATATCATATCATAAAACTGCATCTCTCTAGTAGTTTACAAATTAGCATGGACTATAGGCACATTTCTCGTAAACTAAGTAAACGTCAAATGACTTTTTCTTGGTTAATTACAAAAACGTTTACTACAAAATGATTTTGTAGTTAACGTTGTCTGACACTAAACCCTTGAATTGTGCAGTCAGACATGAAGTTCTCTGAGCAGTGCAGACTGGTTGCTTGGACAGCTCATTGGGTTTTGTTCATGATATACGAAATTTTTCCAATACAGTTGAGGTAATTATTATACTGTACAAGGCAGTCATAAGGTCACATCTTAAATATTGCATACATGTCTGTAAGCTTCATTTTAGGAAGGAAGTGGATATGTTGGAACATGTGCAAAGAAGAGCAATGAGATTAGTGAGTGGAACAGAAGGGATTTTCATAAAAAAAAAAAAAAAAAAATGATAGTCAAAGTTCCTGTTTTTTGCAATGCGATTCTAGTATAGGGATAGAGAGGTTAAAGTAATTTTTCGAAGTTTCAGAGGGTGATCATCCCCAATCTTTGAGCTTAACGGGATACCAGAACAGGCTTCTATAGTGATTTACAAATAAGGCAACCATGGGTGGAAAGAATAGTCACAGTGCAAGTCAAACTAAAAAATAGACAGAAGAGCATTTTTTTCCTCAGTGATACCGAATAGTGTGGTACAGATCTTGATGTAAAATTTACGCTGCTATTCTACTATTTCTATTATTCTAGATTTTCTACTGTTCTATTTTCCCTTCAGGTCTTAATGTAAATTCTACTTGTTGAGATGATACTGTTCATTTTGGAGAAGCATTTAGATCTTTTTAATCTAGATATAATGGTTGTTAGAACAGGAAAATTTTGCACTGAATGTGGAGGAATGTACATTCAGTGCAAAGTCTGTTCCAGGCAGTGAAGGACTAGATGATGATGAAAAAGTCTGTGCTGACTACAAGATCAATAAAATGTCAAGCCACTTGCTAACACCACTGATGTTGAATGGAACCTGAGGAACAGGCATGGTTTGATTTGAATGGAACAAACCACTCAACATGGTGTGCCTTCTCTTGTGGCAATTCTGTGTTTATTTATCGGTATATTATATTTCAAATGCAACACCTATTGAACTTGTTCTTTGTGTCAGTAAATTATTTTGAAATATCGCTAAACAGTAGGAAAAACCATTTTTCTCTCTCTCTCATTTGTTTATTTTTAAAGTAGCAATGAATTTGAAAAGGTGTAATTTTGTTCATATTGTACAAAATATTAGACATTAGTAATGTAGCATTAAATAAACCTGAAATAAAGTAAGAGGTGTCACCAACTGGATATTTTTTAAGTTTAGGTTTGTTTTCTTTTATTTATTTTAATATTATATTTTGTATTAGTCTTTTTATTAATTAATGTTTCCATAGTCTTTTTCACATTTCAGTACTCTGAAGATTTGAAATTAAACCTTGATATTTTGTTATAAAGACATACATGACTATGTCTCTAAGACGGATACTATAGAAAGAAAAAGGACACTTAAATGTACCACAGAATTAATGCTACAATTAGGACTGTACTTGACAAGCTGCAATACTGCTACCAGTTGAATACCAATCTACCCTAACCATGTTTTATAGTAAATATCAAGTTAATATTAAAAGAAACATTTAATATAGCCATAACATGTTCTGTTGTCCCCTTGTGTTTTTTCTTTGCTTGCTTGCTTTTTGCACTATAATTTGAATACCCATGACTCCTCTGTTTTCTTCATTATGGTTTAATTATTGTGTCATAAGGTTTGCTTAAATAACTAGAATTTTTTTCAGCCTAGTCTGTACTTGTTAACAGGAGAGACTGCTTCTACAGGGATGGGATACACTTAGCATTAGCATTAGTAGAGGCATTTGATGCAAGAAAGCAAGCTTATGCAGCATCAGCCAAAAAAAAAAAAAAAAAAAACCACTTCCACTTCACCCCTCTGTTCGTTCAAAATACCTGTCCAGCTGAGCCTTAAACTTATTTAGGCTATCAACCTCCACCACAAGGGATGGAAGTCTGTTCCACCAACCAACCACCCGCTGGCTAAAGGCAAATTTCCGCACGTCTATCCTACATCTGTCTTTACTCAATTTGAATTTATGCTCTCTCAGGTGATTTTTCTGAGCTAGAGGAAGAATCCCATCAGCATTGAGCATGCTTAAACCATTCAAGGCTTTATACACCTCTATCAGATCACCTCGCTGGTGCCTAGTCTCCAGACACTGTAATTTGCAAAACTTAAGCCTTTCTTCGTAAGAGGACCCCTTTGTTCCATTCACTAATCTTGTTGCCCTTCTCTGTACTCGTTCCAGCAGCTCTACATCCTTCTTGAAATGAAGCCTCCAGACCTGTATACAGTACTCTAGGTGTGGCCTGACCATCGCCTTATACAATGGAATAATCACCTCCTTATCCCTGCTGGAAAAATTCCTGTATATCATTGACAATACTCCATGAGCTACTCTTGCAGCCCGTCTGCACTGCTCAGAGAACTTCATATCTGCCTGCACAACCACCCCCAAGTCCCTTTCATTCTCTACCACTGTCAGTGTAGTACCACAGAGTTGATACGTTGCTCTGGGGTTGCTGTTTCCCATGTGTAGTACTTTACATTTGTCAATGTTAAACTTCATTTGCCACCTCTCAGCCCATCTGCTCAACCTTTCCAGATCCTGTTGCAGCAGCATAGCGTCAGTAGTGTCCTTGACAACCCTGCCAACCTTTGTATCGTCTGCAAACTTGGACATTAAGCCCGATATACCATCATCAATATCATTTATAAATACAGAAAACAATAATGGACCCAACACTGAGCCCTGAGGGACTCCACTAATAACATTAGTCCACGATGAGCAGTGTCCATTGGTTACCACTCTCTGTCTTCTCCCCCTCAACCACCCCTTTATCCATAGCAGCAATTTGCCTCCAATGTCACACTGCTCCAATTTGTGTAGCAGTCTTCCATGTGCAACAGTATCAAAAGCCTTTCTAAGATCCAAGTATATAATATCAAAGTTATTCCCTGCATCCAGTTCTTTTGTGACTGCATCATAGTATCCAATCAAGTTGGTCAGACAAGACTTCCCCTTAACAAAACCATGCTGTGTCTGAGCTATAACTGAAGTCTTGTCTAAATGATCCTGCAGTGCTTCTTTAACCAGTGCCTCCATTAATTTTCCTGGAACAGAAGTTAAGCTCACAGGTCTATAATTACTTGTGTCAGCCTTTGATCCTCCTTTGTGAATTGGGGTCACATTTGCACATTTCCAGTCTATGGGTACCTCCCCTGAGTCCAAGGAAGCTCTCATAATTATGGCTCAGGGTTTGCTTGCTTCCTTTGCTGCCTCCTTTAATATAACTGGATAGATCCCATCCACCCCGGGTGCCTTTCTTGTGTTTATCTTCAACAGTTTCTCCTCCACTTTACTCCCAGTTATTTCAAGATTCTGTAGCTTACTGCTAGAGTTGAATACACCTCTGGCATTCCCCTCGCTGAATAACTCCTCATGTGTGAATGTCGATGCAAAATATTCATTTAGTTTGTTAGCTACCTGAGCAGGATCATCAACACTTGACCCATCAATATCAAGTGGACCAATCTGATTCATCCCCTTCCTTCTAGAGTTTACATAAGTAAAGAACTCTTTGCTGTTTTTCTTTGCATCCCTTGCCAAGGATTTCTCATAATCTGCCTTCGCCTGCGTAACCTCCTTTGTAACTTGGTTGCATATCAACTTGTATCTATCATAGGCTTCTGTGTCATGTGTTAATTTGTATGTATCCCATGCATTTTTCTTCTCTGCCATATGCCTCATTAGTTCATCTGACATCCATTTTGGCCTAAACCTTGAACAATATTTCTTAGTTGGTATGTAAAGCCTAGTAGCTTCCAAGATAAGTTCTTTGAATGCTTCCCATTTTGAATTTGCTGTTGGTAACATCATCAGTTGGTCCCACTGTATAGAATTTAAATACTGTCTCAGTCCATCATAGTCGCCTTTACGGAAGCAATAACCCTTCCCTTTACCCCTAATGGTAGTTACCTCTTTGAGTAAATCCCACTTCAGCACACTGTGATCACTGCCACCTAGTGGTTCATTTATCTGCAGATTCTTAATGCATGAAGAATCACTGCTGATAATCAAATCAAGAGTATTACTCCCTCTAGTTGCCTCCCGAACATGCTGATGTAGTGTAGAAAACAGTCATCCAATAAATCCACAAAAGCCCTGCTAGTGTGTGAGTGACCAGCCCCCAAATTCCAGTCAATATCTGGGAAATTAAAATCCCCCATAATAAGACTCTCTGATTTACTGGCCCACTCTATTTCCCTGTACAGTTCCTTATTATACTCATCAGAGTCATTAGGCCTATAGCACACTCCTACTCTCAATTTTGATCTCCCAATGTTTATGTCACACCAAACTGACTCCACACTGCACTGTCCAGCGATGTCGACTGGCTTCACTTCCTTGGTTTTTATGTGTTTCTTAACTAATAGCATAACCCCTCCCCCCTTCCTATCCTGTCTATCCTTTCTGTAGACGTTGTACTCCCCAAATTGCAGTTCTGCATCCCTTATATCTGTGTGACACCACGTCTCTGATATCCCAACAATATCTGCCTTCGATGTTTTGAGCAATACCTCAAATTCATCAAATTTATTTACTAAACTCCTAGCATTGGTGTACACGCAAGTATACCTGCACCTGTTTCTATTCTTAGTTACCCTAACACAACCCATGTGTTTACTTGTACCGCAATGGCTCCCAGCAGTCTCTGAAATACCATGCATCTTGTTTTTCAGGCTTCTGCTCATTCTAATAGAAGCAGTGCAAGAATCTCTTTCACCTCTGCCAGTGGCTACTGTCAATCTATTGGTCTTTGTCTCCCCCCAAGCTAGCAGTTTTCCGACCCACCTAACACTGCCTCGATAGCATCAGCAAATATTCTTGCACCCTTTCTATTTAAGTGTATCCCATCCCTGTAGAAGCAATCTCTCCTGTTAACAAGTACAGTCCAGGCTGAAAAAAATTCTACCCCTTGAGCCTTGCACAATCTTTCCAGGGCCGAATTGATCGACAAGGCTCTCATCATGTACTCCCTCCTATCGTGTCTGGGCAGAATTGCAGACACTTTCAAGTTCAACCCTAATTCACGGCTTTTTTTCAACAGTGACCTGTACTTGCTAAGTAATTCCGCCGGTCTCCTACTCTTAATATCATTAGTGCCAACATGTACAACTATATCACCTTTTGTGCCCTTAAAAGACGATATCTGCTCTACAACGTCATCAACCTTTGCCCCTGGCAGACATACCCTGGTCCTATTCCACCTATCCTTTTTACAAAGCACTTTTAGCACTTAAATAGAAAGGGTGCAAGAATAATTGCTGATGCTATCGAGGCAGTGTTAGGTGGGTTGGAAAACTGCTATCTTGGGGAGATACAAGGACTAATAGATTAACAGTAGCCACTGGCAGAGGTAAAAGTGAATCTTGCACTGCTTCTATTGGAATGAGCAGCAGCCTGGAAAACAAGATGTAGTATATTTCAGAGACTGCTGGGAGTCACTGCGGTACAAGTAAAAACATGGGTTGTGTTAGGGGAGCTAAGAATAGGAACAGGTGTATTTATACTTGTGTGTACACCAATACTAGGAGTTTGATAAATAAATTTGATGAATTTGAGGTATTGCTCAAAACATCAAAGACAGGTATTGTTGGGATTTCAGAGACGTGTCACACAGATATAAGGAATGCAGAACTGGAATTTGGGGAGTACAATGTGTACAGAAAGGATAGACAGGATAGGAAGGGAGGAGGGGTTATGTTATTAGTTAAGAAACACATAAAATCCAAGGAAGTGAAGCCAGTCGACATCGCTAGACAGTGCAGTGTCGAGTCAGTTTGGTATGACATGAGCATTGGGAGATAAAAATTGAGAGTAGGCCTAATGACTGATGAGAATAATAAGAAACTGTACAGGGAAATAGAGTGGGCCAGTAAATCAGAGTGTCTTATAATGGGGGATTTTAATTTCCCAGATATTAGTATTAGTATTAGTATTAGTAACGGCCGCATGGTGCAAGAAAGCCTATGGCTTATGCTGCACCAGCCAAAAAAAAAAAAAAATAAAAAAATAAAATAAAATTAAAAAAAATAAATCCGAACAAAACAATGATAAAAACAAAAAAATAAAAATAAATAACTAAATAATAATAATTAATAAAATAAAAAATAAATAAAAAGGAAATTAAACCTATCATCCTATGTGCTTCCCTTACCCGAAAGTACTATCCAGATGACCTTTGAATTTCCCCAAACTGTCGGCCTCTACCACCCATGAAGGCAACTTATTCCAGTAATTTATAACTCGCTGGCTAAAATAGAACTTCCTGCAATCCAATCTAAACATTTACATATATATTGACTGGAATTTGTGGATTGGTCACTCACACACTAGCAACGCTTTTGTGGAGTTATTGGATAATTGTTTTCTACATCAGCATGTTAGGGAGGCAACTAGAGGGAGTAATACTCTTGATTTGATTATCAGTAGTGATTCTTCATGCATCAGGAATCTGCAGATAAATGAACCACTAGGTGGCAGTGATCACAGTATTCTGAAGTGGGATTTACTCAAAGATGTAACTACCATCAAGGGTAAAGGGGAGCATTTTTACCTTCATAAAGGTAACTACAATGGTCTGAGACAGTATTTAAATTCTATACAGTGGGACCAACTGATGATGTTACCAACAGCAACTTCAAAATGGGAAGCATTCAAAGAACTTATCTTGGAAGCTACTAGGCTTTACATACCAACTAAGAAATATTGTTCAGGGTTAGGCCTAATTGGATGTCAGATGAACTAATAAGACGTATGGCAGAGAAGAAAAATGCATGGGATACATATAAATTAATGGGTGATATGGAAGCCTATGATAGATATAAGCTGGCCTGTAACCAAGTCACAAAGGAGATTAGGCAGGCAAAGGCATATTATGAGAAATCCTTGGCAAAGAAAGCAAAGGAAAAGAGTTCTTTACCTATGCAAACTCTAGAAGGAAAGGGATGAATCAGATTGGTCTACTGAATAAAGATGGTTCAAGTGTTGAGGATCCTGCTCAGGTGGCTAACAAACAAAATGAGTATTTTGCATCTGCATCTACATTCACACATGAGGAGTTATTCAGGAAGGGGAATGCCAGAGGTGAAGTAAACTCTGCCAGTGAGCTAGATGATTTTGTAATAACTGAGAGGAAAGTGGAGGAGAAATTGTTGACGATAAACATAAAAAAAGGCACCCGGGGTCAATGGGATCTATCCAGTAATATATTAAAGGAAGTAAGCAAACCCTTAGCCATAATTATGAGAGCTTTGGACTCAGGGGAGGTACCCATAGACTGGAGATATGCAAATGTGACCCCAATACACAAAGGAGGATCAAAGGCTGACACAAGTAATTATAGACCTGTGAGTTTAACTTCTGTTCCAGGTAAATTAATGGAGGCACTGGTTAAAGAAGCACTGCAGGATCATCTAGACAAGACTTCAGTTATAGCTCAGACACAGCATGGTTTTGTTAAGGGAAAGTCTTGCCTGATCAATTTGATTGGATACTATGATGCAGTCACAAAAGAACTGGATGCAGGGAATAACTTTGATATTATATATTCGGATCTTAGAAAGGCTTTTGATACTGTTGCACATGGAAGATTGCTGCACAAATTGGAGCAGTGTGGCATTGGAGGCAAATTGCTGCTATGGATAAACTGATGGTTGAGGGGAGAAGACAGAGAGTGGTAATCAATGGACACTGCTCATCGTGGACTAATGTTATTAGTGGAGTCCCTCGGGGTTCAGTGTTGGGTCCATTATTGTTTTCTGTATTTATAAATGATATTGATGATGGTATATTATGTTTAATATCTAAGTTTGCAGACGATACAAAGGTTGGCAGGGTTGTTAAGGACACTACTGATGCTGTACTGCTGCAACAGGATCTGGAAAGGTTGAGCAGATAGGCTGAGAGGTGGCAAATGAAGTTTAATGTTGACAAATGTAAAGTACTACATATGGGAAACAATAACCCCAGAGCAACGTATCAACTCTGTGGTACTACACTGACAGTGGTAGAGAATGAAAAGGACCTGGGGATAAGTGTGCAGGCAGATATGAAGTTCTCTGAGCAGTGCAGATGGGCTGCAAGAGTAGCTCATGGTGTCTTGTCAATGATATACACAAATTTTTCTAGCAGGGATAAGGAGGTGATTATTTCCTTGTGTAAGGCAATGGTCAGGCCACACCTTAAGTACTGTATACAGGTCTGGAGCCCTCATTTCAAGAAGGATGTAGAGCTGCTGGAACGAGTACAGAGAAGGGCAACAAGATTAGTGAATGGAACAAAGGGTTGCTCTTACAAAGAAAGGCTTAAGTTTTTCAAATTAGTGTCTGGAGACTAGGCACCGGCGAGGTGATCTGATAGAGGTGTATATAGCATTGAATGGTTTGAGCATGCTCAATGCCAATAGGATTCTTCCTCTTGCTCAGAATAATCACCTGAGAGGGCATAAATTCAAATTGAGGAAAGACAGATGTAGGATAAATGTGTGGAAATTTGTCTTCAGCCAGCGGGTAGTTGGTTGGTGGAACAGACTTCCATTCCTTGTTGTGGAAGTTGATAGCCTAAATAAATTTAAGGCTCAGCTGGACAGGTATTTCGAACGAACGGAGAGGTGAAATGGGAGTGGTTTTTTTTTTTGGCTGATGCTGCATAAGCTTGCTTTCTTGCATCATATGCCTCTGCTAATGCTAACTATTATAATTGGTTTGTGTATTTATTTATATTAATTCTGCTTATTATAATTTACAACGTTAATTTGCATATTTATGTTTGGTTTATATGGGTTGTTTGTCTGAATTGAGTTTAAATTGCATTTCATGTATTAAGTTTTTTGATATAAACTACAGAGGATGTTAGCCATGGAATTCTGAATTTACTTTGTTTATTACTTTAATTCTGTATTCAGGTTATGTAGGGATATCTGTTGATGCTTGGCTAGAGAACAGTCAACGACTGAGTTATAGTCCTTTTTGGAATTCATAAGTGCTCATGTTTCCCCTGACAAAGTGGTACTTGTAAGTGTCCTGTCTTCATTTAATTTTATTTATTATGAAAATTGCACTCATGCTTTCATGGATGTGTGAGGGTGGCATCTCTTTATTCCTGGAGTCATGCATTTGCCCTGCTGAGGTTGCTTTGTTTCTTTTTTATTTTTTATTTCAATTATTAAGGCAGCTCGGCATCCTTGTAGCAAAATCATGGTTTGTCAGTGTAACATTACTTGTCGACATTTGTTTCATGGTATGTTTAGTGTTCTTTTTCCACTATAGTTTTTCATATATTCATTGCAGTATTAATTTTAATATCAGTATTTTTAACAAGATTTGGCTAATGAGCTACAAAGAAATAGCAGTTTACAATATTTCAACATTAGAGATAAAGAGTAGTTGCAATTATTAGGTTCGTTACAGAGTTTGATGACAGCAGTAGTAAAACAATGAATGACGTTGCTTATAAACATATAATCAGCCAAAATCATTAAATTGTATGTCTAAATAATATGAGCGAGAGAGAATGAGTTAGTATGTCTGGAAGTGGGTGGGAGTATCTCATTTGTAATATCAATGAAACATGGACTGTTTCAAGCAAACATTAAATTATACTGTAATAGTCATTTTATAACAAGTGAAAATTTTCCCTTTACTGAAATAAAGGAGGAATATCCATGCCATACAAAATGTTTTAATGTTCTGTCACTTTTAAATTGTGCAAAGTGAGTCAATATTAACTAGTTTAAAAATATTTATATCAACCATTCAGCTGATAACCTACAATATCAAGTAGATCAGCAGGTCTTTATATTTTTTTCATTTACTACCCATTTGTTACTGGAATAGTTTTTTTAAATGTGTTCAGTACAAAGTCTCTTTTTAAACTAACAAACTGAGCCATGCTCAAATCTAAGTTGAAAGTTGGTGATTGAGTGTGTTGCTGTAAAATGCATTGGTTAGATTAAATGGAATGTGTTAATAGTGCATGGCATACAATAAAAGTATGCATGTTTTTTATTTTTTTTTTAAGTTTAATGAGTTATCTCTGACTGCACAAACCTGAAATAACAGTTTGATTTGATCTCTGGCCAGTGTAGTTTGTAGCAGTAGAAAGTTTGCTGTTTTATTATTTCTTTTGGGTTGTTTATGTGAAAATAAACAATTCAGGTAGTTAAGTACAAACTGGTGGTAAGCACACAACTTTTCTTGTGTCTATAAAGTTGAATTTTGTGTGAAAGCATTAGTTTCACAAAAACTGCAAGTGAAATGATTCAGATAATCATAAAATTATCCCTGTACCTGATGTATGTATAAATGAAATGTACAGCATTTGAAGTGTTATCCATTGATTATTCTTATTTAATAATGTGCAGCCATGTTTGTTACGTGTAAAATATCTAAAATGTATGAATCTTTTAGTGTGTTAACCTTGGGGAAGATTGATATATATTTGACTTTAATTATGGTGCACTTATTTCATGGCTTGTGCTTTACTTCTACTCTTGAATAGCATACCACCCTCTGTGTAAAAATGGTTTGCATATACAAAATTATTCAATTATTCATTCTTATAATTTTTTAAATTACATAAACAAGTAACTATATAAAATTTCATATCTGACTGCACAATTACCCCAGGCAGTTTTCATTCTCCACAACCCTGCACACTTGAAACTTGTGTAAATAAATTGAGCATAAGCACCTACATTCATATTTTGTTATTATTTTACACTCTTCGAGCATTTAGAGTATCATTTTTTATCATCAGACATTGTTCTGATTTTCTTTTTAAAAAATCTGATTCACTATATATTTGCAATATTAAAATCAAATTTATTACCTTCTTTTTTTTTTTTTTTTTTATGAAAACCCCAAACGTGAGAGGTGTTAGAACCTATAGTACTGTGCTTGGGTTGGAGGTTGAGAAGATGAGAGAAGATATTTGTTGGCATTAGAACAAGTGTGACTATGTGGGTGTGTAGTGTATGTGTTGTTTTGTTGTATGTCAAGTGCCAGTACCTGGAGTCTTCACAGCCAGGGAGATGAGATCACCTAGTCCCCGAGCCCCCTGACTCCTATCCAAAGCCACATGAAGGTGCGCTGGGGACCACAATCTAAAAGACTTATTGTGGCTTCCATAGTAAACTCCAATTACCTGGAAACTCCAAGAAAAATGAAAAGAAATGAGATAATAGTGGGAGAAGTAAGGAAAGGAAAGGAGGATGGGAAAGTATAAAGAAAGGCCTCCGTAGCCGAGTGGGCAGGAGCGGGAGTGCAGTAGCACACGCTCTTTGAGTAGACCGGGGTTCAAGCCCCTGACTGCTGAATACGCTCGATCTGCCAACCCGCACTGGACCAGCGTGGCAGATTATGGTCCATTTCCCTCAACATGAATTGTTGAGGAGGCTTCCATCCTGCAGTGGGTTGATAATGGCTGCACTTTACTTTTTTTTTTAGTAATAAAGAGAATAGAAGAGTATAAGAATACAACTAGTAGATTATCCATAAACATCATAATAAGAAACCTATGTATCCAGCACTTTACAGATATTGTAAATAATATGAAAAGAATAGCTGTCATCTATACAATGCAGAATGTTACAAAACCCCTACTGGGATATAGGAAACCAAAACCAGCTGTCAACCAGACAGCAAAAAAATAATTACCAGCACAAAATACATTATATTACAGGATTTTATTTAAATTCAATCTTCACATCCAGCACACATTGGAGAGAAACAATAAGCTTCCTTCTTTTTGCATTAACCTTCATAGATCAATTCTAAATAAAAGATAAAATTATTGGAATATATGCAATTTATGTGCATAGACTTAACCCTGAGTTAACCGCATCTCAATATCCAAATTTAAGTCTAATACAACTGTGTCATTTCATTCATCAAGTAATGCTATAAGATACTGAACTGAAGGAGTCACTAGCCATCCTAAAGGACTAAGTCAGAGAATATACATTACACTACATCACGACCTTTGTATATCACCAACAGTTAGTTACCTCTATACCTAAGATTTAAACCAAGCATGTATTATATCAATTATTACTTCCAGAATTATCAAAGCAATATCACCCAGATTACAAATATACACAAAGATCTAATTTCATAAGTATCGACAAGCATCACTACCCAATAAAGAATTTATACAATTAACAGCACTCAGTTGGTGCCACCAACAAAAAAGACCACCAATACCTCAATGCTAATCTAATTATTGACCTTATCCCAATCAGAATTATTCACAATCTTGTCCATTACAGGGGGAATTACTATTAATGCAATAGTCCAATGACTCATTTAACCAAGTTTCTATCAGAATGTTCCAGTAGGCATTGTCTATTACCAAATAGACAATGCCGACAACTACAATGCTACTATTTACAACAAATTGAAAGATGTAGCAACAACCTTTGTAGCTCTAAAGACGATGTCTTATCTCATCAAATTTTCTGTCAATTAACATTTAAAGTATTTCCACCAGCAATGAAATGAAGACAATCAGATAAATTCTATGCGTAACATGCACGGTATACAAGTTTGTCCAATGATGTTAGAACTGGCATTCAGAATCCATCCTACAACTCGGCAACAAATCTCAACTTATTAATTAACTTTACCAAATAACTACTAGGGCTCAATTTGGAGCTCAGCAGACATTAAAAAAAAAATTGCTATCATTGATATAAAGCCAACCAGACAGTCAAGTGTTAATACACTGGTGTGCAAAATTTAAGGACCAGTCAGGTTTTCACCTGTAGTTTCTCATAGGGGTGGCCTGGATATGGGAAAAGCATACCAAAGGAACCTCATGAAGGAAACAAAATGGTACAGAGAGACTTTATTCAAAAATGGCAACATAGCACTGGCTGCCATGATGCAGATGCATCACTGCCAAAGATGGAACAAAGGGAAGAGGTGATCCTCAGTAGGAGATATGGCCATCCCTAATGTTGATGCAGACTTTGCACCGCCTGTCCATACTTAGAACAATGTTGCTAAGTTCTTGCAATAGCGTGCATTCCTCTGTCATTGCCATCTGCAGCTGGTGAGTGTAGACGTGCCACTAGGATTCTCCCCAGAGTGTCCCACGTGTTCGATGGAATTTAGGTTGGTGAAACAGGCAGGCCAATCCATACGAACACTCCTCACTTTCAGACAGCTGAATTGTGATGGGGTGTGGCATTATCATCCATAAACACAAACTCGGCCAATAGTACCTCAGAACAGATGCACATGGGGAAGGATTACATCAGTCTAGTAGCGTGCACTATTTTACATTCCAATATCTGGACGTGTGTACATCCATCCAAGAAAACATCCCTCCAGACGAGAACACCTCGACCGCCATATCGATCCCTTTCGGTGATGTTTATGGAGTGACACTGTGCCAACCTCTCGCAAGTCAGTATTTATAATTCTTATCCTCTTCTTAAAACGCCTATCTGAAAAATTTGTTAAAGCAAGGAAATTTTCTTTATTGATCACTAATTGTGCTAGGTCCTCATGATTATAAACACTAGTTATCACCTGCATTTGAATTTGATTAAAGAGGCCTGTGTGCTCTCGATTCGTTATTGTGTGACATAGCGAAACGGAAGACAATAAATAATGACAGGTTTAATTCTAATTGTAAAACATTAAATACATACAATATTTAATATGTGGATGACAACCGAAAATGCCTTTATCCCATACCCAAACCTATCACAACAGGTTTCTAGGGTCTTAAAATCACATGGGATAAAGTACGTACAGCTCCAAGGCAGAAAGTTGCAATCCCTCATCTCTAGTGAAAACACCCGTTCCCACCTTACTACAAAATGGTTTAGTCTACCGCCGTGACTGCACTAGCTGCTACATCAGGGAGATGGCTCGGCAAACGTCTTTCGGAACACGAAAGAGCCATCTGTTTAGCAGACAGAATATTTGGCTATTGCCGAACACTTCTGATCAACCCGCCACGACACTGCCCTGCACCTGGTTGGAGTCATTGAACATCACATGCTCCAGTCAACAGAAGCAGTGGATGTAATGTCCACCCTATCACAGCCACAAGCTTCAACATCAAACAATTAACTAGCATCGCGCAGTTAATTGTTCTGTACTTTGACTGTTAGTACACACCCTCATGTTCCACACTCTTAACTGTCAGTTTGACTGATGAAGGTTACTATAATAACAAAGCTTTTATACTGTATGTATTCAATATATGTTTGTTTTACAATTAGTATTAAACCTGTCATTATTTATTGTCTTTTGTTTCACTCTGTGTTACACAATAATGTATTTGAATTCTTAAATCTCAATATAATTACAGTCAAAGAATAAATGCTCGACTGTTTCAATATTAGCACAAGGACATAAAGGAGTAACGGAATGACCAAAAACATGTAACATGGAATTAATATTACCATGTACAGTCAGTAGGAATGTAGTATTGAATCCAGGACAAAACCACTTAGTTTGTTTGCAAATTTATTCGGAACGTCTCAAAAACTTTCCGAATAAATTTGTATATCATTCTGCCTAACTGGACAGCAGACCATTCTGCCTGCCAATCCTGCATACATTCATTCCTGATATGAACCATATCCAACTTTTCAGAGACATTCAGGTCTAATACATTATCTAATACAAATTCTTACGCCTATTGTGTAATAAATATTGAGCCATCATTTCGTATTGAACTGGCATTTTGCCATTTGACACCTGCAAAGCAACATTAGATAGTTCTACAGGTTCATGATATTGCTGATAAGAAAAAGCGTTATGCTTGAGTGGGATATTTATCTATTATCCAACATGATGCTCAAGTACCTGTAAGTGAGTTATAATTTGATTGATATTTCAATTTAATAGTGAGATGCTGGTATCATTAAGTCTTGGGAACTGAAATTTCCAACTTGTGTATTTGAATCTATGGATGCAGATGCTGTTAGATCTTTCTTTCAATACTGGTGTGGAGGCTCCAAAAATTAATATTGCCAGGTCGTCTGCACCCTGTGATGTTCTGTGGTAAGCCACCCATCAAGGGCTACGTTCCAACAGATAGGAACGAGAACGGATCCTTAAGGACACCCCTTATTGACCTGTCTAGTGATTTGACAAGAGACTTCTATCTTGAAAATAAATAATTCGTAATTAAGCGATATAGGGGTGCTGACACCCCGGCTTCCCTGAACCTCGCTAGGACACTTTGCCACCATAAGGTGTCAAAGGCATTTTTGAGGTCCACAAAGAGGGCGAGGACATATCTGGAGTCAGACGTAACAGAATTCAAAGCCAGCCTGTTAGTATCCACAGTAGATCTTAGTGAACCCGAACTGAGCAGCTGCCCAAAGGTCTTTAGCAGAGTAATAGTTCCTAAATCTGACAACAATCAATTGTTCAAGTACTTTTCCAAGTATGGGGAAAAAAAAGCACAATATGCCTGTACGATGATGATTCATTTGCAGGTTTTCCAGGACGAGAAAAAATTTTAAGTTGGCTTGTTGACCTTCCTGAAGACAACAATGTAGCATTTCAATAATCAATTGAGGAACACAGATCATACCTAGCGCTTAATGTCAGGCAATGTTAACTACAAAATTGCATTTTTGTTTTGAGACAACTTTATACAAATAACAATGCATGTCATAGCAAGTATTTCTTTAGCAGTTTACAAGTTACTTGGGCAATAAGCACATTTTCGGTAAACCTATAAAATGTCAAATAACTTTTTCGTGATTAATTACAAAACCGTTAACTACAAAATGATTTTTAGCTAACGTCTGACACTAAACCCTCGATACTTTCTTCAACACAGCAACCTCTGTTAAATCCGTCCCTGGACATCATCTCTCAATAGAATTAATAGCGTCCGTTATTTCAACCTGTGTGAAGGGGTCTTCTAAAGCAAGGCCAGCATAAGTAAGATGCGCCTATCGTGTTGAGGTCTGTTCCGTGCCCTACGGAATAAAGAGTTCTGATGAATTATGCCATCCGAAATGGCGTTCATAGAGTTGCTCCACGTGAGAGTTTCCAGATTTTTTGATGTTAAAAACGATGAAAAGATTTCAGATGTGTGCAATTTTCCTGTTATAATTTTGTAAGCCCACAGCTCTTTCGCATAGTAGCTTGGACCAATCGCTTCATGATAGTTTCTTCTGTCGACAAATCTCATTAAAATATAACCTTCTAGCCCCCCCTTATACAATTCAAGACGATTCACCTGATCGCGATCTCTATTACTTCTAGCACACTGCAGATTACGTCTAGCCATTTTTAGGTTATTCCTAAGACTCGTTATGTGCTGCGTTCACCAAGGGACAGAATTACTATTTCTCTTTTTCCTTTTTAAAGACGTATTGCATACCGAGGTGATCAGATTTGAAACCTCCTCTGCCTGTTGCACAGCAGGTAACTGTGCTATGCAATGTACATTTTTCAGTGTAACAGCAGCCCTCAGAGTCTGATCAAAATATTCTCAATTTGCATTCAATGTTTTGTGCTGAGGGAAGTCAAAACCAGACCTCCGTCTGTGGGATCTAGAAAAAAAAAAAACGTAATAGCATTATGGCCGCTGGCGGACCAAGTCGTGTGCACCTGCCAATTTCTAATACAGTTTCCCAGAGCACTATTAGAAACAGTTAAATCTATAAAAGACATCCACAGATGAGACATAAGTTGGAGGATGTCCAACGGTGTTTCATAATGTTTGTTAAGATAAATTCTTCCATCAAATCTTTTGGATCCAAAACTGGACTGTTCCAAAGAGGAGACGAAGCGTTGGGGTCACTTAATATAATAATCATTCTGCCAATTACTTTAAGCAGGACATCCTCCAAATAATTTAAGAGAGTTCAATAGGTTGGTGCTGCTGACTACACTGCATATATAAATAGATAAAATAAATTTGTCCAAAAGGTTCTTCAAGACATGCACATGTAGCATGAGTGGTGCATAAACTAGTTATCTTAGTGTGTTATCTCCCGATTCATTACAGCCAGAGATGCCCAAACCCTGGCCATGGCGTTTCCACCAACTCAGGCATGTTCCATGTTAGAATGTACAATTTTACTGCCCAAAGGTAAGTCTTAACCACGCCTTTTTAAGAATAGGGTTCCTGCAAATCCATGAGTTTGATCTTATAAAAACGTATATCAAAACAATGATTTTCGAAGGTGTACTGTATGGAGTAGTGTTGTGGGACTCGACTGCAAACAGCAATCAAACCACTAAACGCATGATGACTCTTCCAGAAAGACCTGGACGAGTCATATGCGACCACAGCAGCTTACAACACGAATGGCCAAAGCTCTGAATTTAACCAGATTTTCTGCCTTAATGCATGAAAGAAGACTAATCTGCACCATCAAAATGATTGTTGGGAGAACCTGAGTGCCCAACATTTGAGACACCATGTGTTGGTGGATCCCCCAACCAGCTCTACACTTCACTACCAAGCTTCTTGCTCTTCCTTATCAGAAGCTCTATCTTTGGATGCAAATATATGTAAAATCGTAGGCGACAAAAGGTATAGACGTCTCATCTTAGACCTGCACGTGATTTCCACAATCATCAACTGATTTGAGATCAATCCAGCGCAACAAGAGTCTCACGGAAAATTCAACTCAAGAACCTTGGGCTATTTTATTTTATTTGATGTACATTATTACTTTTTTTTTTTTTTGAAGATAGTACAATCTGCTTGATGTTATTAATACATAATTTTCCTTTAATTTTATTGTATTAAATTATTGTGTTTATCCTGTATTATATTTCTGACGAGATGGTATCTCTGCTGCTTGTTAAGCCCTGGCTTAGTGACTTGAAGGGCTTTGTAAAGTTAGGGTACCTACTCGTATACCTTTGCATCTTACATGTGACATAATGTTATTTGACAAACGGCATCGGTGCTTTCCCACAACTCCGCGTTTGGATCTCTTGTGAAGTTAAACAGTGCTATGTCTAGGCCAGATACTGTATATTAATGTATGTTTGTGTTTGCTCACTGTGGGTTATGTTGTTCATCGAGTTTGTGGAGCACCACAGATCGCTAGGCGCTGGGAGCCAGACCAGGAAAGTAGGAAGAGAATTTTGACTGGCTGACCCTGGAGAGGTAATCTGAGCTTCTCATGGAAGACCCATAAAAAATAAAATAAAATAAATAATTAAAAAAAGGAAAAAATAAAAGATAAATGAAAATTTTTTTAAAAAATACATAAAAAAATATATATAAGATAAATTTTAAAAAATGAAGTAAATAAAAATAAATATATAAAATAGGAGAAGAAGAAAAAAAAGTAAATAAAAAATATATAATAAAAATTTAGAAAAGTAAAATAAAGCAAAAAAAAAATAGGATCAAATAAAAAATGATTAAAATGACAGAACAGGCTAAAGAGTTGGAGTTACTGTAACGGGAGTAAAAAAATGCTGCAGAAATATGCCACAATGGGTGGGGGGGGAGCCCACCCATCCTCGGGAAAGGAGGAAAGATTGTGAGGTCAGCTGCCTCCCACGAAGTCACATCGCCTAATGACGTGATCCCGCATTTGACAAAGCCAAGTGCCAGCAATAAATATCCCACTCCTGGAGGAGTATTCAGGTAAGAAGATCCTATCCTAATAGGGTGAGCAGCATTATCCTACCCCTCGAATGAGAAGAGGCACCAGCAGGTGAGTGGATCCCACCCTAGGCAAGAGCCCAGTGTCAGTAATTAAGTCTTCCTCGGCTAAGGGTAATTTGTAGGCAATGAGCAGTGTCACTCGCTGGACTGGGGATTAGGATTATCTCCTCAAAATGGAAGCATAGAGGTTATTGAGGCTTGAGGATTGTTTGGAGTTCTTTTGTCTCACTTAGAAAAGGTCTTCTGGGTTGGTGGGTTTTTTTTTTTTTATGTGAACCCTAAACACGATAGGTATTAGAACCTATAGTACTTAGTACGGTGCTTGGGTTGGAGGTTGAGAAGACGAAAGAAGATATTTGTTGACATTGAACTTGAACTTCTGTAGATTGTAATTTTCAGGAAATAAGTATGAAGGAAGGTTGTTCCAGAAAACGGCAGTTGAATGAATAAATGAGGAAGATGAAAAGTTGGTTCTGTGTGTTTGAAGTTGGACAGTAAATTAATGTTGGCTGGTGGCGGCACGTGTTTGGACCACCTGATTTCAGTGGCAAGGGCCTTAAAAAAATAATTAAAAAAAAGATAAAATAAATAAACAAAAAAAAAATGTGTGACGAGTAGGAGTAGAGTCTGAAGGAGGGGTGGGACAGGTAGAAACATGGGGGTGATAGGGAAGACAACTCCAACTTGGTCAGTGGAGACAAGCCCCACCAGGAGAAAAGAAAGGAGGAGGGGGACGGTTTCCATCCCCTCCCCCTGCCCAAGGGATGGGGATTAAAAGTGAACTGGGCAAGAATGCCTTGTTCAGGTCACCAATGTCAACAGTCACTGTCAGGTAATGGATCCATTAGCCCAGACAAGAAGTACTTTCAGGAGGCTGGCATTTTGTGTTGTTTTGCTTCCTCGGATGTTTCTTGAGCTTTGTGTTATTTTGCCTCCTCTGGGTGTTTCTTGGGTCTTCCTTGCCTTATCAATGGCCATTGTCTGGAGAGGACAGGTCCAGTTTAGTTTCCTCTAATAGGACAAAGTCACAGTCAGGTGTTGATCCCTGTGTGTCTCATTGAAAGCATCATTTATGTTGTCAGTTCGTCCAAATTGTTTGTCAATTTCTGGTCAGTGTTCCATGACATGCATTTATAAGGTCCATGTTAGTCTCCATGAGTTAACAGTTTCAAGTCCCAGGTCGTCAAGTTGAGTGATGTCATTTTTCAGTTGCCTTTCATTAGAAGTATTTATCTTTCTTGGTCATTTATGTCAGGTCAGTTGGTCTAGGTAGTTTGTCCATTTTTGTTCAGTTTAATATAGTCAATTCTATGGCATTCATCAGTAAGGTCATGCTAGTGGTCTCTGTGGATACCAATTAATGTCCTGCGTCTGGCAAAAAGTTCCTATGCATACTTAGCAAAGCCTTGTACTCTTCTGGTGAGTTGAGGAGATGTGATTCCAGATTCTGTGGGAAGTAAGTGATTGTTATCATTAACCGGCAGCAAAGGTCCTCATAATGGGTACAGTCAAACATAATGTGGTGCCAAGTCTCTGCCTCCCCGCATGCGCAGCATGGGTCCTCGATGATCCCCAATTTGGTTAATTTTGCGTTGAATGATCCGTGGCCGGTCAGTAGGTAAGTTGTGAATAGTCCGGGATGGAACCAAGTTGGGTGCTTTGGATACACCCTGTCAGTACTGGGTAAGAACTTTTTTATGATTTTGCCTTTTGTTGACGCAATCCATCGATCCTGCCATGCCTGCTGTAGATGCCTTTGGAGTCTAGTTTTCTCTGCCTTCTGATTCGCTGTTGGGTCTATGGTAAAATTCAAAAAGGTGCAGGGCAAACCCTTGGCAATATAATAAGCCATACCGCAGCGGATTATCTCAAGGTCTAGAGGGAGGGCCCAGCAAGGACCTGAAGGGCGTGTGTACTGGTTGTACGGCAGGGACGGGTGATGGTGAGTAGTATCGACCGCTGTATTGTGCCCAACATCCTTCGGTTTACTACGGTTGCAGCTTTACCGAACCAAACAGAAGAAGCGTAAGTTATTGCAGGTAGGAATGTAGTTTTATAATAGAGTGACAGGGTGTGCTTATTGAGTCCCCAATCCCGTCTTGTGATTCTGGTAACCAGTGCAGAATAATTCTTAATCTTTGTTCTTATGTGCTTCAAATAGTGTTGAAATGTTAGATTAGGGTCCAAGATGATGCCAAGATATGTTAGCTGGTTTACCAGCTTTATAGTTGTATTATCAACTTTTATCTGTGGTGGTCTCTGTAGGTTGAGGGTTTCCTTAAGTAAGATGGAGGACGTCTTGGTGAGAGATTTTTAAGAAGTGGGTTTGTGCCCAGTCTTCTAGGATCCTCAATGCCTGGTTTGCCTTGGTTTCGAGCTGGGCCCTGCTGTCTGCAGCGATAGTCAAAATTAAGTCATCAGCAAAAGGCTGGGAGCTGACGTCACCAAGGTCCATAGCCAGGAACTCCTAGAATCATGTTCTGGGGCCGCTCCTGTGGAACATGACCTCTGGGGGGCAGCCCCTGCAAATCAGTCTGGTCAGCTTTTTGTATGGTGCGACTACAGTTATTTTTCTCTACGAGAGGTAGGACTTAATTGTTAGGTAAAGGTTAATTGGGGTGTGGGTGCATCTCAGCCTGGCCAGGACGCTGGGCCACCAGATAGTGTCAAACGCCCCAGCGAAATACATAGTTATGACAAGAAAATACTTCTTGTTGCAAGTGGATGCGGAATCTAGGAGATTTTTCAGAGCTTCAATGGTGGAACATCCAGGTTTGAAAACAAATTAAGTTGGCTTAGTAAGATTTGCTGCTTCGTAATGATGGCTAATCCTTTTATGCAGTAGTCTTTCAAAGAGTTTACTGACAACTGGTAACAAAGTTATTGGACGATATGAATCCGGTACGTCGCGGGGCTTGGTGGGATTTTTCAGGATAAGTTTTATGTTCGCTGCCTTCCATTCGGTTCGAAAGGTCCATGTTTTGAGACAGGTATTAAATAAGGTGAGGAGGAGATTCGGTGTAGTTTCTACTACTTTTTTGATGATTTCTGGCTCCAGTAGATCTGGGCCACATTTCCTATTTCTAATTAAGTTGGTGGCCTGTTGTAGTTCCTCCAAGGTAAAGACTGGTTCTTGTTGTTCTGTCATATATGTGTTATTATCAGTGCAGATTTGGAGCTGCTCCGGTAGAGTCAGGGTGGCTGGTTCTTGGAAGATATCTAATATGTTATGGATTGATTGTTCCCATGTAGTAGTTAGGATTCTCTGTGGCGTCCGTGTAGTAGTAATAACCTCTCCTCTGGGGAACTTGTTTGTGATGACCCTGTACGCCACTCCCCAGAGATCAACATTTCGTGTAGTACTGACCAAATGCTCCCAAGCTTTGTGTTTGCTCTTCGTTATCAGATCTGTGTATCTATTTCTTACATTCCTTTGTTTTATCTCATTGCCGCAACTTCAGCAGCCGGCCACGATCGCCGCGCCCTCTGAAACTGCTTCATTCTTTTGATCACTTCGCGTCTCAAAGTCTGGATCTCTGAGGTCCACCAGGGGACTGCACCTGGGGCTGGAGTCTTGCGTTTTATTGTCGCCACACTGATAGTTGTGATTGTCTTGGTAACTCTCTTTTGCGTTTCGTTTGGATCAGATTGCAGATTCATTGCAGCTAGATGTTGGGCTACTGCCGGTGCGAGTAACTCAACGAAGAGCTCCCAGTCTGCTTTATTAACCGCAAACCGGTTAAGCGTCTGTTTGAGTACTGGTGTCCTGCTAAGGGATCGTCGGATTTCATAAGTAATTACTCTGTGGTCGGATGTCGTCCAGGAATCTTGAACTGTCCAGTCCGTGACATAGCCATCGATGTTCCCAGTTGCCATCGTGACATCAATCGTGGCCTCCCACAGAGTGTTACAAAATGTAGGTAATTGGTGTGGCTTGTTAAAGATACCCCTCGTTGAGTTTGCCAGGGACTCCTCAAGGAGCTGCCCATTCCTAGTTCCTCTTTGATCAGGAGTTTGACTGTGCCAAGCCGGGGACCGGCAGTTGACATCCGCCCCGACTATGATTCTCTGGTTTGGGAGTGTGTCAAGCAGCAACTGAAGGTACCTGGTGGCGAAAGTGATCTCCTCCCCCAGCCTGCAGCACAGCGTGACAGCATAGAGGGGACCCAGTGGGGTTACGATGTGAGCACATGCGGCCCAAGCCGTGCATAGATGGCTTATTCTGGTTACTGTAAAGTTGGGGTTACGAACCACAATGGCGGCCAAAGGAGTGTCTTCCTCAGACTGTATAATCTTATATCCCATATATCCCATTGGGTTAGCCGCGTACCTTTTTAGAGTGGGTGTACCGTTCTTGCAATATAATTATGTCAGCATTTTCTTCGGCTGCTTTTGCTGTTAGTTGATCGGCCACTGCTTTTATCCGCTGCGCATTTTGCTGTAATATAGTGATCTTTGTGGTATTAAATTTTTTACGGTGTCTCTCCGTAATCTATTTTCATTTGGAACAAACTTTTAGCTTTAACATGTGTTGGGCACTTGGGGTCTCGGATGGAATGCGTATGCGCCATTTTCAGGGACTTACAATTTGCGCAGATTGGTTCTTGTGCTTTATTGGGACAGTTGTTGTTGTCATGTCCCTTCTCAGGGCAGTGACCACAGATGGAAGAGGCTTGGGCGCATGTGTGGGAGGTGTGACTGAACTTACAGCACTTATAGCATTTTGGCATGCCACATGCTTCCTAAAACGATGACTTCCCCACTCTATGTAAAGTGTCGTCTGGTTCTTCAGTATCTGCTAGGCCGCTGGGGCCAGTTCCACTATCCAGTTGTTGTTGTTAGTCCCGGTTTTTAATTTGTTTGAGTACCTAGGCAGCACTAGGATCGCCGCGGATCAGCATTCTGCGAATGCTGATCCGCGGCGATATTTTGGAGGTTTCTTGTAATGATTTCTCTAATTAGTTGCTTAGGTGTTATTTCCTTGTGCACATCAAATATTATGATAGAGGGACCCTTTTTCCCAGGTGGTTCAGCAGAAAGCCCGAACGTAGCTATCTTCAGATTAGTCATTATTGCCTTCATGTCTTCTCTGGAGTCAGTCGCAATAATGAGTCCAACATTGCGAGTTTTCCTTATGGACTTGATTTTAATAGACTTAAAATCCTCTTTTAATTCTGTCATCACAGTAGATTGGGCTCCTCGCTGGTCTTCATTCTGTTTATATCAGTTGGCCTAAGGACCACTAAATTTGGTGCCTTCAGGAGGGGCTGTTTATTAGGCTGAGTCCCTTTTGTATTCCTTGTCTTTTCATGCTCTGTATGAGTACTCATTAAAATCGTTTCCATCTTGATCCATATCGTTCTTATTTCACTGCGCAACCCAGTTGTAATCCTACTATGTGCCATGAGCGTCTCTAGTTGGGTTCTCAGTGTTAGCATTTCTGACAAGACAGGCCGTTCCGGAAGTCTAGGTTCCAGTGCAGAAGAAGAGTCCGTTTGATTTCTGGATAGAACAGTTACTTCAGTGGATCACAGTAGTGATCGCTTGCCTCAATATTGGCTAGACTATTGTGATCAGCCTTTTGTGTTTGGCCGTCAATATCAGGCTGCTTACCATTAGCATTACCATTAATAGAGGCATATGATACAAGAAAGCAAGCTTATGCAGCATCACCCAAAAAACCACTCCCATTTCACTCCTCCGTTCGTTCGAAATACATGTCCAGCTGACCCTTAAATTGTTTAGGCTATCAAGCTGCACAACAAGGAATGGAAGTCTGTTCCACCAACAAACTACCCGCTGGCTAAAGGCAAATTTCCGCACATTTATCCTACATCTCTCTTTTCTCAATTTGAATTTATGCCTCTCAGGTGATTATTCTGAGCAAGATGAAAAATTCCATCGGCATTGAGCATGCTGAAACCATTCAAGGCTTTATACACCTCTATCAGATCACCTCGCCGGTGCCTAGTCTCCCGACACTGTAATTTGCAAAACTTAAGCCTTTCTTCGTAAGAGCAACCCTTTGTTCCATTCACTAATCTTGTTGCCCTTCTCTGTACTCGTTCCAGCAGCTCTACATCGTTCTTGAGATGAGGCCTCCAGACCTATATACAGTACTCAAGGCGTGGCCTGACTATTGCCTTATACAAGGGAATAATCACCTCCTTATCCATGCTAGAAAAATTACTGTATATCTTGACAAGACAAAATGAGCTACCCTTGCAGCCTGTCTACACTGTCAGAGAACTTCATATCTGCTTGCACAATACCCCCAGGTCCTTTTTATTCTCTACCACTGTCAGTGTAGCACCACAGAGTTGATACGTTTCTCTGGGGTTACTGTTTCCCATATGTAGTACTTTACATTTGTCAATGTTAACCTTCATTTGCCACCTCTCAGCCCATCTGTTCAACCTTTCCACATCATGTTGCAGCAGCATAGTGTCAGTAGTGTCCTTGACAACCCTTCCAACCTTTGTATCGTCTGCAAACCTGGACATTAAGTGATATACCATCATGAGTATCATTTATAAATACAGAAAACAACAATGGACCCAACACTGAACCCTGAGGAACTCCGCTAATAACATTTGTCCACGATGAGCAGTGTCCATTGATTACCACACTCTGTCTTCTCCCACTCAACCATCCCTTTGTCCATAGCAGTAATTTGCCTCTAATGCCACACTGTTCCAATTTATGCGGCAGTCTTCCATGTGCAACAATATCAAAAGCCTTTCTAAGATCCAAATATATAATATAAATAAAAGTTATTCCCAGCATCCAGTTCTTTTGTGATGCATTATAGCATCCAATCAAATTGGCCAGTCAAGACTTTCCCTTAACAAAACCATGCTGTGTCCGAGCTATACTGAAGTCTTGTCTAGATGATCCTGCAGTGCTTCTTTAACCAGTGCCTCCATTAATTTTCCTGGAACAGAAGTGAAACTCACAGGTCTATAATTACTTGGGTCAGCTGTTGATACTCCTGTGTGAATTGGGGGTTACATTTGCACATCTCCAGTCTATGGGTACCTCCTTTGAGTCCAAAGAAGCTCTCATAATTATGGATAACTGGATAGATGGGATCTATCCAGTTATCCTTTAATATAACTGGATAGATCCCATCCACCCCGGGTGCCTTTTTTTATGTTTATCGTCAACAATTTCTCCTCCACTTTCCCCTCAGTTATTACAAAATCATCTAGCTCACTGCAGATTTACTTCTCCTCTGGCATTCCCCTCCCTGAATATCTCCTCATGTGTGAATGTAGATGCAAAATACTCGTTTAGTTTGTTAACCACCTGAGCAAGATCCTGAACTGTTGAACCATCAATATACAGTGGGCCAATCTGATTTATCCCTTTCCTTCTAGTGTTTACATAGTTAAAGAACTCTTTTCTGTTTTTCTTTGCATTCTTTGCCAAGGATTTCTCATAATCTACCTTTGCCTGCCTAATCTCCTTTGTGACTTGGTTACAGACAAGCTTATATCTTTTATAGGCTTTCATGTCAACCATTACTTTGTATGTATCCCACGCATTTTTCTTCTCTGCGATATGTCTCACTAGTTCATCTGACATCCGTTTAGTCCTAAATGGATGTCAGATGAATTTTGAACAATATTTCGTAGTTGGTGTGTAAAACCTAGTAGCTTCCAAGATAAGTTCTTTGAATGCTTCCCATTTTGAATTTGCTGTTGGTAACATCATCAGTTGGTCCCACTGTATAGAATTTAAATACTGTCTCAGACTATCATAGCCGCCTTTATGAAAGTAAAAACCCTGCCCTTTACCCCTGATGGTAGTTACCTCTTTGAGTAAATCCCACTTCAGCACACTGTGATCACTGCCACCTGGTTGTTCCTTTATTTGCAGATTCTTAGTGCCTGAAGAATCACTACGGATAATCAGATCAAGAGTATTACTCCATCTAGTTGTCTCCCGAATATGCTGATGTAGAAAACAATCATCCAATAAATCCACAAAAGCCTTGCTAGTGTGCGAGTGACCAACCCACAAATTCCAGTCAATATCTGGGAAATTAAAATTCCCCATTATAAGACCCTCTGATTTACTGGCCCACTCTATTTCTTTGTACAGTTTTGTTCCACAGTGTTTTCTGGTATAACGTGCTCTTGCCTAATCAATATACTCGTGGATCACTCAGCCTCCAGCAAGCCAGCACATTACGAGGTCTATCACGAAAACTCTGGGTTTCAAATGATCTATCTAGCAGTTTAAATTAGGACAAAATAATCTAGTGTTCTAAATTTAGTCTGAGAAGTAGAGAGCAAATTGCAACATCTAGACGCGCTGTGATTTTCACCTAGAGGTCCCTCTTAGATAAGGGGGCCCCAGAATGACCGCAATTAATGGCTCTTTAAATAGCTCATAAAACTAGTGTATAAGTAAGGTGTGTCTAGAGAATGACCATCAGACCAGCTTAATCCAACAAAACATGATTTAATATATATTATTCAATACAGGGACATTGTCACAACTAAAATGAAACAGTAATTTGTATACATGTACATTGGTTCTAGATATTAATTCAATACATCTCTGTCTGGTTCATCGTTTTCATGAACAGGATATGAATAATGTGATAGTAAATCAATCCATGAACAGTAAAGGCTCATAACTTCCCAATACTGTCATAATAATCTGATAGTGTACATCTTTATCAAGGTGCCACCTTTTGAGGAGTCATGTGGGAAGTAAAAGAAAGACTACTTGATAAAAAGGTGGGTGCTTATGTTTCAGGGGTTATATTCTGTGTCTAATTTAATTAAATATGGACTTACCCGAAAACAACGGAGTTTCCTCCTGGACTCCCAGCTCTCTGGAACGATTCATGGGAAAACGCTTCATTATTTTCCTTTTTACTCTCGTCAGAGAAAATACCTTTTTTCTATATGTCATCTGCAAAAACTATATGTCAGCTCCAAAACACCGCTTCACAAGCACTATCAATTCTTACTCTGCCTTCCTTCTTTTTCCCCCTTCTTATATACAAAGTATATATCCTTCTTCTTTCCCCTTCTCCTTTGGTATTTCCAAAGGCCTGCCCTGATTCACGGGTTAATTTTTACCGGGGCGGGAAAATGGATTCGTAAAACTAACATGCTTCTGAAACCCAAACTGCTATCAAAACGAATAGACATTTACGAGGGGTCATCAAGAGAATTATTATATTAGTGTCGCCTTGCATTTCCAGACAATCAGACCTAGACTCATCTTCTCTCACGAGGGGTCCTCGTAATACAAACACGGGCTAAATACCCGGTTCAAGTTACGATCGGACAATATGCTCTTTTCGAAACTGTTCTTTCTCCGCCCGCAATCGTAACTCTTGCTCCCCGTTTTTTATATAAACATTGCGTAACACACTGGTCCGAGCGCTTGAGCTATATATCTCTCGTCATCTTCGAGTCGGACATCTGATATCGGTCTAATTGTTACGATCTACGCTCTCACGCCTAACAAGCGCACAGCAAGGCAAAAGAAACAAACATTCTGAGAGAGAAAATGTTATTCTATGCCTATATGTAGTGGCAAAAGTATAAGACGACTGCTCTCTCTCTCTCTCTCTCTCTCTCTCTCTCTCTCTCTCTCTCTCTCTCTCTCTCTGGTACTGTACCCACTAAGTGAAAATGAAGACAATTTCACAGTTTCTTATTATACTCATCAGAGTCATTAGGCCTATAGCACACTCCTACTTTCTATTTTGATCTCCCAATGCTTATGTCGCACCAAACTGACTCGACACTGCATTGTCAAGCGATGTCGACTGTCTTCACTTCCTTGGATTTTATGTGTTTATGTTTATGTTTAATCTGCCTTTGATGTTTTGAGCAATACCTCAAATTCATAAAATTTATTTACCAAACTCCTAGCATTGGTGTACATGCAAGTATACATGCACCTGTTTCTATTCTTGGCTACCCTAACACAACCCATGTGTTTACTTCTACCGCAATGACTCCCAGCAGTCTGAAATATCTTGCATCTTGTTTTCCAGGCTGCTGCTCATTCCAATAAAAGCAGTGCAAGAATCACTTTCACCTCTGCCAATGGCTATTGTTAATCTATTAGTCCTTGTATTCCCCTAAGCTAGCAGTTTTCTTACCCATCTAACACTACCTCGATAGCATCAGCAAATATTCTTGCACCCTTTCTATTTAAGTGTATTCCATTCCTGTAGAAGCAGTCTCTCCTGTTAAGAAGTACAGACCAGGCTGAAAAAAAGTCTACCCCTTGAGCCTTGCACAATCTCTCCAGGGCCGAATTGATTGACAAGTTAGATGGTGTTTTTTCAATTTTATTTTTACTGGCTGGGCCTAGCCTGGAGTTTTCAGGTTCCTCAGAAGCCATGCGAATGCCAGAGTCGATCTTGACTATTGTAGGAGCAGATGCGAGCTGCTCCTGAATCTGGTCTTCTTCTCAACCGGCGGAATTACTTAACAAGTACAGGTCACGGTTGAAAAAAAGCCGTGAATTAGGGTTCAATTTGAAAGTGTCTGCAATTTTGCCCAGACACGATGGGAGGGAGTATATGATGAGAGCCCTGTCGATCCATTCGGCCCTGGAAAGATTGTGCAAGGCTCAAGGGGTAGAATTTTTTTCAGCCTGGTCTGTACTTGTTAACAGGAGAGACTGCTTCTACAGGAATGGGATACACTTAAATAGAAAGGGTGCAAGAATGTTTGCTGATGCTATCGAGGCAGTGTTAGGTGGATCGGAAAACTGATAGATTGGGGGTATACAAGGACTAATAGATTAACAGTAGCCACTGGCAGAGGTGAAAGTGATTCTTCCACTGCTTCTATTGGAATGAGCCGCAGCCTGGAAAATAATATGCAGGATATTTCAGAGACTTCTGGGAACCATTTCTCCAAACAACATTCGAGGAAGTAGTTATATCTATATTTGATTCCTCTGTTTTGAGGAAACAGTAGAGGGCTAGTCCAATTCATTAATTTAATACAATGATTACACAAGTACACTGCCATTAATTCTCTTCGGGTATCAGAATGATCACTGTCCCGTCTTGGTGAATTAGAATTGGAGTCCATATCTGTAATATTTTTCTTTCCTTTCAATACTTCACAGACCTCATCTATATATTTCTGGCAGAATCTCTATCCTTGATCCATTCTCTCTAAGTTCACAACTGCTGTTCTCATTTGTACTGGAGTTTTCTCCTTCTGCACTATCTCCATTTCAGTATCTCTCAATAAATCATCCCTATCGAATGAGGAGACAACCACATTTCGTCTTAATACCATGTCTAATTACAAAGGTCCAAGAACAAAAAACTACTTTCACAATAAATACAATAAATAAATATACAAGGAATGGAAATGCTCACAAAAACACTTCTTAAAAGAAACACAAAATAAAAGACTTGAGTCAGCTCCAAATATCTAACCAACTCCAGAAGATATTTTTAATCCATCGTAATCCTTAACAGTCACCTGGGAAGGTGAGTCGGATTCAGAAAGACCAGAATCTTTGATAGTCACCTAGAAATTCTCATGGTCAGTCCACTTCAGAAACACAAGTACGCCTTAGTCCAATTTGTTCAATACTAACTCCAACTCACTAAACAGGGTTCCTACCTACCCTACCTGCCCCAGTCCACATGGGGGGGGGAAGTTCTGGAAACTGCTGAGACTGTCTCTCTAAAAGTTCTTAGAGGAGTGCTGAACACACGAAAGTTTTATGACAGCAAGAGAGATTCAAGAAGAAGTACAACAGTCGATCAGGAAGTGCCGCAACTAGTGAACCTTAGAGATAGATAACATCGATAACTACTGGTACAAGATGTTTACTAGCACACAATGGCACTTAGCAGACCAATTCACCCGATGATAAGGCACCTTGACACAATCCCAGAGTCTATATTCAAGGAAACACTTATCTAAAGGCTAGTGTCTGCGCCGTTAGCACAGTGGTATTGTCACCATCCTCGTCACACTGGGTGGAAAAGGCCTTGGTTCGAATCTCGTCGAAGACGCGAGGAACTTTAATGGGTTTTTTTCACTTAGTGGCTGAGTTAGTCTGTCTCAGGCGTAGATAACAAGTTTTTTCCCACAGACACTGGGATTTTTCCTCCAGTGAAATATACAAATCGACTATAGAACATATGCAATTAACAGTCATAAGACACACAGCACGGCATATGAATTTAAAAATTCGGGTAGCTTAATATATCTAAAGGCTAGTGTGCGCCGGTAGCATTGTGGTATTTTCACCGTCCTTTGCACACCGGGTGATAAATGCCTGGGCTCGAAACGTCGATGACGGAAGGAACTTTTATAGGCATTTTTTTTTCACTCCGTGGCTGAGTTAGTTGGTCTCAGGCGTAGATAGCAAGGTTCTTTCCCCCAGAAGAAAACTGGGGTTTTTCTTCCAGCAAAGCAAGCATATCGACCAGAGAACACACGCAATTTACAGAATTAATACATATGGGTTGTTGAAGGTAATTTTCCGGGTGACTCTAATATAATAGTTTATCTAAAGGCGAAGACACCACAAACCAGGCAAAGTGCAGACTGATCACCTGTCTTTCACCAACTGCATATCCTGACCAACTGCATGACCAAGAAGATACTAGGCCACTTGGAGAGACAGAACATCATAGCCAAGCAGCAGAAGGGTTGTAAGCAGATGAGCAAAGGATGCAAGTAGCAATAGACTATTGCTGTGATAATTATTGAGCAAGCCTACTAGAAGTACTGCAACCTGCACACGGCTTACATCGACTACTGTAAGACCTTCGACTCCGTACCCTATAGCTGGCTGATAGAGACTCTAAAGATGCATCAAGGCAACCCAACACTGAGAGACATTTTAGTAATCATGCTGATCCCAGCATGATTACTATGTATCGGCCTAGTCGTCGTATTTTATCAGGTAATTTTCCACGGAATTCTGGAAGACGAATTCTTGGAAGAGGACAACATGCAAGACTCCTCCTCTAGGGAGATGCTCTGAGCCCGGAATGTCCGATGACACATGTCGACGATGCCACCTGACCTCAGAAACAATCCAACACATCACCGCGGGGTGCAAGGTGATCACTCATACATCAGAAGTTAGCAAGGAAATACCAGTTGATCGAAGAAAGTGTACCGTACTACAAGTACGTACCCCAGCCAGTACTAGAGACCCCAACCCACAAGCTGTACTGGGACTGCGCCATAATAACGGATAGGACAATCCCGCACAACAGACCGGACATAACGCTTGTGGACAAGAAGGAAAAAGCTACCTATCTTGACATAGCGGTACCCAACATTGGCAACCTGAAGAAAACCCATGGAGAAAAAATCGGGAAGTACATGAATATAAGACAGGAGGTCAAAGAGATATGGCATATGCAACAAGTAACGACCATCCCGATCATCATGTCAACCACAAGTATGGTGCCAAAGACCCTACATAACAGCCTAGCAGCAATAGGTCTCCCAGCGAACACCTACAAGGAACTCCAGAAAGTCACAATCCTGAACACCTGCAGGATAGTCAGAGAGTTCCTCGACCAACAGTAACACCAGACATAATAACAACCACCCTGTGTACTTGGTAGCAATACCCGTCACGAGGTAGAACCTCCAATCAGGGAGAAATACTATTACTACTACTACTACTACTACTACTACTAATAATAATAATAATAATAATCATAATACAATAGAATACAATTTATTTTTATCAAGAGAATTTCTTTACAATGAATGAACTTGTTAAGAAAAGTAAATTTCTTGACAACATGTTGTAATTCTTCATTTACAAGTTTTAGCATACAAATTTGTTATCTAACAGAAAAGGCAATGAAATCACAACACACAGTACATTTCGCACTGCAAACAGAGAGAATAATTTATCTGCATAGCAATTCTAATCTACGGTATCATTGAGTATCAAAATTTTTCTTATTAAGAATTTTATTTTCGAGCTAGAATAACAGAATAACTTCTCCTGAGCCTAAAATCTACACTAGCCAACAAGTTGTTTTTTATTATATTCATTGTATGCCTATCTCTAAATCTATTTAGTACCCTAGGGTGAGGCAAAACAATTTCTTTTGGGTTCCTTAAATTATGTGAGACATTTCTTTGCAGATTCGACTCTTCAAAAACAGTGTTAAGATTTTTCAAGATTTTGAACAGGATAAAGTATTTTATATTTCAACAAATATTGCCTTCTCTTATTCAGGTCATTCCAAAAGTTTGTCCCAATTAAGAGTCTCAAAATCCTGTTAATTAAGTTGTTTATTACCCTTATTTCAGTTATATTTGTTCGTGCCCATACATTTACAAAATAATTGAGTTGAGAGTCCACTTTTGTTCTAAGATTTAACTTATTCTTAATGTAGTAAAAAAAGTACACATAAAATCTCATTTTTTTGTACAAATTTGTTATATGCATTGCCCAACTTAGACTGTAGTCAATCCATAACCCAAGGTAACAATAATTTGAAACTTCTTCCACAGTTAGACATTTGCAATTCTGGAAATTCTGATCATGTAGGCATTCATGTTCATGTAATTTAATACAGGGATGCATATACAAGGTTTGATGAGGAGGTCTAATTACCAAAAATTTTGTTTTTTCAAAGCTGGGTGCTAATTTATTATCATGCAACCAAGTTTGTAAATGTATTGCATCCTGCTGTAAATCTTTTGCCATTTTTGTCAGGTTCTTTCCAAATGTATATAAGATTATATCATCTGCATAAATTTTTATAAAGGAGTTCTTTATTACTTCGAATATGTCATTTATATAGATGTTGAACATCACTGGCCCTGCATGAGTGCCCTGAGGTACTCCTCTCTCTATTTTATATGATTTTCCCTTTGTATTTTCTACTTCAACTGTTATTTTTCTTTTGGTTAAATAACACGCTGAGTTGGTTGATTCTTCCCCTTATACCATATTTCAGTAATTTTTGTTGCAATATTGGGATATCAATCAAGTCATAGGCTTTGGTCAAATCTATAAATAAAATCATTATGCAGTTATCGTTGTTTAAATGTAAGTTAAAGGGTCTACTAAATTCTCTAATAATGTCTGTGTGCTCTTGCCCTTCTGATATAAGAATAGAGAGTTGTTTAACAGTCCATATTGATGTAAATATTTATTATATGTGAAAAAATATAATTTTCTATTATCTTATTTATAACTGACTGTATTGTTATTGGTCTATAATTGCAAAAGTCATCTGGTGATCCCTTTTTATATATAAGAATTACCTTAAATGAAAGTAAATTACCTTAAAGAAAGGCTTTTGATACTGTTGCACATGGAAGACTGCTGCACAAATTGGAGCAGTGTGGCATTGGAGGCAAATTGCTGCTATGGATAAGGGGATGGTTGAGTGGCAGAAGACAGAGAGTGGTAATCAATGGACACTGCTCAACGTGGACTAATGTTATTAGTGGAGTTCCTCAAGGTTCAGTGTTGGGTCCGTTGTTGTTTTCGGTGTTTATGAATGATATTGATGATGGGATATCAAGTTTAATGTCCAAGTTTGCAGATGATACAAAGGTTGGCAGGGTCGTTAAGGGCAATACTGACGCTATGCTGCTGCAACAGGATCTGGACAGGTTGAACAGATGGGCTGAGAGGTGGCAAATGAGGTTTAACATCAACAAATGTAAAGTGCTGCATATGGGAAACAGTAACCCCAGAGCAACGTATCAACTCTGCGGTACTACACTGACAGTGGTGGAGAATGAAAAGGACCTGGGGGTAATTGTGCAGGCAGATATGAAGTTCTCTGAGCAGTGCAGACGAGCTGCAAGAGTAGCTCATGGTGTCTTGTCAATGATATACAGGAATTTTTCTAGCAGGGATAAGGAGGTGATTATTCCCTTGTATAAGGCAATGGTAAGGCCACATCTTGAGTACTGTATACAGGTCTGGAGGCCTCATTTCAAGAAGGATGTAGAGCTGCTGGAACGGGTACAGAGAAGGGCAACAAGATTAGTAAATGGAACAAAGGGTTGCTCTTACGAAGAAAGGCTTAAGTTTTGCAAATTACAGAGTCTGGAGACTAGGCACCGGCGAGGTGATCTGATAGAGGTGTATAAGGCTTTGAATGGTTTGAGCATGCTCAATGCCAATGGGATTCTTCATCTTTCTCAGAATAATCACCTCAGAGGGCATAAATTCAAATTGAGGAAGGACGGATGTCGGATAGATGTGCGGAAATTTGCCTTTGGCCAGCGGGTGGTTGGTTGGTGGAACCGACTTCCATCACTGGTTGTTGAAGTTGATAGCCTAAACAAATTTAAAGCTCAACTGGACAGGTATTTCGAACGAACGGAGGGGTGAAATGGGAGTGGGTTTTTTTTTTTTTTTGTTTTTTTTTGGCTGATGCTGAATAAGCTTGCTTTCTTGCATCATATGCCTCTGCTAATGCTAATGCTAATGCTAAAATTTGTAGGATAGCTTCCCGACTCTAATATCTGTACCATGAGCTCCACCAAGAGAATAGATAACTCTTCTTTATTTCTCTTTACTTCGGTTACTGTAATACAGTCCAGTCCGCAAGATTTCTTGTTCTTTAACTGTTCTATAATTTTAAGAATCTCAGTATATTGTGGAGTTAAGACTACACAAGAGTTCACTAATAATAATAATAATAATAATAATAATAATAATAATAATAATAATAATAATAATAATAATAATAATAATATCTGGTACAATAATACTTTTTGTAATAACTACTGGTACAAGAAGCTCACCTGCACAATCAAATACCTAGCAGAGCAGTTCACTCGAATGATAAGGCACCCAGAGACAGTCCCGAAGTTTCTCACTGAAGGAGTCACATATCTGAAGTGTAAAGTTGAAGATACAAGAAACCCGGCGAAATACAGGCCAATAACATGCCTCTCAACGATGTACAAGATCCTGACGAGCTGCATAACTAAGAAGATATCAGACCACTTAGACAGTCAGAACATAATGGCCGAACAGCATAAAGGATGCAAGTGGAGGAGCAAAGGATGCAAGCGGAGGAGCAAAGGATGCAAGCGGAGGAGCAAAGGATGCAAGGAGCAATTAACCATAGATGCCGCAGTTATCGAGCAACACTTCAAGAAGCACAAGATGCAAGGCCTTCGACTCCGTACCCCATAGCTGGCTAAGAGAGACCTTGAAGATCTACAAGGTCAATCTGATAGTAACAAACTTCCTAGGAGCGAAATGGAGTACCACCATTAAACTCGAGAACATCACAACCAGGCCAATCCCCATTAGAAAAGGGAGATGCTCTGAGCCCACAATGGTTCTGTCTAGTACTCAACCCGTTATCCACCATGCTCAAGGGCAGCAAGTATGGATATAACCCCAAAAAAGGAAGAAAAAACCTGTACACCCTCACCCACCTGATGTACTTGGACGACATTAAGCCCTACACGGGAACCGAAAAGAAACTCCAGCAACTACTCCGGATCACCGAAGAATTCCGCAAGGACATCAGGATGGAATTTGGTCTAGCAAAATGCAAGACCCACACACACTGCACCATGGAAAATGAGTTGGCCGAAACTACCAGCTGTGACTGGTAAAGAGATCGAAGCTATGACAGAAGGAGAGACCTACAAATACCTAGGGATGATGCAGGCTGAGCAGTTGAAACACAAGGAAATCAAGAAGTGCCTGATCGAAAAATATCATCAGACAATCAGAAGCCTGTTGAAAGCAAAATTGAACGGAGGGAACACAGTTATAGCTATAAACACCTATATAGCTCCAGTAATAACATTCACATTCGGGGTCATAGATTAGACTAACACCGAGCTAGAGGATATGATGCGAAAGTTTAGGACAATGAGGACCAAGAGCCGCAAACATACCCTAACAACAGCTCGGAAAGAGGGAGGAAGGGGCCTGAGAGACCTGACAGAACAACAGAAAACAGCGATAGTTAACCTGAAGGATTACTTCGAGAAGAACACAGCACCATTCCACCAGGCCATAAGGAAGACAGATAAGTGGTATACCCCACTCAACCTAAGCGAGGAAACCCCTCCCGCCAAAACGGTACAAGAAACAAAGAAAGAAAGATAGGCAAAGAAGCTGCTCCATGGCAGCCACTAAAATGACTTCCATCAAGATCACATCGATAACTTTGCTTCCAATGCATGGCTCACAAGCAGGACGCTCTTACCCGAGACTGAAGGATTCATGCTGACCATCCAAGACCAGGTAATCAACACCAGAAAATAAAGAATTTACATCGGACAGGAGCCCGGAATGTTAGATGACACATGTCGACGATGCCACCTGGCCTCAGAAACTATCGAACACGTCACTGCGTGGTGCATGGTGATCACCCAGACTGAGTACATTCATAGACACGACCAGGTAGCCAGGATAATACATCAGAAGCTAGCGAGGAAATACCAGTTGAGCAAAGAAAGTGTACCATACTACAAGTACGAACCCCAGGCAGTACTACAGACCTGAACCCACAAGCTGTACTGGGACCGCGCCATAATAACGGATAAGAACAGACCGGACATAACCCTTGTGGACAAGATGGAAAAGGCTACCTACATTATTGACATAGCGGTGCCGAACACTAGCAATGTCCAGAAAACTCATGAAGAAAAAATTAGGAAGTACACGAACCTGAGACACGAGATCAAGGAGATGTGGCATCTGCAAGAAGTACAACCATCCCAATCATCGTGTCAACAACCGAAATGGTATCAAAGACTCTACATAGTAGCCTAGCAGCAATAGGTCTCCCAGAGAACGCCTACAAGGAGCTCCAGAAAGTCGCAATCCTGAACACCTCTAGGATAGTCAAAGATTTCTTCGACCGACAGTAACACCAGACATTACAACTACCCTGTGTACTTGGTAGCAGAACCCGTCACGGCGTGGAATCCCGCAATCAGGGAGAAATAATATAAGAGCAAAATAACAACGATAATAATAATAATAATAATAATAATAATAATAATAATAATAATAATAATAATAAGAGATAAATATAATGATACAAAGAGAGCTCCCAGAGAAAAATAAACAACCGAATCTTCGATAAGGACCAAAGATCCTTCCACAGGAAACTGGGAGAAGATGAGAAAACAGAAAACGGATCATCCGAGAAGAAGTTGATCGAGGAGTTCTGGAGAAATATCTGGAGCAGTGAAATAAGATATAAGAGCCGAGCCCCCTAGAAACAAGTAGAACGGAGGAAAATGATGGACCTACAAGAGATGAGAGAGTGGGAGATTCGATAAGAAGAAGTAAAACAGTCGATCAGGAACACGCACAACTGGCGAACCCCAGGAATTGATCACATCCACAACTACGGGTATAAGAAGCTCACTTGCACACACAAGCAACTAGCAGAGCAGTTCACTCGAATGATAAGGTTTTTCTCCCCAGTAACTGGGGTTTTTTCGTCCAGCAAAACAGGCAAATCAACCATAGAATATACGCAATTTACAGACACAAATACGGGTTGATGTATTTAATTACGGGTAACCCTAAAATAATAATTTGATTTTTTTTTTTTTTTTTGAAATGATAAGGCACCCTGAGACAGTCCCAAAGTTTCTCACTGAAGGAGTCACATATCTGAAGATGTACAAGGTCCTGGAACATCGTACATCCTACAGCATGTTCGATGTACCAGCTGCATAACCAAGAAGATGTCAGACCACTTAGAGAGTCAGAAAATAATGGCCGAACAGCAGAAAAGATGCAAGCGGAGGAGAAAAGGATGGAAGGAGCAATTAACTATAGATGCTGCAGTTATGGAGCAAGCCTACAAAAATCACCGCAAACTGTACACGTCCTATATCGATTACCGCTAGGCCTTCGACTCCGTACCTCATAGATGGTTAATAGCCACCCAAAAGGTCTACAAGGTCAATCAGATAGTGACAAACTTCCTAGGAGCAACAAGCGAAATGGAGTACCACTCTTAAACTCGAGAACATCACACCCAGGCCAATCCCCACCAGAAGAGGAATATTTAAGTGAGATGCTCTGAACTCACTGTGGTTCTTGCTAGCACTCAACCTGAAATCCACAATGCTCAACGGCAGCAAGTATGGATATAACCTCAAAGAAAGAAGAAAAAACCTATACACCCTCATCCACCTGATGCACATAGATGACATCAAGCTCTTCGTGGCAACCGAGAAGCAACTCCAGCAACTACTCCAGATCACTGAAGAATTCAGCAAGGACATCAGGATGGAATTTGGTCTAGAAAAATGCAAGACCCACACACTGCACCATGGAAAATTAGTTGGCCGAAACTACCAGCTGCTGACTTGTAAAGAGATCGAAGCTATGACAGAAGGAGAGACCTATAAATACCTAGGGATGATGCAGGCTGAGCAGTTGGAACACAAGGAAATCAAGAAGTGCCCGACCGAAAAATATCACCAGAGACTCAAAAGCCTGGTGAAAGCAAATTGAAAGGAGGGAACAAAGTTAAAGCCATAAACACCTATATAGCTGCAGTACTAACATACTCCTTTGGGGTGACAGATTGGACTAACACCGAGCTAGAGGATATCATGCGAAAGACAAGAACAATGATGACTAAGAGCCGCAAACCCACCCGAAGTCAGCAGTGGAGAGATTAACAATAGCTAGAAAAGAGGGAGGAAGGGACCTGATAGTACTAGAGCAAAAGAAAATGGCGATAGTTAACCTAATGCAGTGATTCCCGACTTTTTTGTCTCGCGAACCCCTTTCAATGTAATATTTTTAATCGCGAACCATTAAGCCTATTTTCTCTGAAATCGTATAATATTTCTGAATTTTTATTATAAAATATTTCCAGTACTACGATTTTATAAGCGAAATTGCATAATAATAAAAATTATTAAGTATTATTTATACTTTGTCAAGCAGTTATTAATAAATCCAAACTAGATTTCGAACAGGCTAAGAGTAGAAAACTAACTTGTAGTCCAAATGGTAGCTGAGCATTCTGGTCTCTTTCCAAAGCTATTGGCTGTAATTTTTACCCTTCTAGATTCCGTTCCTTCCGTCAAAAGGATGTCGGAATGATTTCCGACATCCTTTTGTTGGAAGACCACAGGACGACATACTTTTCGACATCCTCCTGAGCTTACTTCTGTTTTATGTCTTCTTTTTTCACTTCTGCTTGGAAATTTGCTCATATCCAACCAGTTCCTAAAAAGAGTGACAAATCCCTTCCATCCAATTATCGTTCCATTTCGATTACTTCTACTCTTTCCAAAGTAAGGGAGAAATCAATTAACCGCCAACTCTTAAAACTATCTGGAAATCTTTTATCTGATCAACGATCTCCAGTATGGATTCCTTTAGAGTCGTTCCACTGGTGATAATCCGGCTTATGGTACCCATCTATAGACAAATTCAACGGAAAAGCCATTTCTTTTGACTTTTCAAAGACTTTTGGTTTAGCATAAAGGTCTTCTAAATAAGCTTCTATCCTATGATTTGCTAGCTGTTCTTTGTAACGGAGTTTACAGTTTTCTCTTTAACCGCTCACTGCAGTTGATGGTAGACGGCTCTCTATCGTCTAACTTGTCCTCTACTGCTGGTGTTCCTCAAGGTTCGATTCTTTCTCCAACATAAAGGTCTTCTAAATAAGCTTCCATCCTATGATTTGCCAGTGTAACGGAGTTTACAGTTTTCTCTTTAACCGCTCACTGCAGTTGATGGTAGACGGCTCTCTATCGTCTAACTTGTCCTCTACTGCTGGTGTTCCTCAAGGTTCGATTCTTTCTCCAACTCTTTTCCTCTTGTATATTATTGACCTTCTATCATTGACCGGAAATCCTATCCATAGTTTTGCTGACCATTGCAATCCACCTTCCAGTTTGAAAAACCTTGCCCTGCTCAAACAACTTCAACTTCTCGTGTATCCACCGCTAAATTCTTAAACGCTGATCTCCAGATAATTCTCCAGTGGGGCAAAGATAACTCAATTTCAATCATTCTAAAACTCAGTCCTGTCTTATATCTCGCATTATTCTGCTCCTATGCTTATCTTCGATGACGCTCCGATTTCTAGGCAAGATCTTGGGGATTACCCTGAATAATAATCTTCCTTGGCATAAAGCACATTACAAATATTGCTTCCTCTGCATCTAATAAACTGGGTTTTCTCTTTCGCTCTGGCGTTACTTTTCTTCCAAACGGTTGTTAACTCTGTAGAAATCACAAATCCGCCCTACCAGGGAATGTTTTTGCCACACCTGGGCCGGTTTTGGGGGCACCAAAACCTCTCTCAGGCTTCTAGATTCCATTCAAAAGATGGCAGTTAGGCTAATTGATGTCTCATCTCTAATAGAGTCTCTCCATTCTCTGTCTCATAGACTTTCTGTTTCTGTTGCATGCCTTTTCTATAGATAATTGAATGGCACTGTTCTTCTGAATTGGCTTCTATAATTCCTTTCAAAGCAGTCAGAACACGTGCTGCAAAACCAGTCAACATCATTTTTAAACAACATTCATCATGTCCATGTTCAAACTCACAGAACCAACTTTTCTTCTTCCCCCGGAAAATTACAATATGCAGAAGTTCAAGTTTAATGTCAACAAGTATTTTCCTTCGACATTGCAACCCATTCACGATACTAAGTACTATAGGTTCTAAAAAAAAAAAAAAAAGAAAAAAAGTACCTATTCATAAAAATGATCCTTGAGAATGAAAAAAAATTTTAGCACGGAAAACATTTATTTAACATGATATACATTTTAATGGGAGATGTGGTTTCATTCTTTGCCAATTTTTACTTTTTATTTAATTTTATTTTAATTTATTGTTTATTATTAATTATGTTTTGTAGTTTACAATAATATACCCTTGTAAATATAAGCAGACGCCATTACAGAATTTTTATTGCGAACCCCGTGAACCCTCTTGCGAATCCCTAGGGTTTCGCGAACCACTGGTTGGGGACCGCTGTTCTAAAGGATTATTTCAAGAACAACATAGCACCACTCCACTAGGTCATAAGGAAGAAGAAGAATGGTATACCCACTCAACCTAAGCGAGGAGCCTCTTCCAGCCCAGAGGGCACAAGAAACCAAGCTAGAAAGATGGGCAAAGAAGACACTCCATGGAAGACACTACAATGATCTCCATCAAGATCACATCGATAACATTGCCTCCAATGCATGGCTCACAAGCGCGACGCTCTTCCCCGAGACTGAAGGATTCATGTTGAAATGTCGGATGACACATGTCGACGATGATACGTGGACTCTGAAACGATCCAACACATCACGGGGAAAGGGGGGGGGAGAATGCACGGTGATCACCCAGACTGAGTACGCTCGTAGATACGACTGCGTAGTAGTAGTATTGGCATGTGATGCAAGAAAGCAAGTGTATGAGCTTATGCAGCAGCAACCAAAAAAAAAAAAAAAAAAAAAAATCACACCATTCGCTCCAAATGCCTGTCCAGTTCCTCCTTAAATTTATTTAATCTATCAACTTCCACAACGACAGAGGGAAGTTTGTTACAATCAATTAAGGCAAATTTCCGCACGTCTATTCTACATCTGTCTTTTCTTAATTAGAATTTATGCCCACTTAGGTTCGTAATGTGAACAATTAGAAGGATCCCATCAGAATTCACCGTGCTCAACCCTTCAAGACCTTATACACCTCAATCAGATCACCGCGCAGGTGCCTAGTCTCCAGCCACTTCAATTTGCAGAACTTAAGCTTCTCTTGATAAGAGGATCCCTTCATTCTCCTCACCAATCTTGTTGCCCTTCTCTGTACAGGCTCAAGCAAATCTAAATCCTTTCTAAAATGAGGTCTCCTGACCTGTACGCAGTACTCAAGGCGTGGCTTGACGATTGTCTTATACAGAGGGACCAATATCTCCTTTTCTCTGCTAGCTAAATTCGTATATATTTCATTGAGAAAACCCCATGACCTGCCCTGGCACCCTGTCTGCATTGTTCAGAAAACTTCATATCTGACTGCACAATTACTCCCAAGTCTTTTTCATTTTCTACCACCTTAAGTGTAGTACCACACTGTTGGTACGTTTCTCTGGGGTTACTTCTACCCATATGCAGTACTTTGCATTTGTCAAGGTTAAACTTCAGTTGCCACTTCTTAGCCCATCTGCCCAAATTTGCTAGATCCTCTTGCAATAGCACACTGCCATTACTGTCATTAACAACCCTACCAACTTGTATCATCTGCAAACTTCGACACAAAGCCTGACATACCTTAATCAATATCATTGATAAATATACAAAACAACAGTGAACCCAACACCAAACCCTGCGGGACTCCACTAATAACATTCATCCACGAAGAGCACCCATTGATTACCACCCTCTGTCTTCTCCCACTCAACCATCCTTTAACCCTTGTAGCAACTTACCCTTAATACCATTTTGCTCCAATTTGTACAATAGCTTCCATGCGCAACAGTGTCAAAAGCTTTCCTGAAATCCAAATATATGATATCAAAATTATTTTTTGCATCCAGTTCCTTTGTAACCACATCATAATATCCTATCAAATTTGTCAGACAAGACTTTCCCTTAACAAAGCCATGCTGTGTCTGAATTATTGCTGCAGTCTTGTCTAGATGATCCTGCAATGCATTTTTAAGCAGTGATACCATTATTTTACCCGGAACAGAAGTTAAACTAACTGCTCTCTAATTACTCGTGTCACCCTTCGATCCCCCTTTGGAAATTGGGGAAACATTTGCACTACCTCTACAGTCAGTAGGCATCTCCCCTGAGTCCAAGGATGCTCTCATCATTATGGCTAAAGGTTTGCTTAGTTGCTTTGCCCCCTCTTTTAATATAACTGGATGGATCCCATCCACCCGAGGTGCCTTTCTTATGTTTAACTTCAACAATTTGTCCTCCTTTGTGACCTGATTACAGACTAGCTTATATCTGCCATAGGCTTCTGAGTCGCTTGATAATTTATATGCATCCCATGCATTTTTGTTTTCTGTCATGAGTCTCATTAGTTCATTTGATAACCATTTAGGCCTAAACCTTGAACAATATTTCTTAATAGGTATATGAAACTTTTAGTAGCTTCCACGATTAATTCCTTGAATGCTTTCCAGTTAGAATTTACTATTGATAACATCGTCAGTTGATCCCACTGTACAGAATTTAAAACCTGTCTGAGACCAGTATACTCACCTTTACGGAAGCAAAAACCCTTCACTTTACCCCTGATGGTAATTATATCTTTAAGTAAATCCCACATCAGTACACTGTGATCACTGCCACCTAGTGGTTCCTTTATCTGCAAATTCTTAATACACGAATGATCACTGCTGATAACCAGATCAAGAGTATTACCATCTATGCTGTTTTTTTGTTTGGGTTTTTTTGGCGCATTAGCAACTATGGCTATAATGCGCCAAGACTAGGTAATATTTAAAAAAAAATTTAAAATTAAACTCTCGGTGACCTAATTAATTAGGCCACTAACCATCTGTGCTTGCCTCTCGAACCTACTGCTGCAGAAAACAATCATCCAATAAATCCACAAAAGTCTTACTAGTGTGTGACTTAGTCTTACTAGTCCTACTAGCATAGCCAGGATAATACATCAGAAGCTAGCTAGGAAATACCACAAAGTTTACCCTTCTAAAAATATGAACCCCAGCAGTACTAGAGACCCCACCCCACCTGCTCTTTTGGGACGGTGCCATAATATCAGAAAAGACCATCCCGCACAAAAAACTGGACATAAGAATGTAAGTTATGTTGATCGGTAATAATATATATTTTTTTGATTTTGAAAATTGGAGACAATTTTAAAATTCACACAAATCGGAAATTCTTTGTTCTTGGGATGATTTCAAAATAATTAGGAAGTACATGAACCTGAGAGATGAGATTAAGGAGATGTGGCATATGCAAGAAGTAAAGACCATCCAGATCATCGTGTCAACCATCGACACGATGCCAAAGGCTCTACATAGCAGCCTAGCAGCAATAGGTCACCCAGAGAACACCCACAAGGAACTCCAGAAAGTCGCAATCTTGAATACCTGTAGGATACTGAGAGAGTTCCTCGACCAACATAACACCAGAATTACAAGCACTCTGTGTATTTGGTAGCAGTACCCGTAACAGAGTGGAATCCCCCAATCAGGGAGAAATAATATAAGAGCAGCAACAACAATAATAAAAATAATAAGGGTAACCTGACACAACCATCAACCCCATGCACTTGGTAGTACCATTATCCGTCACGGAAAAAGGCCCACGAACAGAAAGAGTGAAAATAATAATAATAGTGATAAAAGTTTGTGAGTATTTCACATATTCTGATTTTTGCAATTCACTTGCCACCATTTTAGCGCCCCCTTTTGATACAAGACGCCATAGTAATTCTAATGCGGATGTTCTTTTTAGTTGAAGATAAGATGTAAGTTATGTTGATCGGTAATAATATTTTTTTTGATTTTGAAAATTGGAGACAATTTTAAAATTCACACAAATCGTAAATTCTCTGTTATTGGGATTATTTCAAAATATTACTAGCTATATTAGTCTCCCATTATCCCTTGAGTAAGTTTTTAACATGGCGCTTGCCAACATAGGTCCAGCTTGTGTTGTTTAGTTTATCATCGTTCGTTTATTTGAACTAGTTGAGGAGTTTTTCCTTTGAACTACTATATTTACGTTTCGCGAATAAGTAACTGTGCACAATGAAAAGCATGTGCCAGGGCATGCATTATTTTCATTGGGGAGTGTGATTTGTTCCTGGGACTTAAGTCATTGCCCGCACAATATAAGTTTTGCATTGTAATTCAGGGTTAAACACCGTATCTGCGTCGTTATAACTGTGGCTTATATTTGGTACGTAATATAATTTTGATTTGCTTTACTGGCGCTTAATAACATGAATAATGTAGTTTATAGAAATTGCGCTTTCTATTTCTAAAGAAGAGGAATAAAACTATTTGTCAATTTCATGCTTTCTTTACACCCATCCTGCATTCCTTAGCATTGCATATTCGAAAATGTAATTTTCTTTGACGATTTTTTTTTTTTAAATTTTGATTTTGGTGTTTAATAGCACGTGATCTGAAGTAATTTCTGTAATGAGAAATGACGTTTGTATTTAATTTATACTGAACAGGGCCGCCGGTTGACTGTGCTGCTACAAGCAAAATATTTTTTTTTTGCACCCCGTAGTGAGAGCAAAAAAAAAAAAAAAAAAGTCGATTTTGGTATGATGCAGTAATGTCTTAGCTTGCACAGCATGTTGTTATTTTGACAGTGCAATTATAGTTATGGCAGTAGTCAATTGGCAATATTATACAAATTAAGAAATGAGTGCATCAGATCAAAGCTTACTCTAATTTATTTGGTGTCACGTTGTAAAAAAAAAAAAAAAAAAAAAAAACGGCGCCCCTTTCAGTTTGGCGGCCCAGGCTTACTCTGTCTATGCTTAATTGTGGCGGCCCTAATACTGAGGTCTTTATTCTATTTTTAGCAACTGGATAAGGATAAAGGGTGTATCAATTGTTTAATAATGAAACCATTAAAAATTGACATTTTGCCATCGTATTGCTTTATCATTGTAGCAAAACAGCAGTACCACATTTTCCATAGAAGGATACAAAATTCAGCCAGTACACCTGCAGTACATTCAGATCTCATTCAAACAAAATTAAATGCTACAGTTCTTTTTTTTTTCCCTTTGAAAGTTAGCATTTTGGAATTGATAATGACTAAATGTATATAGGAATGTAGTAGTATAATTGCCTACAAAATAGAAAAGTTGTACTGTTTCTTTATAACAGCTTCATATGTTTGGAAGATTTCATTAGTATATTGTTCAATTGTTTGCATCAGAAGTAATGAAGATTGAGCACCATGGAGTCAGTGGTTACTGAAGGAATATTAATTGGAGCAGGTTTCAGGACCACTACAGGAAGATTAATGTGCATACAGTGGAATAATCAGAGATGCCTAAAAACCTATGCCAGTGGCTCGTTAACTCAGTCTTGAGTGAAAAGGCTTTGGAAGTTCAACCAGTTAGTGACAGAAATGAAGTCTAACTTCAAAAGGATAGTTGTTAGCAAATCTGCCATATAACATTGACAGTTTAGTTCTTAGAATTTTAAAGCAGTTTAGAACTCATTAAAACTACATAGCCTTGCCTTTTTTACCTATGTTTTTCCACCTTAAAGATTTGTTTTTAGGTTCTAGGATGGCATATCATATCATGCAACAATTGGAACCACAATTTCTAGAGTGTGCCCACATTCACTGGTTGACAATTGTGTTCATAGTTGCCGCTTGAATTTGGTGTGAACATAAACTTAAGTCAAGTAGGGTTAGGTGTTGAGAATTCTGTGGCCCATTGGTTACTTTTGGTCATAGTGCCACAATTTATTTGTTACTATACATGATCTTTATCATGTATTCAATGGCTTGTGACTCTGATATATGGGGGTGCTGCTGCTTAATGTTACATTAAATTGCCTTGATTATAAAACATGTAGACTGTCACGTGATTATCTTCATGGGGAAGCATGGAGGCCATGCTTTATCAAATTTCACAAAATAATCTGTCATAGAAATAATGTGTTACTTACACATCTCATAACTTCAAGTTCAATTAAGCTGTAATCCCATAATTACACTGTTGAATGTTCAGTATTAACTTAACACAGGCCAGCCAAGTGATCAGGAGCTTGAATGCAGTGGAACGCATTCTTTGATTGGACCGGGGTTCAAGCCCATGACTGCTAAATACGATTAAACATTTGTGGTGATTTATTGTGAACTCCACTGACCTGGTGGTTGTGCCAGAGTATAAACAAGAACATATAATTTACTTAATGGGAATTCGAGTGAATCTGTGAATAACAAAAAGACACCGCCATTGTGGCGACACACACTTCACGGTCAACAATCAAATTGGCACTGCTCACTCCGCAGTTCCTTTGACTCATTTTATCACCTCTTAAAAAAAAATGCGTATTGGCAACCCACCGGCCAGGCATTGATGCAACCACTGGGAGCAAAATGCGGAACTGTGTTGTGCACAGTTCGGCCTATGGTTAAACTTCAAAGTTAAACGATTTCATGTTTTTATTTGTTTATTATTGAAATGATTATTGGAAACATTTGTTTTCCCATGAACCGAAGACCTTAGGCTATGGTTGGACCTGGGTGGCCTGGGCTCTGTTTAATACTTGTATTAAATAAAGCAAATATTTTTAAATTTTTTATTTATTTTATTTTTTTTTATTATTAGAGATAGAGGATTAGGATACTATATGCGGAACCTGTTAATAAAAAATATTCACTGCGTTGCATTGTTCTTCATAAAATTTCATATAACTCCGTTGACTGTATATTTAGATTTAAAAGCTAGTGGTGCTGCAGTTCTGCAATGGGCTTTATTTGAAAACTTTGATCTGATTTGAAAACAGTTACTGTATTTCATATGTTGTCCAAATAACATGTTAAATTTAAATAATTTAGCTTTTTTTTAAACTGTTATTTTTATTAACCAGAGGTTTTTTTTTTATTATGAATTGATGTGAATTTAAATATACTGCTTTTGTTATACTTTTCCTTGTGCACAATTAATCTTAATTCTGGTTTTATGTGACCATTGTTATATTTTTATTAGAATTCTTATTCTTTGGGAATTTAATTGTTGGGAAATTAACTTCCAACAATAAAAATTCTCTCTCTCTCTCTCTCTCTCTCTCTCTCTCTCTCTCTCTCTCTCTCACACACACCCCTGTGGTTTTAATGAAGTGCAAGTAATATGTAACAGAGAAGTTAATTTCATTAAATATTACAAAATAAATTTGTAGCTATGAGTATTATTAGGTTCAAGGCTATAATAAAAAAAGGAAGGCTTTATCTGATTAAGTGGAAAGTAATAGTTATGAAATGAATGTTAACATGAGTAGAGCAATATGATGCAAGATAGCGCTCTTATATAGCATCAGCCAAAAAAAAAAAAAAAAAAACCTTTCCATTTCACCCATTTGTTCACTCCAAATGTTTGTCTAGTTCTGTCTTGAACTTAAGTTGCTGACCTCCACTACAACAGATGGAAGTTTGTTCTAACTATCAACTATCCCTGGCTAAAGGCAGAATTTCTGCACATCTATCCTACAATTGTCTTTCCTCAATTTGAATTTAAGCCCCCTCGGGTGAGTAATCTGAGCAAGAGGAAGAATCTCATTAGCATTGAGCTTGCTCAATCCATTCAAGGCCTTATGCATCTCAATTAGATCACCTTGCAGGTGCCTAGTCTCCAGAAGCTGCAATTGGAGAACTTAAGCTTTCTTGGTAACACCAACCATTTGTTCCACACACTAATCTCGTTGCCCTTCTGTGCTTGTTCCAGCAGCTCTACATTTTTCCTAAAATTAGGCCTCCAGATCTGTATATAGTACTTAAGGTGTGGTCTGACCATTGCCTTATACAAGGGGATAATCACACCCTTATCCCTGCTAGAAAAATTCCTGTATATCATTGACAAGACATCATGAGCTACTCTTGCAGCCTTTTTGCACTGCTCAGAACACTTCATATCTGACTGCACAATTGCCCCAGGTCCTTTTCATTCTTCACTACCCAGTTGATACATTATTCTGGGGTTACTGCTACCCATTTGTAGTACTTTACATTTGTCAATGTTAAACGTCAGTTGCCACCTCTCAGCCCATCTGCTCAACTTTTCCAGATCCTGTTGCAGTAGTGTACTGTCATTAAAGTCATTAACAACTGTGCCAACCTTTCTATTGTCTGAAAACTTAGACATTAACCCTGACATACCGAAAACAACAATGGCAAAACACCGAACTCTGGGGAACTCCACTAATAACATTAGTCCATGAAGAGCAGATCCATTGATAGCCACTCTGTCTTATCCCACTTAACCATCCTTTTATCCATTGTAGCAACTTGCCCTTAATGCCATACTGCTCTAATTTATACAGTAGTCTTCCATGTGCCACAGTATCAAAAGTTTTCCTAAAATCCAAGTATATGATATCAAAATTATTCTTTGCATCCAGTTCCTTTTGACCACATTATAGTATCCAACCAAATTATGAAACAAGACTTCTCCTTAACAAACCCATGCTGTGTCTGCACTATAACTGCAGTCTTGTCTAGATAATCCTGCATTGCTTCCTTAACTAATGACTCCATTTTCCCTGGACCAGAAATTAGACTAACAGGTCTGCAATTATGTCACCCTTTGTAAATTGGGGACACATTTGCACAACTTCAGTCCATGGGACCTCCCCCGAGTCAAAGGAAGCTTTCATAATTATGGCTAAGGGTTTGCTTACTTCTTTTGCTGCCTCCTTTAATATAACTGGATAGATCCCATCCACCTCAGCTGCCTTCTTTATGTTTAACTTCAACAATTTCTTCTCTACTTTGCTCTCAGTTATTACAAAATCACTTAGCTCCCTGTTAGAGTCTGATAAACTTCTGGCATTCTTGTTGTAGCATTCCCCACTGTATATTATGTCAAAATTAGTTTTGTGTATCAAATTCCTTTTTGACCACCTTGTACCTAAAGTGTTTTTTTTTTGGTGCCCACATTTTCTCTGGTTCATATTCAATGAATTACCAGCCTAAGATAATGTTTCATCATTTTTGAATGATGAAAAGTTCTTAGCACTGATTGCTTGGTTAATGTTAGGGCAGAGTAATCTAGATAAATGAATTCTTTATTATTTAACAGCTCTCATGCTGTGATTATTATTTGAGAAGAAAGAACATCTTTGTATATTATGGCATTCAGTGCACTGTTGCAGAACTGCACTCTTTCCATACCATTCGCTGAAAAACATCCAGATATTTTTCTAGTAGGAAACTTAATTTAATGCACAATCTTGTGATTGTGCTTGATGCATGCAGTTTCACTGCAGCTGTTGGCTGTTGTTGCCACTGAAATTAATTTATTTCTCCACTAAACAAAGCTTTAAGCTTGCCATTTATATACTCTTTTTTTTCACTCTTCAGACCAATGCTGCTGCTGCTGTTTAGCTCATTTAATGCATGCTTGCCTCTGCTGTTTGAGTATTGGTTTTTTAATTGGATGGCATGATTTCAGACCCATTTCCTTCATCCTTTTCCATACAGGTCTACCATTTGTTTCTATTCATTATTTCTTTCTGTTGTTTGATAAGACTTTTAGAACAAATAAATCTGTCTTGAATGTAGATATCAGCCATTGGAGTTCACATACCTTCAGTTTGAGCTTCTCCTAGTTCTTGTATTTTTTAATTAATGCACAACTGTTGTTTTGTTTACACCAACAATTCATCAGTTTCAGTGTTCATTTTTTCCACTTTAGTAGCCTTTTTAGGGGTAATTTGCCCCTCTTCAGCACTTTTAAATAGCTAAGTTGCCTGTAACAGTAGAATTATAGGATTGTTCTTGGAAATGGCTACTCCCTGCAGTGGCTCAGAACACACTGCCTTCTGTTGCATACAAGTTTACCTCGCATTACCATTTGTGCAGAGGATTAAGTTGTGGAATGGGATTGATGCACAAGAATTGCCCCTACTCATTCTTTATTGTTTGAAGAACCTTTTATAATTATAATTGGTTAGCCTAAGACAGATTGTAGGTAGTTAGTAGCTTGCAAAATAGATGGGAAAAATTTTGCTTTCAGCCAGAGAGATTGATTTGGAGTAAACTTACATCTGATGTGGAAAATTGATAGATTGAATAAATTTAAGGAAGAATTAAATTCTTGCTCAGATTAAGAACTTGAGGGGGCATAGAGTCAAATTGAGGAAAGACAGTTGTAGAATAGATGTGCACAAATTCGCCATTAGCCAGCAGGTAGTTGATTGGTGGAACAGACTTCCATCTTTTGTTGAGGAAGTTGATAGCCTAAATAAATTTAAGACTGAGCTGGACAGGCATTTGGAACGAATGGAGGGGTGAAATGGGAGAGTTTTTTTTTTTTTTTTTTTTTTTTGGTTGATGCTGCATAAGCTGTACTTGCTAATTGGGAGTCTAAAACTCTGATGGAACTGATATTCAGGTGAAACTCTAGTCAACTGGACCCAATTTCGGCGAAGTCTGGACGGTCTGTGACAACCAAATCCTCTGCTTGAAAACCTTCACGATGGTGGGACTGTTAGTAATTTTGGGTATAACCTCCATGCGCAAGTACATGGTGGGTGACCACCCAGTTGTGAACCAATGTAAGCAGGGATCGAGGTGTGGTGCACACACCACATGGAGTAATGCCACCCCTCTATGTTACGAGGCAGTACCACCACTGCTTATTGGAGGCTTGAAGTGGTGGAATCCACGTTTAGTCTCTAGAGCTAAGTTCTGGTCCACCTTTCTCCATCTCTTCCATCATGCAGTATGATTGATGACATGTTCATCATAACATGGTGGCGAGATCCAGTATTCTTTACATTTCGAGGGTACAGCTCTAAAACGGTGTTTACAGGACGTCCGTTAGTACACCGGACCGAACCTATTGGTGACTCTCTAGGAAGCTTCCGGATCAGCTAGTGTATAATCTTGCTACCTCTACTCTGCCATATAGTGACTGGAGGGAGTCCGAGTAGTGTATATGCGGGGAGCATTGTCGAGGCCACGTTATGTCAAGGATCTGGGTATATTCTTACCATGTGGACGCCATATCCAAAAATTTCATTACTTCATACAGCATGTCCCACCCACTTTTTCTTACTATTGAATACATCATGAATTGTCAAACTAATAGAGCAAGCTTATCTACGAAAAGAACTAAACCTCCCAAACACTTCCTAATTCGTTTCACAAATATACATGGTCTCAATTCTAATCTCAGCGATGTCCATTTCCACTTGCAGTCTGCCAAACCCCATGTACTTTTTCTGACAGAATCTCAGTTATCGGTTGATTCAAATACTGCTCATCTCAGTTGCCCAAATTATTAGCTGTATGAATCCTTTCGCCTCAAAGGTGGTACTTGTGCATATGTCCGTTCTGATATTCCCTGTCAGAGACTTGGCAATTTGGAATCTCCTCTCTTTGATCTTCTCTGGCTTAAAATTTCTCTACCTCATTGTATCAAATTCATCTGTTGTCTCTACTGTTCTGCCAACTCTACTAATCACTTGGAGCTCTTTGATGTCCTCTCTTTGCAACTTGACTTTCTCCAGTACAATTTTCCTTGGTGATTTTAATGTTCACTCCAGCTGGCTTCCGTTTTCTATTCACACCGACCCAGCTGGTCGAGTTGCTGAGGCTTTTGCAATTACTAATGACCTTGCACAGATTGTTCATTTACCTACAAGAATACCGGACAATCCTAATCATACTGCCAACACTCTTGATCTTTTTCTCACAAGCAACCCTTCTAAGTATGCGGTCAAAGTGAGAGGTCCTTTAGCTACTTCAGATCACAACTTGGTGATTGTCTCTTCTCCAATGGAGCCTTTAAGAGTGCAAAATGGGATGACCTGTGAGACTTCTTTTCTTCTTTTACCTTGGTCGGATTACTGTTTCAAAACTTCTGATGTCAACGTTTGCTCATATCGTGTCAGTGAAATTATTCTTGCAGGAATGGAATCCTTTATCCCACACCCCACTTTAAAATCTTGTCCTTTATCTAAACCTTGGTTTTCCAATAAATGTGCTAAGGCTGTTTAAGAGAAGAATGTTGCATATCGTAATTGGCTTGTTTCTAATTCTTCAGTTTCATTTTCTGCCTATACCAAAGCTCATTGTTTGTTTGTTTGTTTGTTATTTGGTTTTTAGGAGCATTAGCAACTAAGCCCATATAGCTCCGGGGATATGCGGTCGTCATTCCCTGACCTTTCCACATCCTTCGTATTTGGTGGTCAGAGGCTCGAACCCTGGTCTAATCAAGAAACGTGGGCTATGCACTGCTCCTGCTCACCTGGCTACGGAGGTGCCACCAAAGCTCGGAACAAATGTAAAGCAGTTATTAATTAGTCCAAACTGGTGTTTGAACAGTTTAAGAGTAGAAAACTTGCTTATTGCCCTAATGGTACCTGAGCATTCTGGTCTCTTGCCAAAGCTATTGGCTGCAACTTTTGCCCATCTCTGCTCCCACCTCTGTCCAAACCAGATGGTTCTGTTGTCACTTCAGCCAAGGATAAAGCTGACCTACTAGCATACCATTTTTCTTCCAACTCATGTATTAATGATCTTGGTAAAACACCTCCCTCCATTCCCAACAAAGGTTGTGGGTCCGATTCCCGCATCGGGCTTGTATCAAAGTACTGCAAAAACCTTGGGAGGTGCATTATGGCCACAGAAGATTATGCACTAACAAAAAAAAAAAAAAAAAATTTCCAACAAGGTCCATTCAATGCCTACTGTGGTCTTCCGTCAAAAGGATGTCAGAAGGATTTTGACGAATCTTGATGCTAAGAAAACTCCAGTTCCCAATGGTATTTCTCCACTTGTTCTCAAAACCTGTGCTGCTGAACTTACTCCTATTCTTTGCCGCCTTTTTTCACTTTCTTATTCCAAAGGTGTTTTTCCTTCTGCTTGGAAATTTGCTCATATCCAGCCAGTTCCTAAAAAGAGAGACAAATCCCTCCCATCCAATTATTGTGTTCGGTGAAACACAAGTAGTTGCTCTTGACTTATCAAAGACTTTCGATCGTGTTTATCCTAATGGCCTTCTAAACAAGCTTCCATCTTATGGTTTACCAACTGTTTTTTGTAATTAGTTGTCCACTTTTCGCTCTGATTGCTCACTGAGGGTGATGGTAGATGGCTCTTTTCTCTACTAATGCTGGTGTCCCCCAAGGTTCAGTTCTTTCCCCCACTCTGTATATTTAATGACCTTCCATTGACTGGAAATCCTATCCATAGTTTTGCCGATGATAGCACATTGCATTCCACCTTCCATTTTGAGAAACCTTGCCCTGCTCAATCAGCTTCAACTCCTCGAATATCTGCTACCAATTCCTTAAATGCCGATCTCTAGGTAATTCTCCAGTGCGGCAAAGAAAACTTAGTCGATTTCAATCCTTCTAAAACTCAGTCTTGTCTTATATCTTACAAAAAGATTCTTCTGCTCCTATGCTTATCTTTGGTGACACTCCGATTTCTAGGAAAAATGATGTATCTGTTTTGGGGATTACCCTGACTTCTAATCTCTCTTGGAATAAGCACATTACAAATATTGCTTCCTCTGCATCTAAAAAACTTGGTTTTCGCTCTCGGTGTTACTTTTCTTCCAAACAGCTGCTCACTCTGTATAAATCGCAAATCTGCTCTGCCATGGAATATTGTTCCCACATCTGGGGTGGTGCCCCCAAAACCTCTCTCAGGCATCTAGATTCCATTCAGAATAGGGCAGTTAGGTTAATTAATGATTCATCTCTAACAGAGTCTCTCCACTCGCTGTCTCATAGACGTACTGTGTCTGCTGCATGCCTCTTCTACAGATACTTCCATGGGCACTGTTCTGAATTGGCTTCTATAATTCCGGCTCTCTCTTTCAAAACAGTCTGAAGACGTTCAGCCACCAGCAAACATCCATTTACTGTCCAACTTCAAACTCACAGAACCAACTTTTCATCTTCCTCGTTTATTCAATCAACTGCCGTTTTCTGGAACAACCTTCCTTTATATGTATTTCCTGAAAATTACAGTCTGCAGAAGTTAGAGTCCAATGTCAACAAATATCTTCTTTCGTCTTCTCAACCTCCAACCCAAGCACGGTACTAAGTACTATAGGTTTTAATACCTGTCGTTTGGGGTTTACATAAAAAAATAAAAAAATAAAAAAAAATAAGCTTGCTTTCTTGCACCATATACCTCTAATAATGCTAAAGAAATTTTTGTCAAAACTAAAGTTTAGATAGAAATTATTAGAAGGGATGGACAGATGAGATGAATAGTTTTTTTTGTTTTGTTGATGCCGTTTAAAAGATGGCTTCCTATCATCATTTGCTACTACTTTTATACTAATACCTTATCAAAAGCTAATTTAATTTCACCCAGTAACCTTGAAACTTCAAACCATTCATTGAGAATAATTGTATATTTAATTCTCACAAGATCCATTTTCTAGCCTTCTTTTGGCCAGGTGAAAGTGCCAAACACCTTGGTGAACATATCAGTACTATATATGTTGCTCAGAAATCTTTCCTATATAATTTTAATTAAATCAGGTGGTAGATGACTTTCATCAACCGGTGAAATACCACCACTTTGTTTATTGGAAGCTTGAAGTGGTGAAACCCATGTTTAGTCTCTAGAGCAAAGTTTCCGGCATCCCCCTCCCCCCATACTTCTCCTTCAACCCATGCACGGTACTATGTACTATAGGTTTTGATACCTTTCGTGTTTGGGGTTTTCATAAAAAAAAAAAAATTAATTTTTGTGTTGAATTTGGAAAGATTCTTCAATGAAGCAAGTGTGTTCACGGTATCATCATAATCTTTTGAAACTTAAAAGCCAATGCTGCAAAACACTCTGTTTGTGACACTTCATTTAAAGTAGCTTTGAAATAAAAGAAAATTCTGTTTTTGAGTGTTGAAGTAATCCAAAAGAAAATGTATCATGTGAAAAAACTGCTTTCTTATGTTAATGAATTGATAGACTATATTATTATTGTTTTGTAGATTAAGTAATTTATTAACGAAATGATACAGTTTAAAGGAATCAGACCTCCACTGCCAAAAGAAAGGCTTAAGTTTTGCAAATTACAATGTCTGGAGACTAGGCACCAGTGAGGTGATCTGATAGAGGTGTATAAAGCCTTGAATGGTTTGATCATGCTCAATGCTGATGGGATTCTTCCTCTTGCTCAGAATAATCACCTGAGAGAGCATAAATTCAAATTGAGGAAAGACAGATGTAGGATAGACATGAGGAAATTTGCCTTTAGCCAGTGGGTGGTTGGTTGGTGGAACAGACTTCCATCCCTTGTCGTGGAGGTTGTTAGCCTAAATAAGTTTAAGGCTCAGCTGGACAGGTATTTCGAACGAACAGAGGGGTGAAGTGGAAGTGGTTATTATTTATTTATTTATTTTTCTGGCTTATGCTGCATAAGCTTGCTTTTGTGCATCAAATGCCTCTGCTAATGCTAATTAACTCCTTTAAATTGTATCATTTCAGTAATAAAGTACTTAATCTACTACGTGATATAATCTACTACGTGTGTCAATTCATTCTCATAATAATGAACAATCACGTAGGCACCCCTCTTCCAATTAATTAAACCTACTTTCTTTCATTTTTTTCAAAAGCCTTTTAGTAACTGTAGTAATATCTGCAAAGAAAAGCAGCAAAGGCTTCTTTACTTATGTAAACACTAGAAGTAGGAAAATGAATTGCATTGGTTCCCTAGATATGAATGGTTGAACTGTTGATGTTGTTCAGTTTGCTGAAAAAAGTGACTAGGTGTTTTTGCATCTACATTCACACAGGAGCCATTTTTTTATGGGTGGGGGATACCAGAAGTTTAGGTAATTCTAACAGGATTTTGTGATAACAGAGGAAAGTGGAAGAGAAACTGTTTAAGCTAATTTAAAAAAAAAACAAAAAAAAAAAAAAACAGATGCATCTTGGGTGGGTGATATCTATACATTTATATTAAGGAATGCAGCAAAACAGGCAAGCCATAATTATTAGTATTTTTGGATTCAGTTTAGGTCCCTATAGACCGGAGATGTGCAAAGGTATCAACAGTTCACTAAGGGATATCAAAGGGTGACATAAGTAATTGCAGGCCTGTTAAGTTGATTTCTATTGCAGGAAACTTTGAATTTTTAATTAATTTAATTTTCAATTTATTTTTTACCGTAATCATTTTGCATTAATCTTTTATTCATTTTAATTTATTGAGAGTAGTATCATACGGAAGTGTTCTACATATCATATTGAGGTAAACTGCTATTCTACAAATATTGAAATCAACGTAGAACATTGATTGAGAAATGTAGAAAGTATTGAGCACCACAGCTCTGTTATATACTATCAAATTGCAGGGAACATAATGGAGTCACTGGTTACAGGTATAATGCAGGACAATCTGGACAGGAATATGGTTATACTGTAGTTGCATGGGTTTGTTAAGGGACAAACTTGTGTGATGAATATGATTGAATGTTATGATGCAGTAACAAAGGAGCTGAATGCAAAATAAAAATTTGGCATCATATTGTATAATTAGATTTCAGAAACATTTTTGATACTTTTCCACATAAAAGATTGCTGTACAAACTTAAAGCAGTGTGACAATGGGGGAAAGTTATATGGATAAAGGGATGGTTGAGTGAGAGAAGACAGTGGTTATCAGTGAACACTTCTCTTCTAGAACTTCAAGGTTTAGGCCTAAATGGATGTCAGATGAACTGATGAGGCATATGGCAGAGAAGAAACATGCATGGGATACATACAAATTAACACATGACACAGAAGCCTATGATAGATACAAGTTGATCTGTAACCAAGTGACAAAGGAGGTTAGGCAGGCGAAGGCAGATTACGAGAAATCTTTGGCAAGGGATGCAAAGAAAAACAGCAAAGAGTTCTTTACTTATGTAAACTCTAGAAGGAAGGGGATGAATCAGATTGGTCCACTTGATATCGATGGGTCAACTGTTGATGATCCTGCTCAGGTAGCTAACAAACTAAATGAATATTTTGCATCGACATTCACACATGAGGAGTTATTTAGCAAGAGGAAAGCCAGAGGTGTATTCAACTCTAGCAGTAAGCTAGAGAATCTTGTAATAACTGAGAGTAAAGTGGAGGAGAAATTGTTGAAGATAAACACAAGAAAGGCACCCGGGGTGGATGGGATCTATCCAGTTATATTAAAGGAGGCAGCAGAGGAAGTAAGCAAACCCTTAGCCATAATTATGAGAGCTTCCTTGGACTCAGGGGAGGTACCCACAGACTGGAGATGTGCAAATGTGACCCCAATTCACAAAGGAGGATCAAAGGCTGACACAAGTAATTATAGACCTGTGAGTTTAACTTCTGTTCCAGGAAAATTAATGGAGGCACTAGTTAAAGAAGCACTGCAGGATCATTTAGACAAGACTTCAGTTATACCTCGGACACAGCGTGGTTTTGTTAAGGGGAAGTCTTGCCTGACCAATTTGATTGGATACTATGATGCAGTCACAAAGGAACTGGATGCAGGGAATAACTTTGATATTATATACTTGGATCTTAGAAAGGCTTTTGATACTGTTGCACATGGAAGACTGCTGCACAAATTGGAGCAGTGTGACATTTTAGGCAAATTGCTGCTCTGGATAAAGGGGTGGTTGAGGGGGAGAAGACAGAGTGGTAATCAATGGACACTGCTCATCGTGGACTAATGTTATTAGTGGAGTCCCTCAGGGCTCAGTGTTGGGTCCATTATTGTTTTCTGTATTTATAAATGATATTGATGATGGTATATCAAGCTTAATGTCCAAGTTTGCAGATGATACAAAGGTTGGCAGGGTTGTCAAGGACACTACTGACACTATGCTGCTGCAACAGGATCTGGAAAGGTTGAGCAGATGGGCTGAGAGGTGGCAAATGAAGTTTAACATTGACAAATGTAAAGTACTACACATGGGAAACAGCAACCCCAGAGCAACGTATCAACTCTGTGGTACTACACTGACAGTGGTAGAGAATGAAAGGGACCTGGGGCTGGTTGTGCAGGCAGATATGAAGTTCTCTGAGCAGTGCAGACGGGCTGCAAGCGTAGCTCATGGTGTATTGTCAATGATATATAGGAATTTTTCTAGCAGGGATAAGGAGGTGATTATTCCCTTGTATAAGGCAATGGTCAGGCCACACCTAGAATACTGTATACAGGTCTGGAGGCCTCATTTCAAGAAGGATGTAGAGCTGCTGGAACGAGTACAGAGAAGGGCAACAAGATTAGTGAATGGAACAAAGGGGTTCTCTTACGAAGAAAGGCTTAAGTTTTGCAAATTACAGTGTCTGGAGACTAGGCACCAGCGAGGTGATCTGATAGAGGTGTATAACGCCTTGAATGGTTTGAGCATGCTCAATGCTGATGGGATTCTTCCTCTCGCTCAGAATAATCACCTGAGAGGGCATAAATTCAAATTGAGGAAAGACAGATGTAGGATAGACGTGCAGAAATTTGCCTTTAGCCAGCGGGTGGTTGGTTGGTGGAACAGACCTCCATCCCTAGTCGTGGAAGTTGATAGCCTAAATAAGTTTAAGGCTCAGCTGGACAGGTATTTTGAAAGAACAGAGGGGTGAAGTGGAAGTGGTTTTTTTTTTTTTTTTTTTTTGGCTGATGCTGCATAAGCTTGCTTTCTTGCATCAAATGCCTCTGCTAATGTTTTTAATAGTATCTCTGAGGGGTCAGTTGCAGGGCATATTGTTTTCTGTATTTATAAATGATATTGATGAAAACATGTCAGGCTTAATGTCTAAATTTTCAGATGATACAAAGGTTGGCAGTCCCTTTCATTGATAAATGTAAGTTATGCACATGGGTAAAATAGTCCTAGAGTAACATAGTGTGTGATATCACACTCAGGCTTGTAAAGAATGAAAAAGACCTAGGAGTAATTGTGCAGTCAGATATGATGTTCTCTGAACAGTGCAGACAGGCTGCCAGGTCAATGATATAGAGGAATTTTGTCAATGATATAGAGGAATTTTGTTAGCAGGAATAAGCAGGTGATTATCTTGTTGTTTAAGGCAATAGTTAGGCCAAATCTTCCATACTGCATACATGTCTGGAAGCCTCATTTTAGGAAGGAAGTGGATCTGTTGGAACAGGTAGAGAAGAGTAATAAGATTGGCGAGGGGAGAAAAAGGGTGCTATCACTATGAAAGGCTTTGGTCCTGCGAATTGCAGCATCCCGAGACAAAGGTACCTGTGAACAGATTTGATTGAGGTGTGTAAGGCTTTGAATTTTGGATTGAGTAAACTGTTGTTGGAATCCTTCCTCAGACTACACATGAGGGAGTATAAATTCACATTGAGGAAGAGTGGTTACAGGATGGATGTGTGAAGTTTGCCTTCAGCCAGTGGGTAGTTGATTGTTTGAAGAAGCTTCTGTTTGATGTTGTAGAATTGGGTACTTTGAATAAATTCATGGAAGAACTTGACAAACTGAGGGGATGGTCAGGTGATATTGGAAGTTTATAACCTCTACTAATCATACTTACGGACTTCATTACAGCCTGCAGATTTGTAACCAGGGTAGGGCACTTGCCCCAGCCACATCAAAACTATAGGTACAAAAATGTGCAATTTAAAAATATGCCATTTATACTATTACTTTTTTAACTTTGAAAGATTGAAGAAATTAGCACATTTTGCAATGCAGTACTTTATTATTTATTCATTGTTAACTTGTTTATTTTTAGAAGGGTACTAGGGTGTGTAAAATTTATTTTGTTCCAGGCACAAGAATATCTAGTTATGGCTTTGAGTACCTATTCTAACCAGTTGGTGCCAGAAGAAAGCCACTGAGAGACTAATTTTTCCAGCACATCTATGTATTTTAGGGTATTTCAACACATGCACACACTTTTATTCATTTTCTTTGAATATTAATCCATTCAAAGGCCCTAATGAGTAATGGAATAATGTTCATATGAATGAATAAAAGTACATTTTTGATAAATGTTCATTAAATTCATTCAACAAAACAGCATATAATCATTAAATTTCATTCAACAGAACAGCATCTAATGTGGCCAGTTGCATGATAGTGTGCTAGAACAGGCCTAATCATTTGCATTGTTTGGGCTGCAATAAACAAGTAAGAATAAAAACATAAAATATAATTTAATGTAATAATAAAGAATAATTTTACAATATATATATTAATAATGGTATAATATATTAAAAATCAAAGGTGATCAGGTATATATATGCTTGTGTGTGTATGTATTATATATGTTTTTGTATTATTAGTATTAGTAGTGGCAAATGATGAAAGAAAGCAAGCTTGATACTGGGGGAAAAAACTTTTCATATCACCTGTTCATTCTTTCAAACAGTTTGACTAGTTCTTCCTTGAATTTATTCAGTACCCACTTCCACAACATCAGATGGAAGCCTGTTCCAACAATTAGCTACCTGCTGTATGTAGTCTGAAGAAGAGAAAAGATGCCATCAGCATTGAGCTCACTCAAAGCCTTAAACAGCTTGATTACATCTCCTTGCAGTTGTCTAGTTTCCAAAAGCTGCAATTTACAGAACTGAAACTCTTTTGATAAGAGCACCCTTTCATTCCTCTTGCCAATCTCTTGCTCTTCTCTACACCCATTCCAACAGACCCACATCCTACCCAAAGTGAGGCTTCCAGGTCTGTACTAAAGATGTGGCATAATCATTGCCTTATGCAATGGAGTAATTGCCACCTTATCCCTGTTGGCAAAATTCCTGAATATCATTTGAAAAAAACCTCATGAGCTGTCCTAGCAGCCTGTTTTGTATTGCTCAGAGAATTTCTTTATTCTCCACTACTTTTTTATTCTCCACTACCCAGTCCACACAGTTGGTATGTTATTCTAAGATTACTTTTACCTATATTTTGTACATTGCATTTGTCAATATTAAGCTTTAATTGTAATTTCTCAACCCATCTGTTATATTTTTCTAGATTTTGTTGGGGCAGTATGTCCTAATTACTCTCATTAGCCACCCTGCCAAACTGACTTTTTACCATCTGCTGCAAACTAAGACAGAGGGAGTAATACTCTTGATCTGATTATCAGCTGTGATTATTCATGCATTAAGAATTTGCAGATAAAGGAACCACTGGGTGACAGAGATCACAATGTACTGATGTGGAAATTACTTACAGCTGTAACTACCATCAAGGCTAAAGGGGAAGGGCTTTTGCTTTCATAAAGGTGACTACAGGGGTCTCAGACAGTTTTTAAATTCTGTACAGTGGGATCAATTGATGTTACCAACGTTGAATTCTAAATGAGAAGCCTTCAGGGACTTAATTTTGGAGGCTGAATGAAGCATAAAGGATTCCATTCCTACAAGAATAATTTCACTGACACGATCTGAGCAAACGTTGACATCAGAAGTTTGAAACAGTAATCTGACCAAGGAAAAGAAGAAAAGAAATCTTGCAGGTCATCCCATTTTGCATTCTTGTAATATCAAACAATGTTGAGGTTGGGAATAGCCATGAGATAAAGGCTCCATTGGAGAAGAGAATCACCAAGTTGGGGGCACAAAAGGATATTTTTCCTGATAAAGATTAAAATTCAGTAAATTGTAGGCTCTTGCAACTAGGTATCTGAGTTTGATCCAACTGAAGCGTATAATGCTTTAAAAGGGCTAAGTAAACTGAATACACATTTATGCTTTCTGGGGTGAAGCACTCAAGCATTGGAAAAGGATGACTGTATAATAATGTGCAAAAATGTTCATTTAGATGAACAGTAATCATATGTTGGTGATTATTGTTCATCTAAAACCACCACCATAACTCCTAGTGTTGTGGTGGTGGTTTGCTACTTAGTGCATTAATCTTGTATTGTTGGACATGCTTTGCAATGAGTTCTACCCTAAATAAGAGGCACTACTCCAGTGGAAAAGTATATTGCTTTTTATTTGAAGTGTATGTCACTGCACAGATCCAAGTTCTTTTTGGGTTATCAGTGGGCAGGTAGGCATCGAAGACCTCAACAATCCTGTGACAAGGTATATTTGCAATACGTGGGATGGTGCAGTAAGTGAAGTAGACAAAGTTAAGTCTAGGACAAAAGCCTCAAGCTATGAAAGGTATAAAAATTCATTGTACTTGGCAGGCAGAGCCTCCCACTTTCTGTATATAGAAAGCTATAAGCAAACTAGGGTTGCTACTTAGTGCATCAATCTTATTGTGGATGCACTTTGCCACTACTTTGCCTTTGGACTGCACTGTTCTAAAAAGTGAATATCTGTTCACTGGGATGTTAGGTCTTCATAGTGTATGCCAGTCCACTTCAAAAAAATTCAAGTCTCTGCTGTAACATACTTTAAATAAAAAGCAATATACTTCTACACTGGAGCAGTGGCTTTTATATAAAGTAGTGCAATTAGGGATAGAATTTTTCTCAGCCTGGTCTGTGCTTGTTAACAGGAGAGACTGCTTCTACAGGGATGGGATACACTTAAATATAAAGGGTGCAAGAATATTTGCTGATGCTGTTGAGGCAGTGTTAGGTGGGTCGGAAAACTGCTAGCTTGGGGGGGGGATACATGGACTAATAGATTAACAGTAGACACTGGCAGAGGTGAAAGTAATTCTTGCACTGCTTCTATTGGAATGAGCAGCAGCCTGGAAAGCAAGATGCAGTGGATTTTAGAGACTGCTGGGGGTCATTGCAGTACAAGTTAACACATGGGCTGGGTTAGGATAGCTAAGAATAGGAACAGGTGCATGTATACTTGTGTGTACACCAATGCTAGGAGTTTGGTAAATAAATTTGATGAATTTGAGGTGTTGGTCGAAACATCAAAGGCAGATATTGTCGGGATATCAGAGACATGGTGTCACATGTCTCTGATAATTCTTGCAGTAATTCTTGCACTGCTTCTATTGGAATGAGCAGCAGCCTGGAAAGCAAGATGCAGTGGATTTTAGGAATGTAGAAATGGAATTTGGGGAGTGCAGTGTGCATAGGAAAGGAGGAAAGATTATGCTATTAGTTAAGGAACACATAAAATCCAAGGACGTACAGCCAGTCAACATGGCTGGACAGTGCAGTGTCGAGTCAGTTTGGTGTGACATAAGCACTGGGAAACCAAAATTGAGAGTAGGAGTGTGTTATAGGCCTTAAAGGCCCTTTGCCTTTAGTCAGCAGGTTGTTGATTGCTGGAACAAATTTCCATCTGTCGTTGTAGAAGTTGATAGGATAGCTTAAATAGATTCAAGGCAGAACTTGACAAACATTTGGAGCAAGGGGATGGGTGAAATAAGGTGTTTTTTTTTTTTTTTTTGGCTGGTGCTATAAGATTGTTTTCTTGCATGATGTGCCCTTGCTAATGCTAATGACTCTGAGTATAATAAACAACTGTACAGGGAAATAGTAGGCCAGTAATCAGAGTGTCTTATAATGGGGGGGGGGGTTTAATTTCCCAGATATTGGCTGGAATTTGTGGGTTGGTCACTCACACACTAGCAAGGCTTTTGTGGATTTATTGATGATTGTTTTCTACAGCAGCATGTTTGGGAGGCAACTACAGGTAGTAATACTATTGATCTGATTATCAGTAGTGATTCTTCATGCATTAAGAATCTACAGATAAGGAACCACTAGGTGGCAGTGATCACGTGCTGAAGTGGGATTTACTCAAACGAGGTAACTACCATCAGGAGTAAAGGGAAGTGTTTTTGCTTTCATAAAGGTGACTATGGAGGTCTGAGACAGTATTTAAATTCTATATGGTGGGACCAACTGATGATGTTAGCAACAGAAAATTCAAAATGGGAAGCATTCAAAGAATTTACCTTGGAAGTTACTAGGCTTTTCATACCAACTAAGAAATACTGTTCAAGGTTTAAGCCTAAATGGATGTCAGATGAATTAATGAGGCTCATGGCAGAGAAGAAATATGCATGGGATACATCTAAATTATTAGAAGACACGGAAGCCTATGCCAGATATAAGCTAGTTTGTAATCAAGTCACAAAGGAGGTTAGGCAGGTGAAGGCAGATTATGAGAAATCTTTGGCAAAGGACGCAAAGAAAACAGCAAAGAGTTCTTTACTTATGTAAACTCTAGAAGGAAGGGGATCAATCAGGTTGGTCTATTGGATATCAATGGTTAGATTATGTTGATGTTCCTGCTCAGGTAGCTAACAAACTAAATGAGTATTTTGCATCTACATTCACACACATTAGGAGTTATTCAGGGAGGGGAATGTCAGAGGTGAATTAAACTCTGGCAGTAAGCTATGTGATTTTGTAATAACTGAGAGTAAAGTGGATGAGAAATTGTTGAAGATAAACATAAGAAAGGCACCGGGGGTGGCCGGAATCTATCCAGTTATATTAATGGAGGCAGCTAGGGAAGTAAGCAAACCCTTAGCCTTAGTTACGAGAGCTTCCTTGGTCTCAGGGGAGGTACCCATGGACTGAAGATGTGCAAATGTGATCCCAATTCACAAAGGAGGATCAAAGGGCGACACAAGTAATTACAGACCTGTTAGTTTAACTTCTGTTCCAGCGAAATTAATGGAGGCACTGGTTAAAGAAGCACTACAGGATCATCTAGACAAGACTTCAGTTATAGCTCGGACACAGCATGGTTTTGTTAAAGGGAAGTCTTGTCTGACCGATTTGATTGGATTCTATGATGTGGTCACAAAGGAACTTTGTGACCACATCATAGGCAAATTGCTGCTATGGATAAAGGTATGGTTGAGTGGGTGATGACAGTAGTAATCAATGGACACTGCTCTTCATGGACTAATATTATTAGTGTAGTTCCTCATGGTCCATTTTTTGTTTTCTGTATTTATTAATGATATTGATGATGGTATATCAGGCTTAATGTCCAAGTTTAAAGACGATACAACAAAGGTTGGCAGGGTTGTTAATGACAGTATGCTGCTGCAATAGGATCTAGAAAAGTTGAGCAGATGGGCTGAGAGGTGGCAACTGAAGTTTAACATTGAGAAATGTAAGGTACTGCCTGTGAGAAGTAGTAACCTAAGACTAACATCAACTGTGTGGTAGTGAATGAAGTGATAGTGTGTGATAATGTGATAGTGTACTAACAGTGGTAGTGAATGAAAAGGACCTGGGGGTAATTGTGTAGGCAGATATGAAGTTTTCTGACAGTGCAGATGATCTGCAAAAGTAGCTCATGGTGACTTGTCAATGGTATACAGAAATTTTTCTAGCAGAGATAAGGAGGTAATTAACCCCTTGTATAAGACAATGGCCAGGCCACACCTTCAGTACTGTATACAGGTCTGGAGCCCTCATTTTAGGAAGGATGTAGAGCTACTGGAGCGAGTGCAGAGAAGGGCAACAAGATTAGTGAATGGAACAAAGGGTTGCTCTTATGAAGAAAGGCTTAAGTTTTGCAAATTACAGTGTCTGGAGACTAGGCACCTGTGATGTGATCTGATTGAGATGTATAAAGCTTTGAATGATTTGAGCATGCTCAATGCTGATGGGATTCTTCCTCTTGCTCCGAATAATCACCTGAGAGGGCATAAATTGAAATTGAGAAAAGACAGTTGTAGGATTGATGTGCAGAAGTTTTCCTTTAGTCAGCGTGTGCGTGATTGCTGGTACAAACTTCCATCTGTCGTAGAAGTTGATAGCTTAAATAGATTCAAGGTAGAACTAGACAAACATTTGGAGCGAGGTGATGGTTGAAATTAGGTTTTTTTTTTTCCTGATGCTATATAAGGTTGCTTCCTTGCATCATATGCCTTTACTAATGCTAATACAATAATACCAAAGCGACTTGTGGTAAGTTGTCTCCACAGTGTGAGATCAACGCAATAAGTAACAAACCAAGTTACTTTTCATTTTCTCACAGTTATGTACAGAAAGACACTGCTTCACTTATTATGGCTTGCAATAGCTGGAGGATTTTGCTCTGTACTTAATTATTACCACAAATATTAATAAATCTTCATTTTTGTAATTGATTTAATTTCTACTAAGCACTTTTTTTTCTCCCATGGGTCTGACAGACTCGACCCATACAGTGATGGAAATTTTTCTCACTTGGTTAACTTTTTAGCAAACTGTCATTCTAGCTGTATCAGAATGATAGTTTGCCGAACGGTTAAAGAACCATTAAAATGGGTTGGTAATATGCTAGTTTTGAGCGATGCACTAGTAGGTTAATGGCTACCAGAAATTTATTTTTTTATTTTTTTTGCAGATACAGGAAAAGTCCACTTCCTTGCATAATTTAAGATTTAATTTATAATTATAAATTAAAGTATAATTCTAATTATAAAATAATTAGAATTATAAAGTTATAATTCTAAGAAGCAGGACTGAAATTGATTTTAACAGTACATATATTATAGCATCAGCAGCTTGGAAAGCAAGGTGGGGAATCACAATTCCTGCTTCTTTATTGAACAAGCTGTTATGTGGACAGTGTTAGAACCTCTTAAATTTTAAACTCAAATCAGACCTGATCCTTGCCTGAACTTGGGGTTTATTAGAAGTTTGTTTATTTATTATTAGTTTATATTATTTTGCTAGTTTATTAGTTCTAGTTTATCTAGATTCTTATCAAGTACTGATTTCTGTCATTAATTACCTTGTCCACACACAGACATCAAATTTGAAATACTTGCATTAATATTCATCAATATCAACAGGTTAGTCAGCAAATACAGTGCATTATGTTTCAGGTGTGTTGGCAAATACAGTGCATGGTGCTTATTGTGTATACTGTCATTTGTTTAATGTTATCACTTTTATGAAGTCCTGACCAGACTCGTACTAATATATAGAAAAATGCTTTCTGTTGTAATCAGAACTTCAGTTTATATTATTGCTTTATCACAGTTTATGCATATGCATTGGAAGTGATTATGTAACATTTAATTTTGTTCCCCTGAACTGTGACAGCTACTGATTTTGTTTCTTACAGTTTGTATGGTTGTTAGTGTCATTATTCCATGTACTGTGTCTGTACCCCTATCAATGTGACTGTTTTACACAATGGCATTAATTCTTTTCTAATTCTTAATTTTAATATCTCTATTTGTTTTTAGTTGTTTGCAGATTTCCAGAAACAATGTCATTTCGAAGAAATAGTGGATAGTCAAAGTATTTTATATTGCTTGATTTTAATGTTTTATTTCGGTTATATTGTTATCACTTTAGCGGTGTCCCGAAGTGATGACAATAAGTAGCATCCACTGTAGTAATTTGTGATTTATAACAAAAAAATAAGGGGGAAAAAAAACTGAGCAAAAAAGGACAATATCTGGTATATGGATAAACTTGTGTTATGTATGAAAAAATAGTCATAATTCTATTGGTCTAATTTTAATGAAATTTGGAAAGGCCAGACAAATTTTTCTAATAGAGTAAAATATAAAATTTCATAAATCTATTCACTGGATAAATTTGCAGACAGATGGACAAAGAAATAGTCAGATTTGTGCTTGTTTGATGTTAATGAAATTTGGGCTGGCTCAGCAATTCTTTTTAAAAGTCCCAAATATAAAATTTTATGAAAATCCATCCACTAGGAGCCAAATTATTACATGTTGGTGGAGCGATATGGTTTGGGCAGTAGGTGTATTATGCATATGCAGATGGCTATAAACAGGATGGGGGCCTAACATCGATGTCAGGTCCTTTACTATTTTTACTAGTGTGATGAAGAGCAGTGGCCATTTATAATTGCTCTAGATTTGCTACCACCTAACCATCCATTTATCCATAATAGTGACTTGCTTTTAATCCCACATTGCTCCAGTTTATACATCAAACACACACACATGGTGCACTATTAAGGGGTTTATGGAAATCTAAATATGCAATCTCAAAATCATTCGTTGCATCCATATTTTTGTCAAATGTCATAGCCAATCAGGTTGGTGAAGCATAAACTTCCTTTAACAAATCTATGTTGCAAATGCCTTATGACAATTGCATTATGCATATGGTCCTTGAGGTTGTCACAGACATTCTCTCAGATATGCCAGACAAGCTGTACTTGCTACCCGGGACTCTAAAACGCTGATGGAACCCAATTTCGGTGAAGTCCGGATGGTCTGTGACAGCCAGATCCTCTGCTTGCACCTTCACGATGGTGGGACTGTTAATAATCCTGGGTGTAACCTCCGTGCACAAGCACACTGTGGGTGACCACCCAGGTGTGAACTAATGTAAGCAGGGGTTGAGGTGTGGTGCCCACACCACATGGAGGAATGCCACCCCTGTGTTACCAGGCATTATTAGGTGGTAGATGACTGTTCATCCAGTGCAATACCACCACTTTGCTTAATGGAGACTTGAAGTGCTGGAACCCATGTTTAGTCTCTAGAGCTAAGTTCTGGTGAACCCTTCCCCACCTCTTCCATCATGCAGCATGATTGATGACTTTTGAGGTTATGATGAACATCATGGCGAGATCCAATCTTCCTTTCATTTTAAGGGTACAGCTCTAAAACGGTGTTCGCAGGCTGGCTGCTAGTTAGTACTCCGGACTGGACCGAACCTAATGGTAACCCTTTAGGAGGCTTCCAGATCAGCTAGTGTATAATCTTGCTACCTCTACTCTGCCAGATAGTGACTTTAGGAAGTCCGAGTAGTGTGTATGCGGTGGGCATTGTCAAGGCCACATTATGTCAAGGATCTGGATATATTCTTACCATGTGGACGCCATATCCAAAAATTTCATTACTTCATAAGCATGGCCCCCACTTTTTCTTACTATGGAATACACCATTAATTGTCAAACTAAAAGAGTAAGCTTATCTGCAAAAAGATCTAAACGTTCAAAAACAGTTCCTAGTTCATTTCACAAATATACGTGGTCTCAATTCTAATCTCAACGACGTCCATTTCCACTTGCAGTATGCCAAACCCCATGTACTTTTTCTGACTGAATCTCAGTTATTGGTTGATTCAACTACTGCTCATCTAAGTTGCCCAAATTATTCGCTGTATGATTCCTTTAACCTCAAAGGTGGTACTTGTGCATATGTCTGTTCCGATATTCCCTGTCAAAGACTTGGTAATTTGGAATCTCCTCTTTTTGATCTTCCTTTGCTTAAAATCACTCTACTTCATTGTGTCAAATTCATCTGTTCTCTACCATTCTCCCAACTCCACTAATCGCGTGGAGCTCTTTGACTTCCTCTCTTTGCAATTTAAGGCACCTCAGTAGCCAGGTGGGAAGGAGCAGCATGTAGACATGTATAGTATCTTATGTAGGACGGCACCTGAACGTCAATTCATCTCCGCCTTTGTACGCTGATGATTACAGAAAGCACTGTAAAAGGCCAGAAATGTGTGTAACATTATGTTCGTGCAGTGTGTGTTGTGTTGTTTAGTTGTTTCTGGCCGTTTTGTCACCAGGCAGGCAATCACCTGGAAAGCCTGCTCAGTGTCCGTCTACACCATGGGGAGGTAGGCCACAACTACGCATGTATCGCGACCTACCTGGTTTATCAGCTCTTATTGCCCTAAGGCGCCTCCGTAGCCAGGTGGGAAGGAGCAGCAGTGTGTAGCACGCACATCTTGATTAGACCGGGGTTCGAGCCCGTCACCACCAAATACGGAGGATGCGGAAAGGTCAGGGAATGACCACCGCATATCCCGGAACAATATGGCCTTAGTTGCTAATGCTCCTAAAAACCAAATAACAAACAAACTTACTGCCCTAATATCAGAGCAAAAAAAAAAAAAAAAATAATAATAATAATAAAAAGTATGTATATGTACCTATCCAAGAAAATAATAAAAACTAGATAATAAAATCATGTCCATCGGGCAGCCCAAACCCAGGGAATCAGTAAAAATGAATAAATACAAATTAAAAGTGGAAAAAAAAAATAATAATAAAAAATAATAAATAAAATTAAATTAAGAAAGAAAAAAAATAAATAAAATAAGGAGCAGCAGTGCTTAGCACATGCTTCTTGATTAGACCGGGGTCGAGCCTGTGACCACCAAATATGGAGGATGCGGAAAGTCAGGGAAATGACCGCCGCATATTCCCAGAGCAATATGGCCTTAGTTGCTAATGCTCCTAAAAACCAAATAACAAACATAACTTTGCAACTTGACTCTGTCCAGTCCAACTTTCCTAACAGTGAAGTAATTTTCCTTCGTGATTTTAATGTTCACAACTCCAGCTGGCTTCCGTTTTCTAGTCACACCGACCTAGCTGGTCGAGATGCTGAGGCTATTTGCAATTACTAAGGCCAACCGGGCTAGCCGAGTGGGTAAAGTACCTGCCCGGCAACCCAAAGGTCGCGGGTTCGATTCCCGCCTCGGGCTTGGATCAAAGTACTGCAAAAACCTTGGGAGGTGCAATATGGCCACAGAAGCCGATGCGCCAACAACTACCAAATCAAAAAAAAAAAAAAAAAAAAAAAAAAAATCAAAAAAAGCAATTACTAATGACCTTCCAGAGATTGTTCATTTACCTACGAGGATACCGGACAATCCTAACCATACAGCCAACACGCTTGATCTTTTTCTCATAAACAACCCTTCTAAGTATATGGTCGAAGTGAATGGTGTTTAAGGCACCTCAGATCACAACTTGGTGATTGTCTATTCTCCAATGGAGCATTCATCTCATGGCTATTCCCAATCTCGTATTGTTTGGCATTACAAGAATGCAAAATGGGATGACCTGTGAGATTTCTTTTCTTTTCCTTGGTCAGATTACTGTTTCAAAACTTCTGATGTCAACATTTGCTCGGATCGTGTCAGTGAAATTATTCTTGTAGGAATGGAATCCTTTATTCCACACAGCACTTTAAAATCTCATCCTTTATCTAAACTTTGGTGTTTCAATAAATATGCTAAGGCTGTTCAAGAGATGAACGTTGCATATCGTAATTTGCTTGTTTCCAATTCTTCAGTTTCATTTTCTGCCAACACTAAAGCTTACAACAATTGTAGAGCAGTTATTAATCAGTCCAAACTAGATTTTGAACTGACTAAGAGTAGAAAACTTGCTTCTTGCCTTAATGGTAGCTGAGCATTGTGGTCTCTTGCCAAAGCTGTTGGCTGCAAATTTTGCCCATCTCTGCTCCCACCTCTGTCAAAACCAGAAGGTTCCATTGTCATTTCAGCCAAAGATAAAGCTGACCTGCTAGCATCCCACTTTTCTTTTAACTCTTGTATTAATTATCTTGGTAAAATACCACCTTCCATTCCCAACATGCTCATTCAGTGCCTCCTGTGGTCTTCCATCAAAAAGATTTTGATGAATCTTGATGCAAAGAAATTCCATGGCCTGATGGTATTTCTCCACTTGTTCTCAAGACCTGTGCTGCTGAACTTACTCATGTTCTTTGCCGCTTTTTTCACTTTCTTATTCCAAAGGTGTTTTTCCTTCTGCTTGGAAATTTGCTCATATCTAGCCAATTCCTAAAAAGGGTGACAAATCCCTCCCATCCAATTATTGTCCTATTGCAATTACTTCTACTCTTTCTAAAGTAATGGACGAATCAATTAACCTCCAACTCTAAACTACCTAGAAACCTTCCGTCTGATCAACGATCGCCAGTATGGATTCCGTACTCTGCATCTAAAAAAACTTGGTTTTCTCTTTCGCTCTCAGCATTACTTTTCTTCCAAACAATTGTTCATTCTGTACAAATCACAAATCCGTCCTATCATGGAATATTCTTCCCACAACTGGGGTGGTGTCCCCAAAACCTCTCTCAGGCTTCTAGATTCCATTCAGAAGATGGCAGTTAGGTTAATTAATGATTCATCTCTAACAGTGTCTCTCCACTCGCTGTCTCATAGACGTACTGTTTCTGCTGCATGCCTTTTCTACAGATACTTCCATGGGCACTGTTCTGAATTGGCTTCTATAATTCCAGCTCTCTCTTTCAAAACAGTCCGAACACATGCCTCCACCAGCCAACATCCATTTACCATCCAACTTCAAACTCAGAGAACCAAGTTTTCATCTTCCTCGTTTATTCATTTAACTGCTGTTTTCTGGCAAACCATCCTTCATACGTATTTCCCGAAAATTAGTCTACAGAAGTTCAAGTCTAATGTCAACAAATCTTCTTTCGTCTTCTCAACCTCCAACCCAATCACGGTACTAAGTACTATAGGTTCTAATACCTCTCGTTTTTGGGATTTTCATTAAAACAAAAAATGACTCAACTCCTATAGGGTGTTCTTGCATTACTTCTTTAGCCCACTAGCTGATGCATCTGAGCCCCACACTAACTGACACATCAGAGTCTTCCTTTATACCTTGGAAGGCTGGAATAAATGTAGGAAATAATTTAGAATTGGGCAATTCTGATGTATTGATTATTGTAATATTAGTAGTGGCAAATGATGCAAGAAAACAAGCTTATTATAGCTTCAGCAAAAAAAAAAAAAAAAAAAGCCCTAACCATATATTTGTCTAGGTTTTTCCTTGAATAACTACCCATCTTCACAACACTAGGGTGCAAGTTTTTTCCAACAATCAGTTACCTGCTGGCTGAAGGCAAATTTCCACCTATCTCTCCTGAAACTGTCCTTCCCGAATATGAATTTATGCCTCTTTATATGTAGTCTGAGCAAGAGGAAAGATTCCATCAGCATTGTGCTCACACAATCCATTCAAAACTTTAATCAGGTCTCTTTGTAGATATTGTAGTCTTCAAATACTGCAATTCGTAGAACTTACAAATTAACAGTAACAGCACACTTTTGTTCCTTTTTCTAATCTCATTGCTGATCTTTGCATCTGTTCCAGCAGATCTGAATCCTTTCTAAAGTGAGGCATCAAAACCTGTATGCCCAAGATGTAACGTAACCATTGCCTTATACACTGGGATAATTACATCTTATCCCTGCTGGTAAAACTTCTGTATATCATTGACAAAATCCCAAGAGGTGTTATAGTTGCCCGTCTCTACTGCTTCAAAAATTGTCTGACTGCACAATTGAGGGTACCACACAGTTAGGTGTCTCCGTAGCCAGGTGGGAAGGAGCAGCAGTGCGTAGCACACGCTTCTTGATTAGACCGGGGTTCGAGCCCGTCACCACCAAATATGGAGGATGCAGAAAGGTCAGGGAATGAGCACTGCATATTCCTGGAGCAATATGGCCTTAGTTGCTAATGCTGCTAAAAACCAAACAACAACAACAACCACACAGTTGGTATGTTTTTCTGGGATTACTGCTACCCACATGCAGAACCTAGCATTTGTTAATGTTAAATTTCATTTGCTACTTATCAGCCCATCTGCCTCATTTTTCAAGATCTTGTTGCAGAAGCTTGCCCTAAATCTATGTGGTGACAGCTGTATAAGTTCCATCCTTCCTAGGTGGTTCAGCGTTAATTTATTTAACTAATAAATCCATAATTTTCCCAGGAACTCAAGTCAAAAGCCTATAGTTATATAATTACTCATTCCACCCTTTGATTCTCTTTTTGAATTGGGGAAGCATTTCAGCATAGGCACCCCCCCCCCCCCCCCGAATCCAGGGATGCCTTTATAATTATGGTTAATAGTTTGCTTACTTGTTTTGCTGCTGATTTTAATGTAATTGGGTAATAATATTATCAGGCCCACGTACCATATTTACATTTAGATTCCTCTTCCACTTTCTTCTCAGTTATCACAATCATTTAGTTCCCAGTTGTAACTGTACACTTCTGATATTCCCATGCCTAGAAACTTCTTTGCAAAATATTAATATTAATTAATAAATGCTGATTATTTATTTAGTTTGTCAGCTGCCTGAATATGATCATTAGTAATTGTTCCATTCACATCTAGTTGGCCAATGTGCTTCATCCCTTTCCTTCTGGTGTTAACATAAGCAGAGAATTATTTGCTACTTTTCTTTGCATTCTTAGCCAAAGATTTCTCTAATTTCTGTTAGCTTGCCCAGCTCCTTATTTCGTTAATATATTAACTACTGCTAATAAGGAATGCTTACAAACTTATCTGGACTATCTGATACATTTCCACTGACTTGCATAACTTGGTAAGGTCATAAAATTTCAACCCACTGTTACAAGAATTTAGAAAAAAAAGTTTGTATACAAGATAGTGTGTTTTACTACTTATTAAAAGAAAAAGTAAATTTGGGAAAAGAAAGAAAGGAAAAAAAAACATTACTGCATATGTAATTTTGCAGTAATGTTTTTTAGTGGACTGCATATGTAATTTTGACAAGTAGCCCATGGTGATTTTCTGCATCTAAGAATATATATATATTGTACTTTGATAAAAACTGATGTTTGATGTTACTTTCATACCTGCTTTCAAAAAAAGTGGCATCCCATCTTTTGGCTGAGAGATGACAGTTTTCCCAGGTGGGCATGTACCTTTTGCTTGGTAGTAAGAAATGGTGTTGTTTAAGTAGCTATGTATGAAATTTGTAATGAAGTTTGCTTTGTATGTTGGTTTTCTCTGTGGAATACTGGTCAAAATTTTGTTCTTCATTGCTTGTTAAATTTTTAAGGAAAGAAATTTCTTACATTTTTGCAGAAGGCCATATGTAGAATGAAGGGAAGAGGATCCCTTACCATTACTAATGACAAATGATGCAAGAAAGCAAGCTTATGCAACATCAGTCCCCATCCCACCAAGAAAAAAAAACACTTCCTATATCACCTGTCCATTCCCTCTAATAGTTTTTTAGTTCTTCCTTTAATTTATTTAAGCTAACAACTTCCACAACAGATGGGAGTTTGTTCTTGCCCTCAGCCAACTGCTGGCTAAAGGCATATTAAGCTTTTGCACATCTGTTCTGCAGCCATCCTTCCTTAATTTGAATTTGTCTCCTCGTGTGAAGCCGACCGGGCTAGCCGAGTGGGTAAAGTACCTGCCCGGCAACCCAAAGGTCGCGGGTTCAATTCCTGCCTCGGGCTTGGATCAAAGTACTGCAAAAACCTTGGGAGGTGCAATATGGCCACAGAAGCCGATGCGCCAACAACTACCAAATCAAAAAAAAAAAAAAAAACCTCGTGTGAAGTCTTAGTAAGTGAAAGAATACCATTAACATCCAGCTTACTCAATCCATTCAAGGCTTTAAACCTTAATCAGATCTCCCCACGGATGCCTGGTCTATAGATACTGCAATTTACAGAAATGAAGCCTTTCTTGGTAAGAGTGCCACTTTGTGCCCATAATCAGTGATTATTCATGTATTAAGATTCTGCAGGTAAAAGATCCACTGGGTGGCAGGGATCACAGTGTACTAATGTTGAATTTAATTAAAGACATAACTGCCATCAAGGGTAAAGGGAAAGGTTTTTGCTTTTGTAAGGGTGACAACAGCGATCTCATTGTTTTTAAATTGTGTGCAGTGCGACCAACTGATGATGTTACTAACAGCAAATTCTAAATGGGAAGTAATCAAAGAAGCTACTAGGCTTTTGATATCCACAAAGAAATACTGTTCAAGGCTTAGATCTAAATTATTGTTGGTGATTCTATTGTCAGGGAGACGGGGAATATGTTATGCAAAATGATAGGTGGAATAGGACCAGGGTATGTCTGCCAGTGGCAAAAGTTGTAGTGCAGATATCATCTTTTAAGGACACAAAAGGTGATATCATTGTACATGTTAGCACTAATGACCTTAAGAGTAAGAGATCTGCAGATTTATTTAACAAGTACAGGTCAGTGCTGGAAAAAAGTCGTGAATTAGAGTTAAATTTGAAAGTGTCTGCAATTCTGCCTAGACATGATAGGAGGGAGTATATAAGAGCCTTGTTAGTCAATTTGGCCCTGGAGAGATTTGGAGAGATTGTGCAAGGCTCACGGGGTACAACTTTTTTTCAGCGTGGTCTGAGCTTGCTAACAGGAGAGACTGCTTCTACAGGGATGGGATACACTTAAATAGAATGGGTGCAAGAATATTTGCTGTTGCTATCAAGGCAGTGTTAGGTGGATCACAAAACTGCTAGATTGGGGAGATTCACAGACTAAAAGATTAACGGTAGCCACAGGCAGAGGCGAAAGTGATTCTTGCACTGCTTCTGTCGTAATGAGCAGCAGCCTAGAGAGCAAGTTGCTGGGGATTTCGAGAGCTGCTGGGAGTTATGTAACAAGTAAATACATGGACTGTGTTAGGGTAACTAAGAGTAAGAACAGGTACTTGCATGTACACTAATGCTAGAAGTATAGTAAATAAACTTTATGAATTTGAAGTGGATCAAGACATCAAAGGCAGATATTGTTGGAATATCAGAGACATGGTGTCCACAGATATAAGCAGTGGAGAATTGGAATTTGGGGAGTACAATGTGTACAGAAAGGACAAACTTGATAGGAAGGGAGGAGGGGGTTATGCTGTTGTTTAAGAAACACAAAATGCAAGGAAGTGCATCCAGTTGAAACGGTGTGGACAGTGCAATGTTGAGTCTGTTTGGTGTGACATAAACACTAGAAAAGGGAAAATGAGAGTGGGAGTATGTTATAGGCCTAATGACTCTGAATACAATGAACAGTTGTGCAGAGAAGTAGAATGGGCCAGTAAATCAGAATGTCTTGTAATGGGGGATTTTAACTTTCCAGATATTGACTGGAACTTGTGGGTTCCAATCACAAGTTCCAGTCAATATCTGGAACTGGAACTTGTGGGTTCCAATCACAAGTTCCAGTCAATATCTGGAACTGGAACTTGTGGGTTGGTCACTCGCACACTAGCAAGACTTTTGTGGATTTATTGGAGGATTGTTTTCTACAGCAATATGTGCAAGGGGCAACCAGAGGCAGCAATACCTTTGATCTCATTAACAGCAGTGATGACGCATGCATTTGGAATTTGCAGATAAAGGAACCACTATGTGACAGTGATCATAGTGTACTGATGTGGGATTCACTTAAAGATGTAACTACGAGCTACCTTAAAGGGAAGGGTTTTTGTTTTTGTAAAGGTGACTGCTGTGGTCTCAGAATTTTTAAATTCTATACAGTGGGATCACCTGATGATGTTACCAATGGTGAATTCTAAATGGGAAGCCTTCAGGGACTTAATCTTGGAGGCTACTAGGCTTTCATACCAACTAAGAAACACTGTTCAAGGTTCAGGCCTAAATGGATTTTGGATGAATTAATGAGGCTCATGGCACAGAAGAAAAATGCATGGGATGCATATAAATTATCAGGCGACACAGAAGCCTATGGCAGATATAAGCTGGTCTGTAATAAAGTCACAAAGGAGGTTAGGTAGGTAAAGGCAGATTACGAGAAATCTTTGGCAAAGGATGTAAAGAAAAACAGCAAACAGTTCTTTACTTATGTAAACTCTAGAAGGAAGGGGCTGAATCAGATTGGTCCACTTAACATGATGATCCTGCTCAAGTAGTTGATAAACAGAATGAGTATTTTGCATCTTCATTCACATGAGGAGTTATTCAATGAGCGGAATGCCAGAAAAGTATTAAACTCTAACAGGGAGCTAAGTGATTTTGTAATAACTGAGAGCAAAGTGGAGGAGAAATAGTTGAAGTTAAACATAAGGAAGGCACCTGGGGCAGATGGAATCTATCCAATTGTAATGGAGGCAGCAAGGAAATTAAGCAAACCCTTAGCCACAATTACGAGAGCATCCTTACAGTCAGGGGACTGGAGATGTGCAAATGTATCCCCAATTCACAAAGGGGGTTAAAAGGGTGACAAATAATTATAGACCTGTTCGTTTAACTTCTATTCAGGGGAAAATAATGGAGTCTCTAGTTAAAGAGGTGATACAGGATCACCTAGACAAGACAGCAGTAATAGCTGACACAACATGGGTTTGTTAAGGGGAAGTCTTGTCTGACCAATTTGATTGGCTACTACGATGTTGTTAAAAATTGAACTGGATGCAAAAAATAATTTTGATATCATATACAGTGGTACCTTGGTATACGTCCGCTTTGGAATAAGTCCAACTTGATATGTTCTGTTTGGATGCAAAAAATTTTGTTTGGAATACGGCTCGCGTGCGTCAAAATGAGTCACGACACCACACGCTACCCTTGTTTACCTCTCTCGAGACAAAGTCATGACTCAGATGCCAGATCTTATCCCCTCTCCAAAAACTGAATAAAAGCCGACCATGGACGGATGCTAGCAAAGTATGTGCGCCTGTCCTTACTCGGCTTTCTGAATAAAACTATTCAGAGCGCGCACGGTGCATGCTTACGTCCTCAATCGACTGAATTCAGTTTTTGGAGAGGGGGTAAGATCTGGCATCTCTGCCACAACTGCCCACGAGCGTCCGTACGACAGCTTCTACCATTCAGTGAACAACCCGTGCTATAACTGTGAATCACTGCAGGATCATTTAGACAAGACTTCAGTTATAGCTCAGACACAGCATGGTTTTGTTAAGGGGAAGTCTTGCCTGACCAACTTGATTGGATACTATGATGCAGTAACAAAAGAACTGGATGCAGGGAATAACTTTGATATTATATACTTGGATCTTAGAAAGGCTTTTGATACTGTTGCACATGGAAGACTGCTACACAAATTGGAGCAGTGTGACATTGGAGGCAAATTGCTGCTATGGATAAAGGGGTGGTTGAGGGGGAGAAGACAGAGTGGTAATCAATGGACACTGCCCATTGTGGACTAATGTTATTAGTGGAGTCCCTTAGGGCTCAGTGTTGGGTCCATTATTGTGTTCTGTATTTATAAATGATATTGATGATGGTATATCAAGCTAATGTCCAAGTTTGCAGACGATACAAAGGTTGGCAGGGTTGTCAAGGACACTACTGACACTATGCTGCTGCAACAGGATCTGGAAAGGTTGAGCAGATGGGCTGAGAGGTGGCAAATGAAGTTTAACATTGACAAATGTAAAGTACTACACATGGGAAACAGCAACCCCAGAGCAACGTATCAACTCTGTGGTACTACACTGACAGTGGTAGAGAATGAAAGGGACTTGGGGGTGGTTGTGCAGGCAGATATGAGGTTCTCTGAGCAGTGCAGACGGGCTGCAAGAGTAGCTCATGGAGTATTGTCAATGATATACAGGAATTTTTCCAGCAGGGATAAGGAGGTGATTATTCCATTGTATAAGGGAATGGTCAGGCCACACCTAGAGTACTGTATACAGGTCTGGAGGCCTCATTTCAAGAAGGATGTAGAGCTGCTGGAACGAGTACAGAGAAGGGCAACAAGATTAGTGAATGGAACAAAGGGGTGCTCTTACGGAGAAAGGCTTAAGTTTTGCAAATTATAGTGTCTGGAGACTAGGCACCAGCGAGGTGATCTGATAGAGGTGTATAAAGCCTTGAATGGTTTAAGCATGCTCAATGCTGATGGGATTCTTCCTCTAGCTCAGAAAAATCACCTGAGAGGGCATAAATTCAAATTGAGGAAAGACAGATGTAGGATAGACGTGCGGAAATTTGCCTTTAGCCAGCGGGTGTTTGGTTGGTGGAACAGACTTCCATCCCTTGTGGTGGAGGTTGATAGCCTAAATAAGTTTAAGGCTCAGCTGGACAGGTATTTTGAACGAACAGAGGGTTGAAGTGGAAGTGGGGTTTTTTTTTTTTTTTTTTGGCTGATGCTGCATAAGCTTGCTTTCTTGCATCAAATAAAATGCTAATGCTAATTTTCAGGTGATTTTGTTTTTTCGCGTAATTTTTTTGTAATTTCATTAACTGAGAAAGTTAATGAGAAAGTTAATGAGAAGAGCTTTCTTAATTCTAATTCTTCTTAATTTTAATTAGAATTAGAATCTTTCTTAATTCTAATTCTTCTCATTAACTTTCTTAATTCTAAGAAAGTTAATGAGAAGAGCCAAGCAACGAAGAAAATGGTTAGGATCACCATGGAGGTGAAAAAAGAGATTGTTGAAAAGTATGAAGGGGGCATGTGTATCTGGGACTTGGCTGCTGCATACTGTACACCGAGAACGACGGTATCTACGATTGTGAAAAACAAAGACTTTATTAAATCTGCTAACATTGTGAAGGGGGTGAAATCGATTACCAAACAAAGATCAGGGACATTAGAGCATGTTGAGAAATTGCTTTTGATCTGGATAACAGAAAAACAGTGTGCTGGCGATAACGTAGTGGAGGCAATGATTTGCGAAAAGGCAAAACTGATGCGTGCCGATCTTTTGAAAAACAAGGCAGGAACGAGCAAAGAAAGTGAAGTGTTTAAAGCAAATCATGGCTGGTTTGATAATTTTTAGAAGAAAACTGGCATTCACAGTGTTGTGAGGCATGGAGAGGGAGCCAGTGCTGATAAAGATGCCGCCAATGATTTTGTTACAGAGTTTGGGGAATTTGTGGAGGCTGAGGGTTTTGTTCCCCAACAAGTTTTTAATTGTGATGAAACAGGCCTATTTTGGAAGAAAATGCCTAACAGGACCTATATTACACAAGAGGAGAAGACATTGCCAGGGCACAAGCCATTGAAGGACAGGCTAACTCTTGTTCTGTGGCAATGCAAGTGGGGATTGCAAACTGAAGCCTCTACTGATCTACCACTCTGAAAACCCGAGGGCCTTTAAGAAACATAATATGCAGAAAACTCACATTATGTTTCTCATTAGCATTAGTAGAGGCATATGATGCAAGAAAGCAAGCTTATTCAGCATCAGCCGGAAAAAAAAAAAAACACACCACTCCCATTTCACCCCTCCGTTCGTTCGAAATACCTGTCCAGTTGAGCTTTAAATTTGTTTAGGCTATCACCTTCAACAACAAGTGAGGGAAGTCGGTTCCACCAACCAACCACCCGCTGGCCAAAGGCAAATTTCCACACATCTATCCGACATCCGTCCATCCTCAATTTGAATTTATGCCCTCTGAGTGCAGCCATTATTCTGAGCAAGATGAAGAATCCCATTGGCATTGAACATGCTCAAACCATTCAAAGCCTTATACACCTCTATCAGATCACCTTGCCGGTGCCTAGTCTCCAGACTCTAATTTGCAAAACTTAAGCCTTTCTTCGTAAGAGCAACCCTTTGTTCCATTCACTAATCTTGTTGCCCTTCTCTGTACCCGTTCCAGCAGCTCTACATCCTTCTTGAAATGAGGCCTCCAGACCTGTATACAGTACTCAAGATGTGGCCTAACCATTGCCTTATACAAGGGAATAATCACCTCCTTATCCCTGCTAGAAAAATTCCTGTATATCATTGACAAGACACCATGAGCTACTCTTGCAGCTGGTCTGCACTGCTCAGAGAACTTCATATCTGCCTGCACAATTACCCCCAGGTCCTTTTCATTCTCCACAACTGTCAGTGTAGTACCGCAGAGTTGATACGTTGCTCTTGGGTTACTGTTTCCCATATGTAGTACTTTACATTTGTCAATGTTAAACTTCATTTGCCACCTCTCAGCCCATCTGTTTAACCTTTCCAGATCCTGTTGCAGCAGCATAGCGTCAGTAGTGTCCTTAACAACCCTGCCAACCTTTGTATCATCTGCAAACTTGGACATTAAACTTGATATCCCATCATCAATATCATTCATAAACACCGAAAACAACAACGGACCCAACACTGAACCCTGAGGAACTCCACTAATAACATTAGTCCACGTTGAGCAGTGTCCATTGATTACCACTCTCTGTCTTCTGCCACTGAACCATCCAATTATCCATAGCAGCAATTTGCCTCCAATGCAACACTGCTCCAATTTGTCCAGCAGTCTTCCATGTGCAACAGTATCAAAAGCCTTTCTAAGATCCAAATATATAATAAAGTTATTCCCTGCATCCAGTTCTTTTGTAACTACATCATGGTATCCAATCAAATTGGTCAGGCAAGACCTGCCCTTAACAAAACCATGCTGCGTCTGAGCTATAACTGAATTCTTGTCTAGATGATCCTGCAGTGCTTCTTTAACCAGTGCCTCCATTAATTTACCTGGAACAGAAGTTAAACTAACAGGTCTATAATTACTTGTGTCAGCCTTTGATCCTCCTTTGTGAATTGGGGTTACATTTGCACATCTCCAGTCTATGGGTACCTCCCCTGAGTTCAAAGAAGCTCTCATAATTATGGCTAGGGGTTTGCTTACTTCCTTTGCTGCCTCCTTTAATATAACTGGATAGATCCCATCCACCCCAGGTGCCTTTTTTATGTTTATCCTCAATAATCTCTCCTCCACTTTCCTCTCAGTTATTACAAAATCATCCAGCTCACTGCCAATGTTTACTTTACCTACATCATTCTCCTTCCTGAATAACTCCTCATGCGTGAATGTAGATGCAAAATACTCGTTTAGATTGTTAGCCACCTGAGCAGGATCCTCAACTGTTGAACCATCAATATCCAGTGGACCAATCTGATTCATCCCTTTCCTTCTTGAGTTTAAATACATAAAGAACTCTTTTCTGTTTTTCTTTGCATCCTTTGCCAAGGATTTGCCTGCCTAATCTCCTTTGTGCCTTGGTTACAGACCAACTTATATCTATCATAGGCTTCCATGTCACCCATTAATTTGTATGTATCCCATGCATTTTTCTTCTCTGCCACATGTCTCATTAGTTCATCTGACAACCATTTAGGCCTAAACCTTGAACAATATTTCTTAGTTGGTATGTAAAGCCTGGTAGCCTCCAAGATTAGTTCCTTGAATGCTTCCCATTTTGAGTTTGCTGTTGGTAACATCATCAGTTGGTCCCACTGTATAGAATTTAAATACTGTCTCAGACCATCATAGTCGCCTTTACGAAAACAAAAACCCTTCCCTTTACTTCTAATGGTAGTTACCTCTTTGAGTAAATCCCACTTCAGCACACTGTGATCACTGCCACTTAGTGGTTCATTTATCTGCAGATTCTTAATGCATGAAGAATCACTACTGATAATCAGATCAAGAGTATTGCTCCCTCTTGTTGCCTCACGAACATGCTGATGTATAAAACAATCATCCAATAAATCCACAAAAGCCTTGCTAGTGTGCGAGTGACCAACCCACAAATTCCAGTCAATATCTGGGAAATTAAAATCCCCCATTATAAGACTGTCTGATTTACTGGCCCACTCTATTTCCCTGTACAATATCTTATTATACTCATCAGAGTCATTAGGCCTATAGCACACTCCTACTCTCAATTTTGATTTCCCTATGCTTATGTCACACCAAACTGACTCGACACTGCCCTGTCCATCGATGTCGACTGGCCTCACTTCCTTGGACTTTGTGTTTCTTAATTAATAGCATAACCCCTCCTCCCCTCCTGTCCTGTCTATCCTTTCTATACACATTGTATTCCCCAAATTCCAGTTCCGCATTACTTATATCTGTGACACCACGTCTCTGATATCCCAACAATATCTGCCTTTGATGTTTTGAGCAATAGCTCAAATTCATCAAATTTATTTACCAAACTCCTAGCATTGGCGTACACGCAGGTATACATGCACCTGTTTCTATTCTTAGCTACCCTAACACAACCCATGTGTTTACTTGTACTGCAATGACTCCCAGCAGTCTCTGAAATATCCTGCATCTTGTTTTTCAGGCTTCTGCTCATTTCAATAGAAGCAGTGCAAGAATCACTTCCACCTCTGCCAGTGGCTACTGTTAATCTATTAGTCCTTGTATCCCCCCCAACTAGCAGTTTTCCGATCCACCTAACACTGCCTCGTCAGCATCAGCAAAAATTCTTGCACCCTTTCTATTTAAGTGTATCCCATCCCTGTAGAAGCAATCTCTCCTGTTAACAAGTACAGTCCAGGCTGAAAAAAATTCTACCCCTTGAGCCTTGCACAATCCCTCCAGGGCCGAATTGATCGACGGCTCTCATCATACTCCCTCCTATCGTGTCTGGGCAGAATTGCAGACACTTTCAAATTCAACCCTAATTCATGGCTTTTTTTCAACAGTGACCTGTACTTGCTAAGTAATTCCGCCGGTCTCCTACTCTCTCGCCGGTTTCCTTGCTGTTTGACCTCCTGTGATATGAGGTCAAACAGCAAGGCTTGGGTAACCGGAGAATATTTCATCGAGTGGTTTAATGTTATGTTTGGGCCAAGTGTAAAAAGTTTAGAGGAGTAAAACCTGCCTGTGAAGGCCCTCTTCATAATGGACAATGCTTCAGCTCACCCTCCAGGCTTGCAGGACTAAACTGCTGCCGGAGTTTGACTTCATCACTTTAAAGTTCTTCTCCCCCCAACACGACTCCTTTCATTCAGCCCATGGACCAGCAGGTCATCAGTAATTTCAAGAAACTCTACACTAAAGCACTATTCCAGAGGTGCTTTGAAGTGACCTCTGAAACAATTAACCCTGAGAGAGTTTTGGAAAGATCACTTTACTATCGTCCATTGCATATCTCTCATTGACAAAGCCTAGCAGGAAGTTTCCTACAGAACAATGAACTCTGCTTGGAGGAATTTGTGCCAGAAACAGTGACTTAAAGGGACTTTGAGGCTGTGCCTATAGCGGAGGATATTGTCTTTCTGGGCAGATCCGTGGGTCTGGATGTGAGTGATGGTGATGTGGAGGAGTTAGTTGAGGGGCACAGGGAAGAGCTGACCACTGAGGAGCTGCAGGAACTTGAGAAGGAGGAGCACAAGACTAAGATGGATACTCTCTCTTCAGGCTCGGAGGAAGAGATAGAGGAAGCCCCTACTTCATTAAACAAGGAAATCTTTGCCAAATGGATGGATGTCAAAAACTTTGCAAAGAAGTACCACCCCAACAAAGCCAAAACAAGCCGTAATAGCATTGTCTGGAATGACCAGACAATGTCACATCTCTGAAACATCCTGAAGAGAAGGTAGAAGCAAAGTTCTTTGGACAGATTTTTAGTAAACGTCAAACCTGGTGATCCTCAACCAGGTCCAAGTAGGGAAAAGAGACAGAAAAGAGAAAATTAAAGTTTGTTAAATTTTCCTTTATTTCATCTAATTGCTTTTGTATTTATGTATTTTAGTATTAAGCAGTGTTTAAATTATTTTATTTAAACACTGCTTAATACTAAAATTAAGCAGTGTTTAAATAACACCACCCCAACGTGGTTTAGTACCACCCTAACAAAGCCAAAACAAGCCGTAATAGCATTGTCTGGAATGACCAGACAATGTCACATCTCTGAAACATCCTGAAGAGAAGGTAGAAGCAAAGTTCTTTGGACAGATTTTTAGTAAACGTCAAACCTGGTGATCCTCAACCAGGTCCAAGTAGGGAAAAGAGACAGAAAAGAGAAAATTAAAGTTTGTTAAATTTTCATTTATTTCATCTAATTGCTTTTGTATTTATGTATTTTAGTATTAAGCAGTGTTTAAATCATTTTATTGTATAATATGCCAATAGCAATGGGATTTTTTTTTCAGGGAACAGATTAATCATTTTCCCTTTATTTCTTATGGGAAAAATTTGTTTGGTATACGTCCTGTTTAGTATAAGTCCAAGGATCTGGAATGGAGTAAGGATGTATACCGAGGTACCACTATACTTGGATTTCAAGAAAGTTTTTGATACTGTTGCACATGAAGACTGCTGTACAAATTGAAGCGGTATGGCATTAAGGGCAAGTTACTGCAATGGATAAAGGGATGGTTGAGTGGGAGATGGCAGAGAGTGTTAATAAATGGACACTGCTCTACATGGACTAATGTTATTTTTTTATTTTTTTTTTATTTATGAAAACCCCAAACACGAAAGGTATCAAAACCCATAGTACTAGTACTTATTACCGTGCATGGGTTGAAGGAGAAGTATGGGGGGAGGGGGATGCCGGAAACTTTGCTCTAGAGAACTAAACATGGGTTTCACCACTTCAAGCCTCCAATAAGCAGAGTGGTGGTATTTCACTGGTTGATGAAAGTCCCCCCCCCAGGGTTTGGTGCTGGGTCCATGATTGTTTTGTATTTATCAATGATATCTATAAAGGTATATCAGGCTTAATGTCCAAATTTGCAGATGATACAAAAGTTGGCAGGGTTGTTAATGACAATAAAGACAATACTACTGCAACAGCATCTAGATAAGTTAGGCAGATGGGCTGAGAAGTGGCAACTGAAGTTTAACATTGACAAATGCAAAGACCTCCATATGGGTAGCAGTAACCCAAGAGAAACATACCAACTGTTTGGTACTACCCTCGAGGTGGTGGAGAATGAAAAAGACCTGTGGGTAGTGCAGTCAGATATGAAGTTCTCTGAGCAGTGCAGATGGGCTACCAGAGCAGGTCATGGGGTTTTTGTCAATGGTATATAGGAATTTTGCTAGCAGAGACAGGGAGGTGATTATCCCTTTGTATAAGGCAATGGTCTGGCCACACCTTGAGTACTGTATGCAGGTCTGCAGGCCTCATTTTAAGAAGGATGTAGAGTTGCTAGAATGAGTACAGAGAAGGGCAGCAAGATTGGTGAGAGGAACAAAGGGGGTGTTGAGCTTAAATTCTGCAAGCTGTAGCATCTGGAGACTAGGCACCTGCGAGGTGATCTGATCGAGGTGTATAGCACACCTTGAATGGTTTGAGTAGGCTCAATGCTGATGGGATACCTCCGCCTGCTCAGATTAATAACCCGAGGGGGCATAGATTGAAATTGAGGAAAGACAGTTGTAGAATAGATTTGTGGAAGTTTGCCTTTAGCCAGTGGGTAGTTGATTGTGGGAACAGACTTCCATCTGTTGTTGTGGAAGTCGATAGCTTAAATAAATTTAAGGCTAACCTAGACAAAGATTTGCAGTGACCGGATGGGTGAAATGGGAAAGATTTTTTTCTGGCTATTGCTGTATAAGCTTGCTTTTTTGCATCATATGCCTCAACTAATGCAAATACTAAATGGATGTTGGATGAATTATTGAGTCACTTGGCAGAAAACAACAAAAGTGCATGGAATGTGTATAAATTATCAGGTGATACAGAAGACTGTGGTTGATATAAATTAGCCTGTAATCAAGTCAAAGTAGGTTAGGCATGCTAAGGCATTTATGAGATGTCTCTGGCAAGATAAACAGCAAAGACTTCTGTGCTTATTAAACATTGGAAGGAAGGGGTTAAATCCATCACATGGCCCACAACCATAATTTATTTCTCTACTTCTAAGAATTTTGGAAATGGGACTTCTAAGAACGTTGTATGCATTTCGGGCTTCTAAGAACTTTGTATGCAGATCACTTTTTTTCATTTTAAAGTAAAATCGGCTAGAAATGAACTTTTCCTTCAGAAACATGTCTACTAACAAGTCTCTCAATTTGCGAAAAAGTCGTGAGTTGGAATGTGGCGCAAAAAATGTTGAAGTGTGTAAAAAGTTTTCTTTGTTCTCTTCAAGTGTATCGACCTTGTGGAAGAATAAAGATGTTTACATATTGGCATTGGAAAAGAACATAGCTGGAAAAAAAAAAAAATAATAATAAATAAAACATTTAGAAAGTGTTAGGTTACAAACATTGACGAAGCATTGCTTCAAGGTTTTCCATACAAAGAAGTGCTGGATTTTCAATAGACGGATGTTGAAGGCTCAAGTGGAAAAATTCGCTAAACAATTTGGATGTGACGATTTTGTGTGTCACAGCAGTTGGATGGATCGATTTAAAAACTGACATAACATTGTTTATGCAAAACTTAATTTGGAAAATTAAATGCACAGGCATAATCCTTATGGGTTTTGACAATTAACTATATAGTATCGGTGTAAATACACCATAGTTAACCCATATTTGAACTATGTATGTAGCGTAGAGGGCATCGTTTTAATTGTATCTCATAATGTGGTTGCCTTCACAACGAGATAGCTACTATTGCATTACTTCAAATAAATAACGCTTCTCTAGCAGAGAAGACTACTGTTATTTATTTTCAGCGGTACCACCACCCAGACGATCGTTTCGAAGCTGTGCGGCTTCATCAGTGGACAGGTACCCAGATAATACAACAAGCCATCACAGTTGCGAAGTTATATCCACATTATGAGAGATGCCAAAAGGGTGTGGTTAATTGTCAAAACCCATAAGGATTATGCCCTGTGCATTTAATTTTCCAAATACATTACCACCACTCCCTTTTGGCATCTCTCATAATGTGGATATAACTTCGCAACTGTGATGGCTTGTTGTATTATCTGGGTACCTGCCCGGGGTACCTGCCCGCCCACTGATGATGAAGCCGCACAGCTTCGAAACGATAGTCTGGGTGGTGGTGGTACCGCTGAAAATAAATAACAGTAGTCTTCTCTACTAGAGAAGCGTTATTTATTTGAAGTAATGCAATAGTAGCTATCTCATTGTGAATACAATTAAAACGATGCCCTCTACGCTACATACGTAGTTCAAATATATGGGTTAACTATGGTGTATTTACACCGATACTATATAGCAAAAATTAATGGAGAATCTCTACCTGCAGATCAAATAAAGGCAAATGAATGGATTGTTTTGGCAGAAATCAGGAAAGATTTCAATGACAAAGACATCTACAACAGTTGTGCTACTGCAACAGGATCTAGAAAACTTGGCCGATGGGCTGATAAGTAGCAACTGAAGTTTAACATTGACAAATGCAAAGTGCTGCATATGGGTAGAAGTAACTCCAGAGGAATGTACTAACTGTGTGGTACTACACTTAGGGTGGTAGAAAATGAAAAAGACCTGGGAGTAATTGTGAAATCAAATATGAAGTTTTCTGAGCAATGCAGAACAGGCTGCCAGAGCAGGTCATGGGTTATTGTCAATCGTATACAGGGGAATGGTGATTATCCCTTTGCATAAGGCAATAGCCATGCCTTGAGTACTGCGTACAGATCTGGAGGCCTCATTTTAGGAAGGATGTAGATTTGCTTGAGTGTACAGAGAAGGGCAACAAGATTGCTGAGGGGAATGAAGCAGTTCTCTTACCAAGAAAGGCTTAAGTTCTGCAAATTGCAGCAGCTGGAGACTAGGCACCTGCGAGGTGATCTGATTGAGGTGCATAATGGGTTGAGCATGCCGAATTCTGATGGGATTCTTCTGCTTGCTCAGATTGCGAACCTGAGGGGCATAAATTGAAATTGAGGAAAAACAGCTGTAGAATAGAAGTGCAGAAATTTGCCATTAGCCAGCGGGTGGTTGCTTGCTTGCTGGAACAAACTTCTTTCTGTCATTATAGAAGTTGATAGCTTAAATATATTCAAGAAGGAACTGACAAATCTTTAGAGTGAATTAGCATACAAATATTAGCATATTAATACAAATGTATTAAAGTTTATACAAGCATATTAAGACAGTAGCAAATTTAAAATTGAGAAAGGAGTTCGACAAGGAGACAATATCTCTGAAGTTGTTTACTTCTGCCATTGAGGAAGCTTTTAGAAGATTAGACTGGTCATAGAAAGGAGTCAGTGTGAATGGAGAGTACCTGAACCATTTATGATTTGCTGATAACATTGTGATCATAAGCCATGGTCCCAAAGAATTAGAGGAAAATCTTATCAGTTATGTAGAGTTAGTAAGGATTTCGGACTAAAGATGAAAATGGCTAAAACAAAAGTAATGATGATCAAGTATGCCACAGAAAGGGATATAATCATTGAAGGAGCAATAATTGAAAAGGATTCATATACTTATCTGGGAAAGTCAGCTGTAATAATGATAAATGGCTGGAACTCAAGAGCAGAATAAATTTTGGATGGATAGCATTCAGGAAATAGTCACATACTGAAGAGCAATATTCCAATTTGTCTGAAACAGAAAATAATTAACCAGTTTATACTCACAACCATGACTTAAAAAAAAAGTAAAGTGCAGCATTATCAACCCATTGCAGGATGGAAGCCTCCTCAACAATTCATGCTGAGGGAAACGGACCATAATCTGCCATGCTGGTCCAGTGCAGGTTGGCAGATCGACCGTATTCAGCAGTCAGGGGCTTGAACCCCAGTCTACTCAAAGAGCGTGTGCTACTTCACTCTCCCACCAAAAGAATGGAAGAGAAGCTGAAAACTATACAGCGAAGAATGGAGCGAATTATATTAGGAATCAACTGTTAGATAAGAAGAGAAACACGGATTATGCAGCAAACTCAAGTAACGGACATTCTTATAGATACTAAAGAACTAAAATGGGCCTGGGCAGGACACACAGCTCAAGACATGATGACAGATGGTCTAAGAAAATAACAGAATGGTACCCAAGAGGAGCCTGGAAGGGAAAACCTGGAAGACAACGATGGAGATGGGCAGATAAAATTCATGAGTTCATGGGTAGTAAATGAATGTCCATTGCACAAAACGGAAGGAACTGGAAAGTTGCTCGAGAGGCGCCTTCATCCTGCAGTGGATTGAAAATGGCTGATGATAATAATGATTAATACAAATAATATGTAGTTATATCCTTATTAATTTTTCTCTTTAATATTTTTGAATCTATCTTTTTATCAAGTTGTTGAGAATTTAAAAAAAATAGGAGGTAGATTTAACTCATCACTGATATAAAGTGTTTTGTTTAACAATTTGTTTCCATCAGGGGGTTTCCCATCTCCGTTATCTGATATAGCAAGTAACTATCATAACGAGGAAATTTTGTTGGTCCCTTGATGCTCGTTATAACCAAGTTCGACTATTTCCCTTTTCCCTGACAATTGAGTCCCCGACAATAACTAGTTCTTGTGGGACCAGTACATTCTGTCTTGGGGTTGCTGCTTTGTTGCCTGATGATTAAGTGCAAACTCTGCTGCAGCTGAGAGCTTGACGGGCCCCAATTTAAATTCTTCAAGGTCATCCACCTTTTCTTTGACCTCTGATAAAGGCCCATAGCAGTACTGAGTTGGTGCCTAATATTCTAATAACTCTCTTTACATTTGAACACACATATAAACATATCTGCTGGCAATATCATTGCCCATTCCAGATAGATCTGTAAACATCAAACAAGCAGTACATTTCATAAGCTGTGATTCGGAGGAAAACTGCCCCCCCTCAGTTCTCCCGTGACACTCCTATTAACTCGAGCCCTTTGCATTTCTGCTCTGATCTGAGGCATGATTTCCATTCAAATTCAATATAATTAAAAATACTATATTAAACTAGTATACCTAATGCAGTAATAATACTATGTACTGGTTATGCTATGAAGTTTACATTATATAATAAACTATATATTGCAATATAGAGGTTATCATATGTGTATTTTGTATCTCCCTTCAAGTTTAAGTTATATGTATTATGCTATACTGTTTGTAAGTTCTAAGTAATTATAATAGATAATAATTATCTAATGCCAATGTGAGCAAAAATGGTGAATATGAGCTAAAAGTGAACTAATTACCTATAATGAAAATGAAATTGCTAAAATGAATTGCTTTAGACACAGTAGCTTATTAATTTTTAAAGAGAATATAAAATAAAAAAAAAAAACTATGCAACCAGTTACATTGCATTTAATATTTCTGAATTATCAAAACTGACTAATGGTTCTCTGCAAAGTGGATGGCTCTGTTTAGTGGATTTTTTTTTTGATCTGGTGGTGTCCATTTTAGAGAGGTTTTGTTGTACAGTTAGCCCTCACTTACATAGGCCAGAGTTACGTAGCTTTGGACTTGCATAAATTTTTTTTGGTAAAATCATAGATACTTTCTGTATACATTTAAGAGTGAAGTCAAATGAAGAAACAATAACTATAAATCTTTATTTTTGTTCACATACAAACTGTTCGATAATAATCTTCTGCCTAACTAGAATCTAAATAAAGAACTAGAGTTAACATTTCAGTTTCTGCTTTAAAAATTCTGAAGAATTATTTGACATGTTTGAGACAGGTGAACTACGTCAAAGCACCTCGGAGAAATCCCACAATGTTCAAGCCACACGGACTGTGTCCCATTGGCTATTTCTTCGGAGAATTACACTCTAGCCCTTCGTCTCTACATCCTTTTCTTCAGTGGCGTAACACTGCCAATTCAGCCAATGTGATGCTTTGGGGCCCCGAAAGGGGCCCTCCTGCCCAAAACAAAATAAAAATAAAAAAATTATTATTGAGTAAAAATGTAATTTTTTTTTTTTTTAGTTATGTTTATGATAAAATTTACTATGTCTACGAACAATAATTTTTTTCAAACGAAGCATGTTTATTGTTAAGCTAGCTGCAGAGCACAGGCGAAACTGCAGTGAATAGAGGTGAAATGGTGTTAGCATAGCTGCTGCTTCCAAGGCAATTTTTAAGGATTTTTTACTTTTACCAAAACAAATATTTTGAAGGGGTCCCCGCACTAAACTTTGCATTGGGGCCTACTTTTTCTATTTACGACACTGCTTTCCTTTTTTTTCTTTCTGGATTGTAGAGTCAGTTCAGTTTTGTTTGAGAGTGAACTGGGAGCTTTTGTTTGCATTTTGTATGTAATATTTCCTACATGTCGGGTTATTGTGGTGAAGTTGAAATTCACGTTATCCAACCATTTTCAATGATTTCATGTCAAACTATCATTGTGTAGTGTGCCTTCATTCGCACGTTGTAAGGTGTGACAGCATCTCTTTTAACTTAACCCTGTGAAGTTCTTTAAATAAAATTTCATTTTGACTGTTATCATGGCTGTTTGACTTTATCGTCAAACTATCATCATGTAGTGCACACTTCATTCACATGTCGTAAGATGTGACAGCATCTCTTTTAACTCAACCCTGTGAAGTTCTTTAAAGAAAATTTCATTTTGACTGTTATCATGGTGCCACCTTAAGTGGTATTACTTCACTGCTGTCCCCAGATAAAATTTTTAATTGTTATGGTATATAACTATTTTTCTTCATTCTTTTGAGGATTTTATGGCTGTTTGTAATTTTGGCATATCAGGGATATAGTAGCAATATTTTATTAGTCATTCCTGAGTTACGTAAAATTCGACTTACGTAAGAAGTTCTGGAACATATCTCTTATGTATGTTTGGGACAGATTATTTCAGTTACCTTCCTCACCCCACCTACTGTCAGGTTTCAAATTTCTGTGTCCATCAGGTCAGTATCCACCAAATAGGGGTATGATATCCCACATTTAAAAATCAGTATCTGGTGAGTTCAGTACCTCTCAGTTTGCTAGGTGCTTAAACTGGTTCAGCCCTAGCTGGTACCTAATTTTATTGAGAACTGATAAATTTAGTGCTGTATCTTTTTTTGAGAGTTTTAATATATATATATTTTTGAAATTCAGAAACACACTAGAATAGTGTTTCTCAACCTGTGTGCCACGAGTATAATTCAGGTGTGCCATGGAAAATACAAATAAAAAAAATATATTCAAGTTTTATAATAAAAATTAATTCAAATAAATTTGTTTATTTACGCTGCACCGATCCCAGTTCGTTCCAGCAGTCAATGTAACGTCACATTTTGATTGCTAGTACTAGATCTGTTCACCTTTAATCCTTTATTCACCTTTTGATTCCTAAAAGTAGATCTGTTCACCTTTATTCGGCCATTCTTATCGCTTGAGGTAAGGGTCTCTCCCAGGCACCCTGCAGTTGTATAAGTGCAACTTTATATCTCTAAAACATCATATTCAGTTAATCTGTATAGAACAGGTATTTTAAATTAACTGTAATAGTACATTCTAGAAGTAACTTTAATTTTTTTAAAAGTTATTAACGATGGATAAATTTTTAGTGAAAGGAAATCAGGAGGGGAAATTGATAACGAGCTTGGAGAAAATGACAAAATCAAAAACAAGCAACCATCAACATCAAAAAAGAAAAAAATATTATCATAAATATGATGATTATTTGGGAGTGGGATTTTCATATGCTGGTACCCAAGATTGTCCTCAACCTTTGTGGCATGTGGTTTAAAATTGTCGAATGAATCAATGGTGCAGAGTAAATTGCAGCATCATTTTTCTGCGAAACACAGGAATTTATCTTCCAAAACTGGAATATTTTTAAAAGACTGCAGACCTCTACAAGAAAACAAGGTACAGAATTTTATAGTATGGCTAAAATATCTGATAAAGTGCAAGAAGCCAGTAGATGACTTTCATCAACTGGTGAAATACCACCACTTTGCTTATTGGAGGCTTGAAGTGGTGAAACCCATGTTTAGTCTCTAGAGCAAAGTTTCCGGCATCCCCTTGCCCCATACTTCTCCTTCAACCCATGCACAGTACTAAGTACTATAGGTTTAGATACCTCTCGTGTTTGGGGTTTTCATAAAAAAAAAAAAAAAAACTTTAGTAGCCGAATTCGTGGCAAAAAAAAAAATCTCACCTGATTGCAGAGAGTCTGATTTTACCAGCATGTCGAGTAATCATGAAAAGTATTTTAGGAGAAGCTGAAAAAAGAATGACAATACCACTTTCGAACAGCACAATTTAGCAGGCAGGCATATAAAAGAAATGTCCGATGATATTGAAGAACAAGTTATTCAAAATATTAGTAATTTTGGAGCTACTGGTTTGCATTGCAAGTAGACAAGTCTACAGATATTAGTGGGAAAGCCCAGTTAATAGCATTTTGTCAGGTTTATCGAAAATGACATGATTATTAATAATTTTTGCTGTAAAGAACTCACTGAAAGAACAACTGGCCAAGATATTTTCAAAGTAATGAATAATTATTTACAAAAGTGTGGTATATTTTATGTAAGTCATGTGTTGGCATTTGTACCAATAGTGCTTCTGCAATGACAGGAACACTAAAACGATTTGTAAACTTAGTAAAATGACAATTCAAATATTATTACAGCACTGTTTTAGAGACAGAAAAGTTCTAGTAGCGGAGACAGAGATTTAAAACTTGTACTTGATCAAGCGGTTAAATGGTCAATTATATCAAAAGTAGACCACAAAAAATACGTATTTTCGGAAAATTATGCGAGGAACTGGAGTCTGCATCACATTTCTTTAATGATGCATACTGAGGTTTGATGGCTATCAAAAGGAAATGTGCTTGTGCATATGGATGAGTTGCATGAGGAAATGCTCATTTTTTTTTTTTCACTGGAGTAATCAAAATTTTGTGATTATTTAAGTGATGAAATTTGGTGCTGTAAATTAGCTTTTCTAGCACACTTGTTCGTGCGGCTTAATGAATTAAATATCAGTATGCAAAGCCCAGAGGAGAATTTACTCACTTCTACGGACAAGTTGTTTGCCTTAAAAAAAAAAAAAAAAGTCGAGTGTATAGGAAAAAAAAAAAATGTAAAAAATTTAGAAATGTTTCCCTTGACTGTCAAAAATGAATTATACAAAAATAATTAATCTAATAAGCGAAACATTAGAGCTGTTAAAGACAAAAATTGAGCATCACTTTCCATTCCTTGATACCAAAAAATATTTGTGGGTAAGAGACCCATTTGTAACAAGAAACCTTCTGATGATAGAACTTAATCTGGAAGAGGAACAAGAATTGGTTGAGATCCGTAGTGACCAGTCGCTGAAAATTCACTTTAATAGTGCTAATATTAACAAATTAAAATATTAACAAAATTCAAAATGAATATTCACAAATTTCGGAAAAGGCAATTAGAATTTTATTGCCATTTTCCACTTCCTACTGCGAAACAGGGTTTTCCACTTTAAACAAGATTAAATAAAAAGAGAGAGAGAGACTAAAGTAGGTAGAAGAACTGAGAGTAACCCTATCCACAATAAATGTGGATAGGGTTCCCCGACACTAGTCTCCAGAGACTATGGAGACTAGGCACCGGTGAGGTGATCTGATAGAGGTGTACAAAACCTTGAATGGTTTGAGCATGCTCAATGCTGATGGGATACTGCCTCTTGCTCAGAATCACCTGAGAGGGCATAAATTCAAATTGATGTGGATAGATGTGCGGATACATAAATTCAAAGACAGATGTGGATAGATGTGCGGAAATTTGCCTTTAGCCAGTGGGTAGTTGATTGGTAGAACAGACTTCCATTCCTTGTTGTGGAACTTGATAGCCTAAATAAATTTAAGGCTCAGCTGGACAGGTATTTCGAACGAACGGAGGGGTGAAGTGGAAGGGGTTTTTTTTTTTTTTTTGGCTCATGCTGCATAAGCTTCATATTGCATCATATGCCTCTACTAATGCTAAATCCTCGTATTAAAAAACTGTGTGCTTCCATCAAACCCAACTGTCTCACTGATTAAACTGTTATAATTGTATATTTGTTTGTTTGTTTTTATATTTAAATATGTTAATTTTTAAATTTCATGCAGTTCATGTATGATCAGAAAAGAACATCGAAAGCATTTAAAACAAATAAGTGTATTATTATTGATGATGGTATATCCAGCTTAATTTCCAAGTTTGCAGATGATACAAAGGTTGGCAGGGTTGTTAAGGACACTACTGACGCTATGCTGCTGCAACAGGATCTCGAAAGGTTGAGCAGATGGGCTGAGAGGTGGCAAATGAAGTTTAACATTGACAAATGTAAAGTACTACATATGGGAAAATAGCAACCCAAGAGCAATGTATCAACTCTGTGGTACTACACTGAACGCTGACAGTGGTAGAGAATGAAAAGGACCAGGCAGATATGAAGTTCTCTGAGCAGTGCAGACTGGCTGCCAAAGTAGCTCATGGTGTCTTGTCAATGATACAGGAATTTTTCTAGCAGGGATAAGGAGGTGATTATTCCCTTGTATAAGGCAATGGTCAGGCCACACCTTGAGTACTGTATACAGGTCTGGAGGCCTCATTTCAAGAAGGATGTAGAGCTGCTGGAACGAGTACAGAGAAAGGCAACAAGATCAGTGAATGGAACAAAGGGTTGCTCTTACGAAGAAAGGCTTAAGTTTTGCAAATTACAGTGTCTGGAGACTATGCAACAGCGAGGTAATCTGATAGAAGTGTATAAAGCCTTGAATGGTTTGAGCATGCTCAATGCTGATGGGATTCTTCCTCTTGCTCAGAATAATCAGCTCAGAGGGCATAAATTCAAATTGAGGAAAGACAGATGTAGGATAGATGTGCGGAAATTTGCCTTTAGCTAGCGGGTAGTTGATTGGTGGAACAGACTTCCATCCCTTGTTGTGGAAGTTGATAGCCTAAATAAATTTAAGGCTCAGCTGGACAGATATTTGGAATGAACCGAGGGGGTGAAGTGGAAGTTTTTTTTTTTTTTGGCTGTGCTGCATAAGCTTGCTTTCTTGCATCATATGCCTCTGCTAATGCTAATATACCCAACAGCAATAACTTAGTTTATATATATATATATATATATATATATATAATCGAGAATAATGCAATAGAGAAGTTATATGCTATAGGGGGGGGAAGGAAATTTAGATAAGATTAGATAAGACTGAATTACAATAACATGAATTATGGATCAGGGTCACTGCTATCGCAAAAGTACCCTACAGCCATAATGTGTATATAAAATATTATTAGTATAAAATACAGTAAGTAGATGTTTATGCATTGAATTAAACTAATGAAAATTCGGTCTACCCTGGGAGCGATATACGTTGTGAACGGCGGGGGGGGGGGAAGAAAGGAACTGGAAAAAATAATTGTAATGATTGAAAAGTAAACCATATGAATTTTTGAAAAAACGACCAAGGTGGAGATAGCATTGCAGAGTCTTTCATAATTTTTGTCTTCATCAGAGGTCATCCACCAAAATCATGAAAAAGACAGCAATGCTCTTACTTCTGTTTCCGACATGCTTTGTATGTCAAAGTCCACGTGGTAATATCAATTTTAAATTTTGAATAAAATTATACCAAGTTTGCAATTACTTCATGTGTTAATAAGGTATTGCATACAGATTATGGATGACCTTACAGAAGTAAGTGGAACGCTGTGAAAGCAGAAAAAGCAAAGACAAAGGTAAGGAAAATCCGAATGACAAGAACTTACTGCTCTGTAGCAGTAAGTTCTTGGATTTCTTCTTTCCCAAATCTTATACGAATAAATTACGAAATGATACCTAAAACAAAATTACATAATTAAAATAATTTAAAACTCAATGTATTCCTTACTGTTGACACACAGATAGTCCAACACCCCAGGATCACAGCGGTGAACCCGACCCCAGAAATATTAAATCTCCCATGAAACCTCTAATGAAGGAAGACATTTTGTCATAAATGCAAAATTGGAATACAAATAAAATACTATTATAATAAGATAAAAGTATGACAAAACCATGCAATTAAATTGCTCACTGGAATACAAATAAAATACTGTTAAAATGCGATAAAACAAAAATTAAAGGATTCCTCCCTTAAGCAGACTAAAACTTTTCGACTGTTGTCATGTTCACAGAGTGGAATGAAACTAACGAAACAGGTGTATGTTGGAAATCTTAAATAGGAGATTAGTCTTTCATACGCATGCGTTTGAAAGTCCGCTAATCAGATATAAGAAATGGACGATGAATATTAGTTTTTTTGTATTTTCATTTCTAAAGTCTCGGCAATCAATAACTTAGTATAATTATGTTGTACACTTAATTTTTGCTTTATTAAACAGGAATGTGTGGTTTCATTTATCGCATGGAATGCCAATCCCGATGTGTTCGCACATGATGCACGAACTGATGCTTCATGTTGCGTAACCCTAGAGTTTAAAATACATCTCGCAGATGTATTTTAAATGGGTTTGTCCCATTTAAATGCACCCATTCACAGCATGGGTTTGTCAAACGGAGGTCTTGTCTGACCAATTTGATTGCTTACTATGATGTGGTCACAAAGGAACTGAATGCCAAAAATAATTTTGATATCATATACTTGGATTTCAGGAAAGCTTTTGATACTTTTGCAAATGGAAGACTGCTGTACAAATCGGAGAGGTATGGCATCAAGGTTAAGCTTCTACAATGGATGAAGGGATGGTTGAGTGGGAGACAACAGAGTGGTAATCAATGGACACTGCTCTTCGTGGACAAACATTATTAGTGGAGTTCCCCAGGGTTCAGTGTTGGGCCCATTGTTGTTTTGTATATTTATCAATGATATTGATGAAGGTATATCAGATTTAATGTCCAAATTTGTAGATGATAGAAAGGTTGGCAGGGTTGTTAATGACAGCATGCTACTCCAACTGGACCTAGATAAGTTGGGAAAATGAGCTGAGAAGTGGCAACTGGAGTTTAACCTTGACAAATCCAAATTACTGCATATGGGTACCAATAACCGAACAGAAACGTACCAACTGGGTGGTACTACACTCAGGGAAGTGGAAAAGACCTGGAGGTAATTGTGCAGCCAAATATGAAGTTTGCTGAGCAGTGCAGACGGGCTGCCAGGCCATGTCAATGATATATAGGAATTTTGCTATCAGGGACAGGGAGGTGATAATCCTGTTATACAAGGTAATGACAAAATACAAGGTCAGGCCACACCTAGAGTACTGTATACAGGTCTGGAGGCCTCATTTTAGGAAGGCTGTAGAGTTGCTAGAATGAGTACAAAGAAGGGCAACAAGATTGGTGAGGGGAACAGATGGGTGCTCTTACCAAGAAAGGCTTAAGTTCTGCAAATTGCAACGCTTCGAGAGTAGGCACCTGCGAGATGATCTGATTGAGGTGTATAAGGCCTTGAATGGGTTGAGCAAGCTGAATGCTGATGGGATTCTTCGTCTTGCTCAGACTAAGAACCTGAGGGGGCACAGTTTCAAATTGAGGAAAGATAGTTGTAGAATAGATGTGCAGAAATTTGCCTTTAGCTAGCTGGTAGTTGATTGTCGAAACAGGCTTCCATCTTTTGTTGTGGAAGTCAATATCCTAAATAAATTTAAGGCTGAGCTGGACAGGATTTGGAACAAATGGAGAGATGAAATGGGAGGGTGTTTTTTTTTTTTTTTTTTTTTTTATTGGCTGATGCTGCATAAGCTTGCTTTCTTGCATCGTATGCCTCTGCTAATGTATTTTAAATGTCAACTCGGGGACATCTAATGTGCCAGAGTTGATACATTGTCGCACAGGTACTGGATTGCTATCATTGTAGTTCCTGTTTCGATTATTAGTCATTGTTGCTATGTTGATCAGTCGTAGAGACTGAATTAAGGACTGGACACATCAGCAAACTACAAGGACTACGTGGATTTAGAAATGTTTGTAATAATATGATTGATCTACATAACAATATGACTAATAATCGGAACAGGAACTACAATGATAACAATAAGGTACCTGTGCGATATAATGTATCCACTCGGTGACATGAACCGAATATGATTCGAATACCAACTCCCCCTACTCATAATACTGATGAAATAAAGGTTTACAAAAATATTACGAATCTTTCTTCATATAAATTAACTGAGCACCAAGTTACGCTGTTGGAAAAGGTTTAAATTATAATATACACCCACGCACTCTACCAAAGAAACAGTTAGTAGTAGACTTTGAATTTAGTCTTAGAGACATCCCCCAAAAAGATGTTTTAATCGAACAGGTCAATCAGATCATAAACAATCCTAGAAAGCCAGGAATTTACAGGAATTAAGGGAAAATAAGGATATTGTAATTCACAAAGCTGATAAGGGGGAAGCTGTAGTCATTTTAAATAAAGCAGATTATAATAAAAAATTACAGGTAATTATATCAGATAGTTCCACATACAAAGAGGTAGACTCTTCCTTGTTTGATAATGAGGTTAATCAATACAACAAATTACTTACCTCATATTGTAAAAAGGATTACATTTCAATGGCGCAACTAAAAGCCAGAACAAATCTACCATATTCTCTTTAGACAAGTAAAACTACACAAACCCGGACACCCTATTCGGCCTATAGTATTATACAAAAATTCTGCTTTTTCTGCCTTGCCGACACATTTATATTGGATTATAAAATCTTTTCAGCAGGTATTAAAATATAGTATAAAGAATTATGATACCTTATATACAAATTTAAGACCAAAATTGGGGGAGGAGTTAAATTATTTTCCCTTTACTTAGTTTCCTTATACACTAATGTTAATGTAATATATGAGCAGCATGTAATTTGGGATTTATTAAATAATAACACTATTAGTATTAACAGTATGAAGTTGCCCAAAAAAGAGAGATTTGAGCTAATTAAGTTACTGGTTGAGGCTAATTATATTTTATTTGAAAGTAAGATTTATAGACAGATTTTCGTTTGCCTATGGGTTTAAACTTGAGCGGCCTAATATCGGAGTAGTATTTAGATAATTGGAAAATATACATTTAAAACAATTTTTGCCAAAAATCACATTTTATGAAAGATACCTCGACCACATCCTCGTTATAACGGATAATTTGCAAACTTTTAATAATATGCACATTAGGTTAAAATTTACTCTGGAGATAGAACAAAAATAAACAGTCGATAAATTTTCTAAACTTTACAATTAAGAGGGAGACCGAAAATATTAATTTCAGTATTTATCGTAAGCACACGAATACGGGGATGTTCTTACACTATAGTAGCTATCACCCATACTCATATAAAAGGTCAATCATGCTAAACCAGTTAAATGCATTCAAATATTCTTCCACACAGATAGAAATAGAACTGAGGAATAGGTTCCTAAATAGAGGATACCTGATTACCTCTATCAATAGCATTAAATTAGAAGCGGAAGACAAAATAATCAATGACAAACATAATGACAGAATTAGTAAAAAATATTTTATTTCAATGCCGTATATTGAACACTGGTATAGACAAATTATCAACCTCTTTAGAGGTACAGAAATGCAAATAGTAGCAAAACTGGTCCATAAATTATATGCTACACTCAAAAATCACATGGTACTATCTACTTCTGGACAAACAGATGATCTTGTCTACCACATTTCTTTTAAGGATTGTGATTCATCTTACATTGGATCTACCAGATGTATTTTAAACTCGAGGGTTAGGCAACATGAAGCATCAGTTCGTGCATCATGTGCAAATGCTTTGGAACTAGCATTCCATACAATTAATGAAAACCACACATTCCTGTTTAATGAAGCCAAAATTTTAAATATTCAACATAATTATACTAAGTTATTGATTGCCGAGACTTAAGAAATGTATTATGGAACTCTAACGTTCGTCGTCCATTTTTCATATCTGATTCATGGACTTTTGAATGCATGCGTACCAAAGACTAATCTCCTATTTATAAGATTCCCAACATACACCTGTTTCGTTAGTTTCATTCCACCCTGTGAACATGACAATAGTCAGTTTTAGTCCGCTTAAGGAAGGAATCCTTTAATTTCTAAACTTTTATCTTATTTTAATTATTAAAATAAGATAAAAGTATGATAAAACCATGCAATTGCATGGTTTTATCTTATTTTAATAGTATTTTATTCATATTCCAGTGAGGAATTTTTAATTGCATTTTATCTTATTTTAATAGTATTTTATTTGTATTCCAATTTCGCGTTTATGACAAAATGTCTTCCTTCACTAGAGGTTGCGTGGGAGTTTAAGCCGACCGGGCTAGCCGGGTGGGTGAAGTGCTTGCCTGGCAACCCAAAGGTCGCGGGTTCGATTCCCACCTTGGGCTTGGATCAAAGTACCTTGGGAGGTGCATTATGGCCACAGAAGCCTATGCACCAACTACTACCAAAAAAAAAAAAAAAAAAAGTGTCAATAGTGAGGAATACATTGAGTTTTAAATTATTTTAATTATGTAATTTTGTTTTAAGTATTTCATAATTTATTTGTATAAGGAGATTTGGGAAAGAAGAAATCCTACGGACTGAATAAAAGGTAACTCCTTGTTTATTTCCAAAATATTAATAGACGGTAGGAAAAATTGAGCATATGTAAGCTCTCATTTATGTAGTGTGTGTGTGTGTGTGTATATATATATATATATATATCTATACATTAAAGTTTTCCCCCTACTGATATTTATTCGAGCAATGGGAGAAGAGGGTGCAGCAATTACGTCACTACAAACGCAATTAATTATTGACAACTGCCTCCATAATGTTCACCAACTTCATGCATGTGATCCACTTGTCTTACATTTGATGTTCCATTGTAACGTTTTTTTTTTTTTTTTTTTTTGTATATTAATGAATATTGTGTATTTGTAAATATTTGTTCAGTTTTGTAAATATTTTAAATATTTTAGTCCTGCTCTTTTGGATGTAACAATATTCCTCATGTATTATGGGACCCGAGGCAGAAGGCTTTTTCCTGAGTGACCTATGTAAATGCAGGTAAATAATTACATAGTGATATTGGCTGAACTCCAGCATAATATACACTGGCAGGTACTTAGATGAAAGCGAGGAAGATGGTGATAACTAACAGGTGAAATCACCTCCCTTTTCTGATTGTTTTGTCATCAAGGAAGGGGGCTTGGCTTAGGTAGAATGTTTATCCCTCCATCCTGCTGTTTTAAAATGGGAAAATGAGTTTCTGATTTAAAAACAGTGGCAAAAGTGGGGAAAAACACCCTAGGCATATCAACCTAGGACAGTGGGCGGGGAAAGCTGTGTCATCTGCCCATCACTGTTTTGTTCCTATCCGTTTGTCGAAATATGGGAGTCAACTTGTCAATTGCTGCTTTCCCACTGTTTTGCTTGCTGCCATGTTGGAGGGTGTACTCTGTTCTGGAGTTTTTACTGTGATATTTATTGGATAAAGAATGCCGTGCACTACAAATGCACAGGTAAATAATTACATAGTCGATATCTAATCATTTCCTGATTAGATATCGACAGGTGTCTTTTACATAGAAAAGATTTGACTTACTCCGTATACTTTTTTATTTTACCTAGAAAAGCGTGGGCAAAGCCCCCTAGTATGGTATTATATATATATATATTTATTATCTGTTTATTGCTCTGCTTTAGAATTTTATACTCCTATATATATTATACTCCAATACAATCACTATACTCATATAATATGAGTATAATAGTGATTATATTGTGCCGCAAAATTTTTGCATCTTTAAAAGTGTGCCACAACAACGAAAAGGTTGAGAAACACTGCACTAGACTATTACTCATCATTCATTAAATCCCTTTCTTTCTTAATAAAAATTCAGGGCAAAAAGCCTTAGACTGCGGAAACTTTACAGACATTAGTCCAAATGCATCATATACATGGTTAATTAAAAGTTATTTATATTGGCATCTTCATTTCTGTAATAACTTTGGTTAATTTACTGTGTGTAGACATAATGCATTTGCCCTAATTTATATGAGCAAATTTTCCCTGCAGTCTGAGGCTTTGGTCCTGAATTTTTTTAAAATTAAGTATCAAACACCATTTGGTATCTTTCATATTGTGGACTTAATTTCACAACTGGGTTGTCAGCTGTTATACCATCAGCGTACCTACCCACCCATTGATGAAGGGCCACATAGCCCTGAAATGGCCGTCTGGGTGGTGGCTACTGAGAATAAGTAACAATAGTCTTCTCTATTGGGGGCAGGTGCCTCCGTAGCCAGGTGGGAAGGAGCAGCAGTGCGTAGCACACGCTTCTTGATTAGACTGGGGTTCGAGCCCATCACCACCAAATATGGAGGATGTGGAAAGGTCAGGGAATGACCACTGTATATTCCCGGAGCAATATGGCCTTAGTTGCTAATGCTCCTAAAAACCAAATAACAAACTCTATTGGGAAAGTATTACTTATTCAAAGTATATAGCCCACCAAATTCTTTGAATTTGACACCAGCCTTACTGTTCATGTATATTAAATGCTTTATATATTGTGTAATAAATAACACAGGCTTCTGCTATTGCGTTCAATCCTAATTAGTAGCTGATTTCACAGAGAGAAACAATTCCTGCTCACATTGAGATTCTTCATTTTGTAATCTGAAATTTTGGAAATATAGGTGGAAACAATTAGTATTCACTACATTCCTTTTATTCATAAATGTATTTACAGATACATGTTATAGATTTATTTTTTTCTCTTACCTGTTTTCTTTTTTCATTTGTATAATTTAGTGTGTAAAATAATTTTAATTTTTTCAGACTCTTGAGAATGGGGTTCTTGTTAACGTAGGGTTTGTAAGAATTTCAAAGTTAACAGTATGAAGATAGATCGAAGTAAACTGAAAAAAAGTTCCTCTGAAGTGGTGAGTAAATTTTTGTTCTCTTACTTATTGCTATAATTGTGTATATTCAATAATTGATAAAGATTATTTTCCATCAAGTGACTATCTCCATTGGAATATTAATGATCAACAAAAGTCAAATTTTGTAAGAAGGAAGAGACTTGCTTAATTGAAAGCAAAAAAATAAGGAATCACATAGCAAGTAGAAAGAAAATGTATGTGGAAAACTTATTGGTATTATGTAAACACAGGAGGCTTCCACCTTTTGCTTCTAATTCCTTTCTGAATTTTGGAGCATAACGTGGATCAAAATTACTACTAATGGTAATTGTGTACAATACTGCATCCATGAGACTGACCAATGCCAGATTGTCTACATTTTAGGCATGTGTGAAAATGTGTAAAATGCCTTTTGTCTTCACTGTGTTCATTTATCTGTCTGCATATAACAGCTCCAACCCCTAGCAAATGGATTTCATGAAATTTTATATTTAGGTCTTTTAGAAGCCCTGTTGAGCCATCTCAAATTTCATTAATATCAGACTAACAGAAATTCAGCATCACCCCCCCCATAAAATTGAGTTCAAAAAGTTTAAGTATACTTTCAGGTGTTTGGGTATTACTTAATAAAGAAAAGTCAAATCAACAAATTAACACCACTTTTTCAGAATGTTCTTTTAGTTTCTGGCAAGGTTTTAGGATCAATTCTGATTTGACAGCCCAGCTCTCCCTCTTCCCATAGAAATCTCTACTAGTTTTGTACCAAATATTGACTATAGATTAACCCATATCTCATGTGCACCTTCCCTGCCCCCAAAATATCTGTTTTACTACTTAAATCTCACCTTACAGAGGAGAGGTGAGTCTTTTACGCCGATAACCACCGCATACATTTCCTATTATCCGGGTTTTAACCGAGCGTATAGCTAGGGTTTTACGAAACTAACAGATGTGCTGTGTGCAGCTTCCAGGTCAGAAGCTGCACAGAGTCGTGTCACAGGTGAAAGACCCCATTTCAAATGAAAAATACAATAGGGGTCATCTATAGCATTAAGTGCCCGGATTGTGGGGGAAACAAAGCAGCGTCTCAAGGATCGTCTTGGGGAGCACACAAAGGCGGACTATGGAAAATCTGCCGTGGCCGAACACTTTTGGGAGAAGCAGCACCATATCTCCCCGGACGAAGCAGTTATCATTGACCGGGCGCATAGGTTTTGGGACCACAAGTGGCTTGAGAGCTTGCTGATTAGTTCCATTGAGAACAATATTAATAGAGACAGGGGTATGCATATCCATCCCCTCTTTGAGGCAGTGATCCTTAGAGGCGATGAACAATTCCACCTGATGTGCTCACGAGCCAGTTCCGGTTCCGACAAGCACGAGAACAGTGCACGTGCCATCGCATCATGTGACATGTGCTGTGAACCTGCAGGTATTTAAAGTTGCACTGTAAAGTTATAAAAAAAAAGTGTTCTGAAAGAAGGTGGAGTCTTCGAAAGCTTCAGATATTTTATTGCTTTTAACCTGGTATATTTCATTGTATTTTATGATATTTAATTGTTTGTTTTATATCCACTGTAAATAGTAATTTATTGTAAGCTTAATTATAAAGTTATCAAAATTTTGGCTTTCGTTTTATTTTGTCATTTCAACATACGGTTGGTGAAAAATACTTAAAATTATATTGTACAGGAATTTTGCTAGCAGGGAAAAGGCGATTATCCCTTTGTATAAGGGAATGGTCAGGCCATGCCTTAAGTGCTGTGTACAGGTCTGGAGGCCTCATTTTAGGAAGGATGTAGATTTGTTTGAGCATGTACAGTGGGCGCCTCCGTAGCCAGGTGAGCAGGAGCAGCAGTACGTAGCACACGCTTCTTGATTAGACCGGGGTTCGAGCCCGTGACCACCAAATACGGAGGCGCCTCTGTAGCCAGGTGGGAAGGAGCAGCAGTGCGTAGCACACGCTTCTTGATTACACCGGGGTTCAAGCCCGTCACCACCAAACATGGAGGATGCGGAAAGGTCAGGGATTGACCACCGCATATTCTCGGAGCAATATGGCCTTAGTTGCTAATGCTCCTAAAAACCAAAAGAACAACCACCAATTACGGAGGATGCGGAAAGGTCAGGGAATGACCACCGCATATCCCCGGAGCAATATGGCCTTAGTTGCTAATGCTCCTAAAAACCAAATAACAAACATGTACAGTGAAGGGCAACAAGATTGGTGAAAGGAGTGAAGGGGTCCTCTTACCAAGAGAGGTTTAAGTTCTGCAGTGGCTCGACATTAGGCATATGCAAGTTGATCTGATTGAGGTGTATAAGGCACTGAATTCTGATGGGATTCTTCCGTTTGCTTAAATTAGCATTATTATTAGTAGAGGCATATAATGCAAGAAAGCAAGCTTATGCAGCATCAGCCAAAAAAAAAAAAAAAATTTCCATTTCACCCCTCCATTCGTTGCAAATGCCTGTCCAGCTCAGCCTTAAATTTATTTAGGCTATCAACTTCCACACAAAAGATGAAATCAACCACCCGCTGGCTAAAGGCAAATTTCTGCACATCTATTCTACAACTGTCTTTCCTTAATTTGACTCTATGCCCCATCAGGTCCTTAATCTAAGCAAGAAGAAGAATCCCATCAGCATTTAGCTTGCTCAACCTATTCAAGGCCTTATACACCTCAATCAGATCACCTTGCAGCTGACTACTTGCCAGGTGCTGCAATTTGCAGAACTTAAGTCTTTCTTGGTAAGAGCATCCCATTTTCCCTGTCACCAATCTTGTTGCCCTTCTTTGTACTCATTCTAACAACTCTACACCCTTCCTAAAATGAGCCCTCTAGACCTGTACCCAGTACTCTAGGTGTGATCATTGCCTTGTACAATGGGATAATCACCTCCCTGTCCTTGCTAGCAAAATTCCTGCATATCATTGACAAGACTCCATGACCATCCCTGGCCACCTGTCTGCACTGCTCAGCAAACTTCATATTTTACTGCACAGTTACCCAAGGCCTTTTTCACTTTCCACTTCCCTTAGTGTAGTACTACACACAGTTGGTACATTTCTCTTTGGTTATTGCTACCCATATGCAGTACTTTGCATTTGTCAATGTTAAACTTCAGTTGCTACTTCTCAGCCCATTTACCCAACTTCAACGAACCTAAGGGGGCATAAATTCAAATTGAGGAAAGATGGCTGTAGAATAGATGTATGGAAATTTGCTTTTAGCCAGCGGGTGGTTAATTGCTGGAACAAACTTCCATTAGTCGTTGTGGAAGTAGATAGCCTAAATAAATTCAAGGAGGAACTGGACAACCATTCTGGAGGGAATGGTTGTGCAAGTTTTTTTTTTTTTATATGTGATATTATCTTGTATCACATGCCTCTATTACTTTTACTATTATTACCGTTACTATTACTCAAAGCCATAAAAATACTTAAATGCTCCAACCATTATAAACCATTATAAAGTGAATTTATCCCTATCTTTCCCATAATAAGGACTTATTAGGGGAAAGATAGGGATATAAAGAAAGATAGCACTCAAAAAAAGAAGAAAAAAATGTTCAGTGTGGTAAGAAAAACACTAAAAAAATTTAAGCAAATAAAATTGCTAACAGGTTTAAACATCTTTAATTTCTAATAAATAAATATTACAGTAAATATAGCACTGTAATATATACATACTAATTAATATTTCTGTCACTGACTTTTTTTTTTTGGTTTGTAAAATTTAAAGTAGTAAAAAAAGAAAAAAGATAAACAATCAGTAATGAAGGACATGGCACGCACAAATTGCACAAGTGAGATACACAGTAACATTTTCACGCGTTAAAAATAGGAAGCTTAAAAAATAGAAATGAATAGAAGATTCTGAAATTTTATTTACATTTTATATATGATTGAAGATTTCATGGAACGGGAAACACATTTCACCATAATACCTTAAAAACCCACAGAATTCCAGCGTATTATCACAAATGCAATAAGATCGAGTTTACTACCCGTTTATAATTAGATTGCACTAACAGAAAAGCCCAATAAACTGGGAACTGCAAATTGTTTTTATTGTTCTGTGAGCTCCTGAAAACATGAGTTGGTGCACAATATCTTGTGAATACAGTGAATGACAACAGCGTGTCTCTGACCACAGTTATGCAACTACTTTTACTCATTTACTGTATAATTCAAGTACAGTAAATGGGAAATATAGCTCCCCCATATTTGACGTTTTTTAAGCTTTGTGAACTTGTATTGCTGCGCAGGTTGCTATGTTTAGCATGGTGCCGTATTTTGCGTTCACCTGATGTTACTCGCAGATGAAATCACGCATGAGCCAATGTGAAAATCGCATTATACCTCCATTGTTCCTTAATATATCAATTGCATCGGAGCAATTCCCCGTTGCCAAAATGTGCATTATAGCAGAACTGACTGTACATCTTTGTTGAAATTTATTAGGTAATATGGTTCTCTTAATCACTAATCTAAAAGTTGATTTTAGATTAGTGATTAAGTCAGTTTCTCATTCCCTATTTTTTTTTATATGAAACCCCAAGCATGAGACGTAATAGAACCTATAGCACTTAGTACCATGCATAGGTTGAAGGTTGAGGAGATGGTACTTGTTAACATGTAATTTTCAGAAAATATGTATGGAGGGATGTTTTTCAGAGAACAGAACTTGAAGGAATAAATGAGGAGGAAGAAAAGTTGGCTCTGTGAACTTGAAGTTGGACAGTAAAAGGATGCTGACTGGTTGCAGCATGTGTTCAGAATAGTTTGGAAGAGAGAGCAGGAATTATAGAAACCAATTCAAAATAACAGTGCTGAAGTAAATATAGAAAATTCAAGTAACAGAAACAGAACATCTATGAGACAGAGCAGAGAGACTTTAAGAGATGGACCATTAATTAACCAGGTTGCCCTCTTGTGAATGGAATCCAGAACTCTGAAAGAGGATTTTGGGGCACTACCCCAGTTGTGGGGACAATAATCCATGGTAGGGCAGATTTCCTCTTTGTACAGTGTGAGCAGCTGTTTGGAAGAAAAGTAACACTGATGGTGAAAGAGAAAACCCAGTTTATAGATGCAGAGGAAGCGAAATTTGTGATATGCTTATGGAGAGAGAAAGAGAAAAGAGGGGGAGGGAGGGGTCAGAGTAATCGCTAATAGAGATATGTGATCTTGTTTGTCTACAAATCTGAGTGTCATCGAAGATAAGCAGAGGAAACCTTTTTGTGAGATGTAAGACAGGACTGAGTTTTAGGACTGAAATTGACTAAGTTACCTTTGACCCACTGGAGAATTACCCGGGGATCAACATTTAAGGGATTGGTAGCGGAGATTTGAGAAGTTGAAGCTGTTTGTACGGGACCTGTACAAACAGCTTCAAGGTGGAATGTAATGTGCTGTCATTAGCAAAACCATGGATAGGATTTCTGGTCAATGGAGAAAAGTCATTAATATACAAAAAGAAAAGAGTGGGAGAAAGAACTGAACCTTGGAGAACCTGCAATAGTGGAGAAGTTGGAAGACAGAGCCATCTATCATCACTTGCAGTGAGTGGTCAGAGAGAAAACTGGATACCCAAGTACAGAAAACAGTTGGCAAACCATAAGACGGAAGCTTATTTTGAAGACTCATGCCAAAAGCAATGAAAAGCCTTTGAAATGTCAGGAGCAGCTGCTTGAGTCAGTGTCAATCACCAGTGGATTGACACTGACTGAATCCATTCTGGTGATCATGATCAGATGGAAGATTTATAGATAGTTTGAGTTGATGGATGATAGATTTCTCTATTTCTTTAAAACAGTAAAAGTGCAATTGGACCGACAGTTGGATGGAAGGAATTTGTTACCCTTTTTAGGAATGGCTGGATATGAGCAAATTTCCAAGCAGAAGGGAAAACACTTTTGAATAAGAAAGTGTAAAAAGGTGACATCAAACAGGAGTAAGCTCGGGATCACAGATTTTGAGAACAAGTGGAGAAATATCTTCAGGGCCTTGTTCTTTCTTGGCATCAAGACTGTTCAAAATTCTTCTGACATCCTTTTGATGGAAGACTACAGTAGGCATTGAATGGAGTGTACTGGGAATGGTAAGTGGTGGTTTACCAAGATCATCAATACAAGAGTTAGAAGAAGAGTGGAATGCTATCAGATCAGTTTTATATTTAGCTGAGATGGCAGTAGAACCATCTGCTTTTGACAGAGATGAGAAAAGAAATGGGCAAAAGTTGTGGCCAATAGTTTTGGCAAGAGACCAGCATGCTTGACTACCATTTGGACAAGAAATAAGTTTTCTTCTCTTAGTTTGTTCAAAATCTAGTTTGAACTGAAACTCTTTTGTAGTTTTTGCAAGCTTTCTTGTATGGAGAAAGTGAATTTTGAGTTTTTGATGCAAGCCAATTTCGATATTTATCATTCTTATCTTGAAACTGCCTTAGCACATTTATTGGAAAACCAAGGTTTATATAAAGAATGATATTTTAAGGTGAAGCATTGAATAAAGGATTTTATTTCTACAATAATAATTCACTGACATGATCTGAGTAAACGTTGACATCAGAAGATTTGAAATAATAATCCGACTAAGGAGGAGAAGAAATCTTGCAGATCATCTCCCTTTGAATTCTTGTAATGCCAAACAATGAGGTTGAGAACGGCTACTAGAGAAAGGCTCCATTGGAGAAAATACCATCAAGTTGTGATCTGAGGTGCCTAGAGGAGCACTCACCTCAATGGTATACTTAGAAGGATTGTGTGTGTGAGAGAAAAAGATCGAATGTTGGTTGTGTGATTGGGATTGTCTGGTATTCTGGTAGGTAAATGAACAATTTGCACAAGGTCATTGGTAATTCTAAAAATCTCAGAATCTCAACCATCAGGATCCGTGTGACTAGAAAATGGAAGCCAGCTGGAGTTGCAAACATTAAAATCACCAAGAAAAACTATCTCTCACTGTTCGTAAAGTTGGACTGGAAAAAGTGTCGTTTCAAAGAGACGAAGACAAGAGTTCCAAATGATTAGTGAAGTTGGGAGAATGACACATGGACCCTGATGGTTGAGATTCTGAGATTTTTAGAATAGATGAATTTGACACAATGGGGCAGAGAGATTTTAAGCCAGAGAAGGTCGAAAAGAGGAGATTCCAAATTACTGTCTTTGGCAGGGAATATCAGCGTGGACAGATGCAAAAATGCTACCTTTGAAGCAAAAGGAAATACAGTGAGTAATTAGGACAACTGAGATTAGCAGTGGTTGAATCAACTGATAATTGGAATTGTTAGAAAAAGTATGTGGGGGTTTGGCATACTTAAGTGGACAACACTGAGATTGGAACTGAGACCACATATTTGTGAAGTGAACAAGGATGTGTTTGGAAAGTTCAGATTTTTTTTGCAAATAAAGGTGTTCTATTAGTTTCATGATGTGTTCAGTAGTAAGAAAAAGTAGGTTGACAATGTATGAAGTACTGAAAGTTTTGGATATGGTGTGCACATGGCAAGAATATACCCAGCTCCCTTACATAACATAGCCTCAATGTCCTATGCACACCAGTCACTATCTGGAAGAGTAGAGGCAGCAAGATAATACTCTAGCTTATCCGAGGGGCATTAGCCTCCTAGGGAGTTACCAGTAGGTTCGGTCTAGTGGACTATCTAGCAGCTGCCTTGTGAACACAGTTTTAGAGCTGTATCCTAAAATGTAAGGAAGGGTGGATCTAGCCATGATGTTTATCATAACCTCAAAAGGCATCACTCATACTGAAAGATGGAAGGGATGAGGGTTGTTGGAACTTTGTTCTGGAGACTAAATGTGGGTTCCACTATTTCAGGCCTCTAATAAGCAACCTGTTGGTATTGCACTGGTTGATGAGAGTCATCTTCCACCTAGTATTGCCTGGTAACATAGAGGAGTGGCATTCCTCCGTGTGGTGCAGATGCTACACCGTGACTCCTGTTTATGTCCTGGATGGTCACCTCCAGCCTGACTAGGTGCCTTATTTAAGAACTAACTGATGGGGATTATACCTAGGATTACTAACAATCCCACCATCGTGAAGGTGGAAGTGTAGAGGATTTGGCTGTCACAGAAGGACTGGATTTTGCTGAGATTTGGTTCACTTGACTTGAGTGTCACCTGAATAACAAGTTCTATTAGTTTGACTAATGAATATCAAGTTTTTAGCATTAGGCTGAAAAAATTCATAACATTAATCTAGAGACTTTACAGTTATATGAAGTTGGGAGGTCTCCCCTGTCCTTACATGTGTTTTGCAGCCAGCAGCATTAAAATTGCCTAATTAATGATAAACAACTTAATTTTAATTATTTCTCATCCTGAGATCAGCTAAATACAGTCTTGGATTGAAGAGTACTTTAAATTCCTCCACTCCTTGAGCAGAACAAAATCAATCTCTCTAAATGAGTGCAATGGAATGTGTTTAAGGCAAAGTAGGTCAACATCAGCTGACATGATGACCCTGTTTAATGCAATATGGTCTTCTCAGTGATAGCAGAACAAACTTTGCCTTTGCAATGAGTTGCCTTCATATTGTACAAATTTAAACAAATAGTATCACCAAAAGGTTAATTTGTATTTAAAAGAAGCCATTTGATGTCTGAGGGGATGACTAAGTCCTGAAACAGTCGTATCATAACTGGGTCTAATATTTTAGGTGAATGACAGATTTGGTGGCTACAAAAACAAATGAAAAGACAAGATAGTCTTCCATAATAAGGCCAAATAGCATTAGTTATTTTAAAATTTTGAAGCTTTAACTCAGTATATAGGTGCCTCCATAGCCAGGTGGGAAGGAGCAGCACTGCGCAGCACACGCTTCTTGATTAGACCGGGGTTCGAGCCCGTCACCACCAAATATGGAGGATGCGGAAAGGTCAGGGAATGACCACCGCAGATATGCGGTGGTCATTCCCTGACATATCCTGGAGCAATATGGCCCTAGTTGCTAATGCTCCTAAAAAAAAAAACCAAACAACAAACAACTCAGTATAGCTAATTTAAAAAATAGTGACTACCTTACAATTTTTTTTGTATTTTTATTTTATTGCATAAAATAATTGCCAGATGAATTATAAAATAAATATGCATACAGAAAAGAACACCAAAAATTGTAGATATTGGAAAAAATTGAGTGATTCTGCAGATGAGTGTAATTGGAAGAGTGCTACTGTAGATAAACCCTGTATTGTTCCTGAAGACAAGAAAATGTATTAGCAAGGGCACATGATGCAAAAAAGCAAGCTTATATAGCAACAGCCACTCTCTCTCTCTCCAAATTTTGTCTAGTTCTGCTTTGAATCTGTTTAAGCTATCAACTTCTACAATGACAGATGGAAGTTTGTTCTAGCAATCACCCCCCCCCCCTGCCGCTTGCTAAAAGCAAACTTCCACACATCTATCTTAAAACTATCTTTCCTCAGTTTGAATTTCTGCCCTCTCAGGCAATTATTCTGAGCAAGAGGAAGAATCCCATCAGCATTGAGCATGCTCAAACCATTCAAGGCTTTATACACCTCAATCAGATCACCTTGCAGGGGCCTAATTTCCAGACACTGTAATTTGCAAAACTTAAGCCTTTCTTCGTATGAGCAACCCATTGTTCCATTCACTAATCTTGTTGCCCTTCTCTGTACTCGTTCCAGCAGCTCTACATCCTTCTTAAAATGAGGCCTCCAGACCTGTATACACTACTCAAGGTATGACCTGACCATTTCCTTATACAAAAGAATAATCACCTTATCCCTGCTAGAAAAATTCTTGTATATCATTGACAAGACACCATGAGCTACTCTTGCAGACCATCTTCACTGCTCAGAAAACTTCATATCTGCTTGCATAATTACTCCCAGGTCCTTTTTACTCTACCACTGTCAGTGTAGTACCACAGAGTTGATATGGTACTCTGGGGTTACTGCTTCCCATATACAGTACTTTACATTTGTCAATGTTAAACCTCAGTTGCCTGCCCATCTGCTCGACTTTTCTAGGTCCTGTTCCAGGAGCGTACTGTCATTGTGTCATTAACAACCCTGCCGATCTTCATACCATCTGCAAACTTGGACATTAAGCCTGATATACCATCATCAATATCATTAATGAATACAGAAAATAATAATGGATCCAACACTGAACCCTGAGGGACTCCACTAATAACATTAGTCAGTGAAGAGCAGTGTCCAGTGATTACCACTCTGTCTTCTCCTACTCAACCATCCCTTTATCCATTGCAGAAATTTGCCTTCAATGCCACACTGCTCCAATTTGTGCAGCAGTCTTCCATTTTCAACAGTATCAAAAGCCTTTCTAAGATCCAAATATATCATATCAAAATTATTCTTTGCATCCAGATCCTTTGTGACTAATCATAGTATCCAATCAAATTGGTGAAACAAGACTTCCCCTTAACAAACCCATGCTGTGTCCGAGCTATAACTGAGGTCTTGTCTAGATGATCCCGCAATGCTTCTTTAACCAGTGCCTCCATTAATTTCCCTAGAATAGAAGGTAATTACAGCCCTGTTAAACTAACAGGGCTGTAATTACCTGTCCCCCTCTGATCCTCCTTTGTGGATTGGGATCACATCTCCAGTCCATGGGTACCTCTCCTAAGTCCAAGGAAGCTCTCATAATTATGGCTAAGGGGTTTGCTTACTTCCTTTGCTACCTTCATTAATATAACTGGATAGATTCCATCCACCCCGGTGCCTTTCTTATGTTTATCTTCAACAATTTCTGTTACACTTTACTCAGTTATTACAAGATTATCTAGCTTACTGCCAGAGTTTAATACACCTCTGTCATTCTGCTCCCTGAATAACTTTTCATGTGTGAATGTAGATGCAAAATGTTCATTTAGTTTGTTAGCTACCTGAGCAGTCTGCACCAATCTGATTCATCCCCTTTCTTCTAGAGTTTACATAAGTAAAGAACTCTTTACTTATGTAAACTGTTTTTCTTTACATCCTTTGCCAAAGATTTCTCGTAATCTGCCTTTGCCTGCCTAACCTCCTTTGTGACTTGGTTACAGACCGGTTTATATCTATCATAGGCTTCTGTGTCACCTGTTAATTTATATGTATCCCATGCTTCCCATAAGCAGTACTGTCTAATTAGTTCATCTGACCTCCATTTAGGCCTAAATCTTGAACAATGTTTCTTAGTTGGTATGAAAAGTCTAGTAGCTTCCAAGATTAATTCTTTGAATGCTTCCCATTTTGAATTTGCTGTTGGTAACATCATCAGTTGGCCCCACCGTATAGAAAATAAATACTGTCTGAGACTACATTAGTCATCTATATAAAATCAAAAACCCTTCCCTTTACTCCTGATGGTAGTTAACCTCTTTGAGTTAATCCCACTTCAGCACACTGTGATCACTGTCACCTAATGGTTCCTTTATCTGCAGATTCTTAATGCATGAAGAATCTCTACTGATAATCAGATCAAGAATATTACACCCTCTAGTTGCCTCCCAACATGCTGCTGTAGAAAAGGATCATCCAATAAATCCTAAAAAGCCTTGCTAGTGTGTGAGTGACCAACCAACCCACAAATTCCAGTCACTCTCTGGGAAATTAAAATCCCCCACACTCTGATTTACTGGCCCACTCTATTTCTCTGCACACTTGCTCATTATACTCATCAGATTCATTAGGTCTATAACATACACCTCATTTTTCCTTTTCCAGTTCTTATGTCACACCAGACAGACTCAACATTGCATTGTCCCCCAACATCAGTTGAGTGCACTTCCTTAGATTTTGTTTCTTAACTAGCAGCATACACTCCTCCCTTCCTGTCCTGTCTATCCTTTCTGTACATATTGTACTCCCCAAATTCCAATTCTGCACTGCTTATGTCTGTGTGACACCATGTTTCTGATATCTCAACAATATCTGCCCTTGATGTCTTGACCAGCACTTTAAGCTCATCAAAATTATTAACTACATTCCTAGCATTGGTGTACATGCAAATATACATACACCTGTTTCTACTCTGAATGTGTACTGCAATGTTCTGTGTACTCAGAACTGATACTGAATGTCTGCAGGTGTGGATTTTTGAACTGAGTTATGGCAAATAAATAAATAAGATCTTTATTGTACAGTTCACCGGTACACGCAGGTACCATGACCATACAAAACCCTTCACGGCACCATGCCAGGGGTTAACAAACGGCAGAGATAATAAAGGAATTGTAAAGATTAATTATAAGCAAATTATATAATAAAAAAAAAGAAAAAAAAAAGTACTCATAGCAGATAACATTGACTTGAAAGGAAAACTAATACAAAATAACAAAAATAACAAATTGTGATAACAAAAGCTTTTCCTCAAGTCCAGTTTTCTGAGAGTCTCTTGCCCCGCCAGAACGATCTGAGATCAGTTGGTAGTTCTGGAGACCACGTGCAGATCTAGGATGATCCGTCTATACTTTTTATCATCTATGATTTTAAATAAGTCAGCATCCAGGGATTGAACCAGATGGAGCTTCTGATAAGGGAGGAACCGATCTTTCAAATGTAGTCTCGAAGGAAGAGCAAGAAGCTTGGGAGTGAAGCGGAGACCTGGTTGGGGAATCCGCCAGCACACGGTGTCCCGGCAATCATTTTTAAGGTGAAGATGAGTCTTCTCTCGTGCATTAATGCTGAAAACCTGGTTAAATTCAGCGCGTTGGCCATCGGTGTTGTGCACTGCTGTGGTGGGAGATGACACTTCCAGGTTGCCCACTTCAGGAGCCAGTATTCAGCGGCTTTTAATGGTTTAATTGTGGTGTCTGCAGCTGAGCCCCACAACTCTACTCCATACAGTACACTTCCAAAAATCATCATCCTGATATACATTTTTATCAGGTTTCTGTTGTGAATGTGTAGCAAGTGCTGCTTGGCAACCCACCGTTTCTTGTTGAATTTAGCACAGAGTTAATGCTGGTAATATGAATGTATTTCAGCTTCCATAGAATGGAAGCTGAAATTTTTGAGAGAGACAGACAGAGAGAGAGAAATGAAAAAAAGAAAAGTCATGTATTTTTTTCTTTGCATTAATATCCTCTGTTTATGCATGTATCATTTGATTCAGTTTTTGGATACAAATTCCAGAAAATTCCAATTTCAGTTTGTGTAAGCTCACATCTTGAATCATGTTGAACGGTATGCCTTCCTATGCCAATTTTTCAAAGTATTAAAAAGATAAAAAAAGCTATAATTACTTTGAATATAGTTAATAGATGGCAGCCTTTTCGTGTGTGGTTTGAGGAGAAACTTTACACATACAGGCAGTTCCAGCTTTACGAGTTTTCGTTTTACAAGTTCCTGGGTTTACAAGGTTTTTTTGTTTTCTTTCAAGTATCAACAAAATGGAAAATATGAACATTAATTGGAAAAAAATGAATGTTAAACATTCATGCAGTGCACCCCGCTTCACGATATTAATCCATTCCGAAGACACCATCATATCATGAAAATATTGTAATGTGAACCCAATAACACATTGATTTTATTTATTCTTTCCAAGACCTCGAAAGTTGAAATTTTTGCTGTATAACTAAGCTATATGCCTCTAAAAGGTGATTTTATAATGTAAATTGTATTAGTTACCAATTCAGATAATTAAAACGCACTACATTTTCATCGTTATCATATGTTCTGGTATAAGAATCAAATTTGAAGCCTTTGTGATATTTTTCTAAAATATTAAAAACAATTTGCACTTTCACGTTTCTGTTAGTGCAAGCAATGAAAAATGGGTAGTAAACTGTATGTTGTTGCATTTGCAAAAATACCAATAGCTGGAATTGTGTGGGTTTTTATATAATTTATAGGGTGAAATGTGTTTCCCCTTCTTGCAGAGAAGGGGAAACACATTTCACCCTATAAATTATATAAAAAACATTTTCAGAATATTCTCTTTTTTAATTTTTTATTATTTTTTTTTTAACTTTGTAAACTTGTTACTCCACATGAATTGTGTTAGTTGCAATCTCACTTGTACATATTGTGTTAGGCGCCTCCGTAGCCAGGTGGGAAGGAGCAGCAGTGCGTAGCACATGCTTCTTGATTAGACCGGGGTTCGAGCCCGTCACCACCAAATACGGAGGATGTGGAAAGGTCAGCGAATGACCACCGCATATCCCGGAGCAATATGGCCTTAGTTGCTAATGCTCCTAAAAACCAAATAACAACAACAACAACATATTGTGTTAGTTAGTTGCAATTTGTGAGTGCTGTTAAAAAATGCTTATGCATGCTATCATGAAATTTATAAAGAAGAGAGAAGAGATTATCTTGGAAACAAACACCTCTTGAAGCATTTCTGAAGGAGACTACTCCTTGTGTAACAAACCAACAAAGAGTGCCGACCCAACGATGAATGAACAGTGATTGCATTTAGTCGATGATGATGAAGAATAAACATTCTTTAACATTTATAAGTCATAAATAATTTCTTTAAATTATAATTTGCTTGATTTTACAAGCTATGTTTACATTTCTTTGGATAAATCAATCATTTTTTAAACAAACTAATTTCATTGTTGAGAATGTAACCCCTGTTTTTAACATTGTCTATGGGAAATAAATTCCTGCTTGACGAGCGCGGCTAGGAACGAATAGTCGGGAACTACCTGTACAAATATCTTTTGATGCTATGTTGAAAGACCCTTCAAAACATACCTTTTGATCCTTCTTGTGAAGAAAACGTGTGCGCACACATGCAAACACATGAAAGGGTTAATCTAGATGGGATTAATGACATTTGTTGACACTGTTTCAGATTTCATTGTTTGGCTGTAATAGAATTAAGTCCATTTCATTATAGACGTTCTCTGCATAAAAATTTGATATCAAATTCTATTACAGTATTTTTTTTTTTTTTAATGAATTGGTAAGAATAGAAATAAATTATAATTTAAATAAATTGTTTCCATTTATTTTTACAGCCTGTGGACTGTAAGGCATTGATTGATAAGCTAAAGTCCTGTGATCAGGATGAGCTTCTTTCTGTGCTTTCCAAGATCAAAACATGGAACTGTGGCAAGGTAAGAATGGTTATTTTTATATGATTAACATGATTTATATAACTTTTTTATATGCTTTATATGATAACTTTTGATATCTTATGGGAAAGAATAAGTAAAATAAACTCCCACCTCACATAGATATCTATCCAACTGACCTTTGATTTTCCCAAAGTTGTCTGCTGCAACCACCCATAGAGACAACATTCTAGTAATTAACAACTTGCTGGCTAAAATAACACTTCCTACAATCCAATCTAAACCTCTTCCCCTCTAATTTGATTTTATGGGACTACTTCTGTAATTAATCCTCAGTGTTAGATCTGAGTTAGGTCCACCATGAGGTACCTAGTTCTGTGGCCCACATATTTTAAGTGTTTCTTTAAATGGACTCCCCTTTTTCAATCTCCAGACATATTTGTCTACCTCTGAACCCTTTTAAGGTTATCTTTTTCTTTTTAGGTACAGTTTCTATACTTGGCCATATTATTTTGAGTACAGTCTTAAATTTCTGGCACCTCCATAGCCAGGTGGGAAGGAGCAGCAGTGCGTAGCACATGCTTCTTGATTAAACCGTGGTTTGAGCCCGTCACCACCAGATATGGATGTGGAAAGGTCAGGGAATAACCACCGCATATTCCCGGAGCAACATAGCCTTAGCTGCTAATGCTCCTAAAAACCAAATAAACAAACAAACTTAAATTTCTGTGCAATCTGATTGTAACCTCCCTAGCTCTCCACAAAATGTTTAATAAATAATTGATAACATACTATGGAATCTACCTTGCTACCTATCTATAATACTTGAATAACTTCATGAGCACTCTTACTGTAACTCCCAAACTTCATTCTCTGTATGCTTTTATTAATTCAGCCCAATTATCTGTATAAGTTATTTTGGATTTTCTATATTCCAAGTATGTCTTTCTGCATTTAAACTTATCTGCTTTTTTTTTTTTTTTTTTTTTTTTTTTTTTTAATGAAACCCCCAAACACGGGAGCTATTAAAACCTATAGTGCTTGGTACCGTGCTTGGGTTGAAGGTTGAGAAGGCGAAAGAAGATATTTGTTGACATTGGACTTGAACTTCTGTAGACTGTAATTTTCAGGAAATACGTATGAAGGAAGGTTGTTCCAGAAAACTGCAGTTGAACGAATTAACGAGGAAGATGAAAAGTTGGTTCTGTGAGTTTGAAGTTGGACAGTAAATGGATGTTGACTGGTGGCAGCATATGTTTGGAGTGGTTTGAAAGAGAGAGCAGGAATCACAGAAGCCAATTCAGAAGAACAGTGCAAATGGAAGTATCTGTAGAATAAGTATGCAGCAGATACAGTACGTCTGTGAGATAGCGAGTGGAGAGACTCTGTTAGAGAGGGGTCATTAATTAACCTAACTGCCCTATTCTGAATGGAATCTAGAATCCTGAGATTGGTTTTGGGGCATCACCCCTGAAGTGGGAACAATATTCCATGATAGTGTGAATTTGCAATTTGTACAGAGTGAACAGCTGTTTGGAAGAAAAGTAATGTTGAGAGCAAAAGAGAAAACCAGGTTTTCTAGATGTAGAGAAAGCAATATTTGTAATGTGCTTGTGCCAAGAGAGATTAGAAGTCGTAATAATCCCCAAAAGAGATCTTTTTGCCTAGAAATCGGAGTGTCACCAAGGATAAGCATAGGAGCAGAAGAATCTTTTTGCGAGATATAACACAAGACTGAGTTTTTTTTAAAAGGATTGAAATCAATCCAGTGGGGCAAAGACTAAGTTTTCTTTGCCCCACTGGAGAATTACCTGGATATCAGTATTTAAAGAATTGGTAGTGGATATTCGAGAAGTTGAAGCTGATTGAGCAGGGCAAGGTTTTTCAAAATGGAAAGTGGAATGCAATCCACTATCATCGGCAAAACAATGAATAAGATTTCCAGTCAATGGAAGGTCACTAATATACAAGAGGAAAATATACAAGGGGAAAGAACTGAAAATTGGGGAACACCAACATTAGTGGATAAGTTAGAAGATAGAGAGCCATCTACCATCACCCTCGGTGAGCGATCAGCAAGAAAACTGGATAACCAATTACAAAAAAACAGTTGGCAAACAATAAGATAAGCTTGTTTAGAAGACCTTTATACCAAACACAATCTAAAGCCTTTGAGATGTCAAGAGCGACTGCTTGTGTTTCACTGAACTTTTCCATTGAATTTGTCCATAAATGGATAACATAAGCCAGAATATCACTGGTGGATCAACTGACAGAATCCATACTGGCAATCGTTGATCAGACGGAAGGTTTCTAGGTAGTTTAAGAGTTGGTGGTTAATTGATTTCTCCTTTTTTAGAAAGAGTAGAAGTAATTGCAATGGGACAATAATTGGATGGGAGGGATTTGTCACTGTTTTCAGGAAGTGGCTGGATATTAGAAAATTTCCAAGCAGAAGGAAAAACACCTTTGGAATATGAAATTGAAAAAAAGTGGCAAAGAACAGGAGTAAGTTCAGGAGCACAGGCTTTGAGAATAAGTGGAGAAATTCCATCAGGACCTGGAGCTTTCTTAGCATCAAGGTTCGTCAAAATCTTTCTGACATCCTTTTGATGGAAGACCACAGGAAGCATTGAATGGAGCGTGTTGGGAATGGTTGGAGGTGTTTTACCAAGAGAATTAATACATGAGTTGGAAGAAAAACGGGATGCTAGCAGGTCAGCTTTATCCTTGGCTGAAGTGAAAACAGAACTATCTGGTTTTGACAGAGGTGGGAGCAGAGATGGGCAATAATTTTGGCAAGAGACCAGAATGCTTGACTACGATTAGGTCAAGAAGCAAGTTTTCTACTCTTAGCCTCTTCAAAACCTAGTTTGGACTTATAATTGCTTTACAATTGTTGCGAGCTTTGGTATAGTCAGAAAATGAAACTGAAAATTGGAAACAAGCCAATTACAATGTGCAGCGTCCTTCTCTTGAACAGCCTTAGCACATTTATTGAAAAACCAAGGTTTAGATAAAGGATGACATTTTAAAGTGGAATGTGGAATAAGGGATTCCATTCCTACAAGAATAATTTAACTGGTGCAGTCTGAGCAAACGTTGACATCAGTAGTTTTGAAACTGTAATCTGACCAAGGAAAAGAAGAAAAGAAATCTTGCAGGTCATCCCATTTTGCATTCTTGTAATGCCAAACAACATGAGGTTAGGAATAGCCATGAGATAAACGCTCCTTTGGAGAAGAGAAAATCACCAAGTTGAGCTGAGGTGCCTAAAGGACTACTCACTTTGACCGTGTTCTTAGAAGGGTTGTTTGTGGAAAAAGATCGTGTGTGTTGGCTGTATGGTTAGGAATTTCTGGTATTCTTCTAGGTAAATGAACTATATGTGCAAGGTCATTAGTAATTGCAAAGCCTCAGCATCTCGAACAGCTGGGGCAGTGTGATTAGAAAACGGAAGCCAGCTGGAGTTGTGAACATTAAAATCACCAAGGAAAATTACCTCTCGGTTAGGAAAGTTGGACTGGAGAGAATCAAGTTGCAATGAGAGGAAGTCAAAGAGCTCTAAGTGATTAGTGGAGTTGGGAGAACAGTAGACAACAGATGAATTTGACACAATGAGGTAGAGAGATTTTAAGCCAGAGAAGATCAAAGAGAGGAGATTCCAAATTGCCAAGTCTCTGACAGGGAATATTGGAACGGCCATATACACAAGTACCACTTTTGAGGCAAAAGGAATCATACACCTAATAATTTGGGTAACTGAGATGAGCAGTAGTTGAATCAACCAATAACTGAGATTCTGTCAGAAAAAGTACATGGGGTTTGGCAGACTGTAAGTGGAAATGGACATTGTTGAGATTAGAATTGAGACGACATTTATTTGTGAAATGAACTAGGAAGTGTTTGGGAGGTTTAGATCTTTTTGCAGATAAGCTTACTCTATTAGTTTGACAATTCATATTGTATTCAATAGTAATAAAAGTGGGGGGGGGCATGCTGTATGAAGTAATGAAATTTTTGGATATAGTAGTAGTGGCATGTGATGCAAGAAAGCAAGTGAATGAGCTTATGCAGCATCAGCTAAAAAAAAAAAACATACCATTCCCTCCAAATGCCTGTCCAGTTCCTCCTTAAATTTATTTAACCTATCAACTTTCACAATGACAGATGGAAGTTTGTTCCAACAATTAACCACCCACTGGCTAAAGGCAAATTTCCGCATATCTATTCTACATCTGACTTTTCTTAATTGGAATTTGTCCCCTTAGATTCGTAATCTGAACAAGTGGAAGAATCCCATCAGAATTCATCGTGCTCAACCCATTCAAGGCCTTATACACCTCAATCAGATCACCGCGCATGCCTAGTCTCCAGCCACTGCAATTTGCAGAACTTAAGCCACTCTTGGTAAGAGCATCCCTTCATTCCCCTCACCAAGCTTGTTGCCCTTCTCTGTACACGCTCAAGCAAATCTACATCATTCCTAAAATGAGGCCTCCAGACCTGTACGCAGTACTCAAGGTGTGGCCTGACCATTGCCTTATACAGAGGGACAATCACCTCCTTTTCCATGCTAGCAAAATTCCTATGACAAAACCCCATGACCTGCCCTGGCAGCCTGTCTGCATTGCTCAGAAAACCTCATATCTGACTGCACAATTACTCCTAGGTCTTTTTCATTTTCTACCACCTTAAGTGTAGTACCACACATTTGGTACGTTTCTCTGGGGTTACTTCTACCCATATGCAGTACTTTGCATTTGTCAAGGTTAAACTTCAGTTGCCATTTCTTAGCCCATCTGTCCAAATTATCTAGATCCTGTTGCAGTAGCACACTGCCATTACTGTCATTAACAACCCTGCCATCCTCTGTATCATCTGCAAACTTCGACACTAAGCCTGATAAACCTTCATCAATATCATTGATAAATATACAAAACGACAGAGGACCCAACACCGAACCCTGTGGGACTACACTAATAACATTAGTCCACGAAGAGTAGCCGACCGGGCTAGCCGAGTGGGTAAAGTACCTGCCCGGCAACCCAAAGGTCGCGGGTTCGATTCCCGCCTCGGGCTTGGATCAAAGTACTGCAAAAACCTTGGGAGGTGCAATATGGCCACAGAAGCCGATGCGCCAACAACTACCAAATAAAAAAAAAATCCACGAAGAGTAGCACCCATTAATCACCACCCTCTGTCTTCTCCCACTCAACCATCCTTTTATCCATTGTAGCGTACAAATGGTAAGAATATACCCAGATCCTTGACCTCATGTGGCCTTGACAATGACCCTGCATACACACTACTTGTACTCCCTCCTGTCATCATCTGGCAGAGAAGTAGTAGCAAGATTATATACTAGCTGATCCGGAAGCTGGTCTTGGCACATTATAGCCTTAGTTGCTAATGCGCCAATAAAATCCAAACCAACCAACCAATGATGCGGAAGCCTCCTGAAGAGTTACCAATAGGTTCAGTCTGGTGTACTAATTAGCAGCCAGCCTGCAAACACCGCTTTAGAGCTGTACCCTCAAAATGTAACGAAGATTGGATCTCGCCATGATGTTCATCATAACCTCAACAGTCATACTGCATGATGGAAGAGATGGGAAGGGTTGACTGGAATTTAACTCTGGAGACTAATCATGGGTTCCACCACATCAAGCCTCCAATAAGCAAGGTGGTGGTGGTGGTATTGCACTGGTTGATGAGAGTCATCTACCACCTAGTATTACCTGGTAACACAATCTCCGTTGTCAATGCACCAATAAACAACAAAACAACCAACCTGGTAACACAGACGGGTGCCATTCTTCCATGTGGTGTGGGTGCCACACCTCGACCCCTGCTTACATTGGTTCACACCTGGATGGTTACTCATAGTGTGCTTGTGCATGAATGTTATACCCAGGATTACTAACAGTCCCACCATCGTGAAGGTGCAAGCAGAGGATTTGGCTGTCACAGACCGTCTAGACTTTTTCAAAATTGGGACCACTTGACTTGAATATCAACCAAATATCAGTTCCATCAGTGTTTTAGACTCCCAGGTAGGAAGTACAGCTTGTCTGGCATATCTGAGAGGATGTCTGTGACAACAAGGACCGTCCTTCAGATCTATCCTGAAGAAGTACTGCTTGGTGCTGTTCTTGATATCATCATCCCCTCTTGATCACTGATATTTGCAAATTTATAATTTTTTTAGCATAGCAGTGGCTAAAAATGCAAGCTTTTACAGCATCAGCCAAAAAAAAAAAAAAAACTTCCCATTTCACCTATCCACTTCCTCTATTAGTTTGTGTAGTTCATCCTTGAATTTATTTAAGCTATCAACTTCCACAACAACAGATGAATTTTGTTCCAGCAGTGAACCACCCCACTGGCTGAAGGCAAACTTCTGAACGCCTATTCTTCAACCTTCTGTCCTCAATTTGAATTTATTTGAATTAATTTTTGAACAGGTGCCACAATTTGCAGAACTGAAGCTTTTCTTGGTAAGAGCACCCTTTCGTTCCCCCTACCACTCTTTCCCTTCTCTGAATCAACTCTACTTCCTAAATTGAGGCCTCCAGACCTCTATGCAGTACTCAAGATGTGGTTTGACCATTGTGTTATACAATGGAATAATCACCTCGTTATCCTACTAACAATCCATCCATCTAGGCCATATGTCAAACAAGATATCCCTTTGTATATCAGTGATAAAATGACATGAGCTGTCCTGGGTGTCTGTTTGCACTGCTCTGAGTTCTTCACTGCACAACTACTGCAGGTCTTTTTCATTTTCCAGTACTCTAGTACCACATACAATTGGTACATTACTCTAGGGTTACTGCTACCCATATGCAGCACTTTCTATTTGTCAATGTTAAACTTTTCTAGATCCTGTTGCAATAGCATACAGTCTTTACTGTTATTAACCAACCTGCCAACCTTTGTGTCACCTGCAAGCTTGGACATTAAGCCCTCATCAATATTGATAAATATTGAAAACAGCAGTGGGCCTAACATAGAACCCTTGGGGTTTTCACTAATAACATTAGTCCATGAAGAGCAGTGTCCATCGATTACCACCATCTTCTCCAACTCAGCCATCCCTTTATCCATAGCAGCAACTTTCCCTTAATGCTACACTGCTCCAATTTATGCAGCAGTCTTATGTGCAACAGTCAGAAGCTTTGCTGAAATCCAAGTATATGATATCAGAATTATTTTTTGCATCTAGGTCCTTTATGACCTCATCATACTATTCAATGAGATTTGTCAAACAAGATATCCCATTAACAAACCCATGCTGTGTTTGAAATATAACTGCAGCTTTGTCTAGCTGATACTGCATTACTTCTTTTACCAGTGACAACATTTTCCCTGGAACAGAAGTTACACTAATAGTTTTACAATTACACTAATAGGTTTACAAACTGGTGTCAAAGTACCCTTTGTGAACTGAGAATACATTTGGACATCTGCAGTCCACAGGGTCCTCCTTTGAATCCCAGGATGCTCTCAATTATATCTAAGGGTTTGCTTACTTCCTTCCCTGCATCTCTTAATATAATTGGGTCGATCCTATCCACCCGAGGTGCCTGTCTTATGTTTAAGTTTGATAATTTCTCTTCTACTTTCCTCTAAGTTTTAAAATCATTTAGCTCCTTATTAGAAGATAATAAGACTCGTTTGATAAAATTCTGGCATCCTTCCTTAAAGTATCCCTCGTGTGTGAATGTAGATGCAAAATACTCATTCGATTTGTCAGAAATCTGAGGAGTATCATCAACAGTTGAACCATCAATATCAATGTTTATTTAAATAAAGAAGCCTTTGCTGTTGCCAAAAATTTCTCATAGTCTTCCTTTGCTTGCCTAACCTTGTTTGTGACTGGATTACAGACTAGTTTATATCTACCAGACTTCTGTCACCTGGTAATTTATATGTATCCCATGCATTTTTCTTCTGTCATGAGGCTCATTAGTTCATCTTGACATCCATCTAGGCCTAAACTTTGAGCAGTATTTCGTAGTTGATGTGGAAAGCCTGCTAGCTTCTATGATTAATTCCTTGAATGCTTCCAATTTTGAATTTGTGGATGCTAAAATAATCAATTAGTCCCACTGTAAATTCTATACAGTGGGACTAATCAGTTAGTCCCACTGTATAGAATTTAAAAACTATCAGGACTACTGTATCGCCTTTACAAAAGCAGAATCACTACTACCCTTTACCTTTGATGGTAGTTACATCTTTAAGTAAATTTCACATGAATACACAATTGCTCTCACTTAGTGATTCTTTTATCTGCAGATTCTTAATGCCTGATTAATCATTGCTGATAATTGGATTTTGACATGCTCCACATTCCTTGATGTAATTTAAGAAAATCAAAAGCAATATTTGCTCCAGTACTAACCTTTGAGAAAAACCCCATCTGTTAGTGCAATCTGAAGAGTAACCATTGACCACAATTGTCTGCCTCCTGTGGTTTAATCATTTTGTGATTTGTCTAATGATTTTCTCTGTGTGATCCCATTTTAGCAAAGCAGCAACTCATGAGAGATTGAATCAATACTTTGTTAAAGTCAAAATTAATAATGTTGAAATTATTTCCTACATCCAGTTTATGAATGACTGGTTTAAAAGTGGTGGTTGAATAATAAAAGGGCTCAGGCATTTAATGATGAATTGGGGAACATTATCTGGCCTGACGCTATAACTGTTCCACTCAGTTGGAAAGTAACGAGTCTTCATGATGTCATTGTAGATAGACAGCAGTGGTTGAATAATTATATAACGTAATTATATAATTACGTTATTAAAAGTTATAACGTGAGATCGCTCATCGGTGAACACAAGATATTAGAGCTGGAAAAGGAATTAGAAAATGTGAATTGGAATATCATCGGTTTGGCTGAAAGAAGAAGAAGAAATGAATCACTTAAGTTTATCAGGTGGAAATCTGCTGTACACCAATGGAAACAGTAAAAGGAGTGAAGGTGGAGTTGGCTTTCTGGTCCATAAAGATTTTAAAAATAACATTTTGGAATTCAAAAGTACATCACCAAGGGTGTCAAGACTAATACTCAAGATTTCTAAGAGGTACAAGCTAAAGGTTATAATGATTTATGCACCAACATCGAGCCATGATGATGAAGAGGTTGAAGAAATGTACACCAAAATTGTGTCTTCTAGATGAGCAGAAAACCCACTACACTATTATTATGGGGGACTTCAATGCTAAGGTTGGAAAAGGGCAAAACAGTGCAGAAATAGGAACTATAGGAAATTTTGGAATTGGTGAAAGAAATAAGAGGTGAAAGACTTGTGGAATTTGCAGAATCTCAAGGACTGTCAGTAATGAACCCTTTTTTTTCAAGAAAAGGGTGAACAGAAAGTGAACATGGAAGAGTCCAAATGGATTAACAACTGATGAAATCGACTTCATCCTCACTAACAGAAGATATATTGTGAATGATGTTACCGTCTTGAATAAGGTAAATGTTGGAAGTGATCACAGAATGGTAATATGTACACTTGATATAGATGTAGGAAAGGAAAAAACTGACTCGAGTAAATAATACAAAGGTCTTTGAGATAACAGAGGAGGAGAAAAAGCAGTATGTACTGGAACTTATGAACAAGTTTGAGCTTCTGCACACGGCTCGGACCAAGATATTGACAAGGAATATTACAACTTTCTGAAAGTGATAAAGCCCAAGAAACCTATAGGGAAAAAGAAATCCAAAGAAGTAAAAATTAGTCAAGAAACACTTGTCATGATGAACTGAAGACGACAAACGAAGAGCAAGAAAAACACTGACAGGGAGAAAATTGAGTATACTGAGTTATGCAAAGCCATTAGAAAGAGACTCAGAGAGGACATAAGAAGATTTAACACAAGAAAAGTAGAACAAGCATTAAGGGGAAACAAAGGATTTAAATCAGCAGCCATGAGCAGTAATACAGAAAGACAAATGATACAGAAACTGAAGAATAGCGATGGTGTACTTATAAACAGCAGAGAAGGCATAATCCAAATAGCAGAAGACTACTATAGAGAATTATACAAGGAGCGAGGGAATGGTGCCAGCAGTGGGGAAGATGGATTTCAAAGTAGCAACACATACGACATACCCGATATTCCTCCTGATGAGGTAGAACATGCATTGAAGAAAATGAAGAATCAGAAAGCCCTGGGGGAAGATGAAGTTACTGTAGAGTTAAAATTTGGAGGAAGAGACAACACAAAAACTGGCAAGGCTCTTCACAAAGTGCATTAGAAAAGGTGTGACGCCTAAGCAGTGGAATAATGCAATCATAGTTTTGCTGCATAAGAAAGGAGATAAATTGGAAATTATAGACCAATTAGCTTGTTATCCCACATCTACAAGTAGTTCACAAGGGTCATTACTAATAGATTAGAAAGAATACTTGATGAGAATCAATCGAAAGAGCAAGCTGGCTTTAGGACAGGATTCTCAACTATGGATCACCTTCACGTAATATCACAGCTAATGGAGAAAGAAAATGAATATAAAACACCATTATTCCTGGCATTTGTGTATTAAGAAAAGGCATTTGACTCCATACAGCATAAGGCAATGTTTTGGGCACTGGAAAGACAAGGCATAGATACTCCTTATATTATGATTTTGAAGAAAATATATGAGAGTGCTACCTCCTTTATTAGACTATAGACAAAGACAGGAAATTTAAAATCGAGAAAGGAGTTCGACAAGGAGACACAATATCTCCGAAGCTGTTTATTGCTGCCCTTGAGGAAGCTTTCAGATTAGACTGGTCGCAGAAAGGAGTCAATGTGAACGGAGAGTACCTAAACCATTTACGATTTGCAGATGACATTGTGGTCATAAGCCACAATCCCAAAGAATTAGAGGAAAATCTTAAATCAGTTATGCATAGTTAGTAAGGATTTTGGACTAAAGATGAATATGGCTAAAACAAAAGTAATGAACAAGTATGCCACAGAAAGGGAAATAATGATTGAAGGAGCAGTAACTGAAAAGGTGGAGTTATATACTTATCTGGGACAAGTTATTAGCGGTAATAATGATAAATGGCTGGAAGTCAAGAGAAGAATAAACTTTGGATGGATAGCATTCAGGAAATATAGTCACATACTGAAGAGCAATATCTCAGTTTGTCTGAAACGTAAAATAATGAACCAATGTATACTCCCCACCATGACTTATGGAAGTGAAACTTGGGCACTCACCAAAAGAATGGAAGAGAAGCTGAGAACTACACAGCGAAGAATGGAACGAATTATATTGGGAATCAGACTGTTAGATAAGAAGAGAAACACACGGATTAGGCAGCAAACTCAAGTAAAGGACATTCTTATCAAAACTAAAGAACTAAAATGGTCTTGGGCAGGAGACATAGCTCGAAGACATGATGACAGATGGACTAAGAAAATAACAGAATGGTACCCAAGAGGAGCTAGAAGAAAACCCGGAAGACAAAGGCAGAGATGGATAGATGAAATTCATGAGTTTTTGGGTAGTAAATGGATGGCCAGTGCTCAAAACAGAAGGAACTGGAAAGTTGCTGGAGAGGCCTTCATCCTGCAGTGGATTGAAAATGGCTAATGATGATGATGATTGAATAATAAAAGGGCTCACTCACTTAATGATGAATTGGAAAATATTATCAGTTCCTGCAACAGCAGTGGCAGCCAATGAATTGATAAGTTTTATCAGTTGAGGTGTAGTGAAATTATAACTGAAGGATATCCAGATAAAACGTGATCTGCCATCTCGGGTTTTGGGGGGAGCACACTTGATGGTTGAAATCTCATAAAAAAATGTGGTTCATTCATTGGTCAGGAGCAAAAAGGATTTGTTTGCTAAGGCACCTATGTGGATAAGGGAATTTTTCCCATATGAAGCAGAGCATTAAAGAAATTAGCCTAATGATTTTTGTCTATTGAAGTGGGCCCGTGCTTTTGAGTACGAAATTTGATCACCAGCATCATTCATTCGTTTCCAAATTTTGTGTTGTTGTCTCAGTTAAAAAGCTGCATTGAAAAACTCATTCCTGCTATGTCCCTTCAAGGACTTGCCAAGGAACGAGTGTAGCATCCATAAGGCATTTTTCAGCAATTAGAGACTTTGGGCTGATGATTGTGGGCGTTTTACTTGGCTTATAAACAGATTCACATGACTTATATAGGCTTTGTATGGAGGCAGTAAAATTTTCGAAACAAGAGGGTCATGAACTGAGAACATGAAACATTGTGTTAGTTCCTCTGGTGGCCATGTCATTGACCAGGAGGATTTGAGCAGATTTCATATCTTCAATGAGGTGTCCCTCAGAGATTCATGTTGGGTTGGTATTGAAATCACTCATCACAACACAAGCTGTGGATGGCTGGAAGTGATTTAAGATCCAATTGGCAACTTTGGTAATAATATCCCAAGTGCATGTTGGAGGAACATAGACTATGCAGATTTCAAAAATGGCTTTATTGTGAGTGAGGGTTAAGATCAGTGTTTCAAAATTGGACTCACTGGATTTATTAATTAAATTAGACTTTGACTTATTAAAAAAGGTTGCGACTTCACCTTCCTGTTGAAACCCTCCAGAGGTAAACTCAACTTAAACCTGCAGGTGGAGCAACAGCAATACACTCCTGATCAGGCTCTAACCACATTTCGGTAATGAAAAGAATGTCGATTTTGCTTGCAAGGAGGATCACCTTCATGGTGTCAGTCTTGTTATGTACACTACAGACATTTTGATATATGAGAACAAAAGAATCTGAGGGGGGAGAACCTTATTTCTGATGGCAGATCGTGCATTATTTTCTGCGGACGAATATGACCTCTGGTGATAAGAGTTTCAATAGGAAAAGATACAGGGTTTTCGCACTTTTCCACCTGTCAAATGAGGATGCATACTTTGACAAATGAGATTGGTAACTTGTAGCTTGATCGACTGTAGAGTGACTGACAGACCTTTGCTGAGGCATTGCCAGGAGTCAGTTAGAATTAAGGGGGGCTGAAAGTTGGTGTAATTTATTGTGGGAATCTGGCTTCATTTTAAAGTCAGGGTAGATTATTGCTCCTAGGGGCCACAAAGCAGGGTCACTTAAAGATAATGCCCATGGGTCACAAACAGTTTTGACAGATGCATAGTTCTTGCTCTTGGCTGGCAGCTGGTATACTGCAGCATGGAAGTGTTTGTTGTTGTCTTTGCGTCCAACCGGGAAGCAAACATGCTTCTCCTGGGGTGGGCCATTGGCCTTATTCTGGATGCGGCCACCGTTCCTACAACAAAGGAGTCCTTAAACAATGTCGGCTGGTCGAAGAGATTCTAGTTATATGGTTGTGGACCTGCCTTTGGTGGGCTGAAATTGCGCACGACTGGCTGTAATTTCAGCCTAGGTGGGCTATCTCCTTTCTTTGGAATAGGCAGTGGCAGGAATTTTTCCCAAAGATGTGGTGGTCGTTATGTTAATGCTGGCATCTATCTGGCTTGGTCAAATTCTCATTGTGGTCTTACATGCTTGCAACTGAGCTCTGGTCAAATTCTGTGTGTGGTCATACATAGTTGGTCTAATATTCAATTTGTACACATGGTCCTATTAAATTGGAAGGCTCTTCATCAAGCTGGGCTCAGGGGAGGTGTCAGTAATTTCTTGAGTGGGTACAGGTTTGGCTTCAGTGACTGCAGTTTTTGACACATGAAATTAATGGTAGACTATTACCACTGCAAGTCGTGTTCTACGTGAGTAGAAACTGGCTGTTTTAGGTGTAAATTTATGTTACACAGTTATGTGTTTGGGTCAGTGGCAATTCTCTCAGACAGGCTGCACTGCAAGTTCAGACACTGCAAATTCACAGAGTAACAAGGCTGTTGTGGGAGTCTAGCTTAGAAGCTAGAATTAGAAGGAGAGAGATGATAGATTTTTTTTTCCTTCTTGAACGCCCTGGAGCATTTCAGACCTGAACTCGTGAAGGAACTCAATGAAAAGTTTATTTGACTAGTGGGCTTGGTCATTGGCGATAATTCAGTTTTTCAGTCCTCTTTCCACCATATTATTTTCTTCCAGATCTGGCAAGAAATTTCTTTTTTTTTGCCGATTCAATTGGAGATGCCATTGGTCGGTCCGAGTGCTGTGCAAACTGCAGAAATGGAAACCTGAGGTGCCAGAGTGTCCACATGGAATTTAAATTCTCACCCGTTACAGAGTGGCATTCTGTTGGGTCTAGTATTTTTTTCGAGGGTTTCTGTTGCTTTGAGAGAAAAACATCCTGTTGTAAGGGGTTTGATGTACAAAATTGAATATCACCATTTTTAGGTGAGAGGAGCACAGATTTTTTTTTTTCCCCGGATCCTTTCATTGAGCAGGCACGACAGAAATAGTGAGATTTAGTCCTGACATTTTCAAAATTTGCAAAATTCCACTACACTTACTGCAAAGGGCCCTTTCACATGGCCCCCCAGAAGAGTAGTGTGCACTCTTACGGCAGCCCTGACAATTTTGGGACCTTTATGATGCAGGTATATTTTGTTGTTAAAAGGGCTGCATGGTTAAATGGTTTTTCTTTAAAAGATTCTTTCTGCAAAGCAGTCGTGCACAATTGATGCAAAACAAACAAAGCGTGGTCTCTCTATATGCTAAATTTTTATGATGTTGTTTGTGACAATCGACTATACACCTACGGTTATGGCATGTAAACAGTGGTCTGCCAAACAGAATGTAAATGGCTCTAGTCGTTGTGGTTGCTTCTCATTGCCCTTGAAGTAGTCTGAGCTAAACAACTTCCGGTCAAGGTCAAAGGGTTGCTGCCAAAAGGGAAAGAGCAAGTATGAATTCTATTAAAGCTTGGTGAACTCTGTATAGATATGTAAAAAATGAAATGTTACCTTTTAACTTCATTGCAGTGCAGAAAGGTTCTTCAGAAAGTTCAAAGAATTCTGAAATCAGACGAACAAAAAATCTCCAGACTTTGACGATAAAACACACAACCTTGTGCCAGTTGACCCAACTGAATTGCTTATGGAAATTTTCTAAAAAGAGAGACAATCATGAAAATGAGGCCTTGTTTGTTATGAACTGAAATCTGATTTCATATATACTTCCTTAATTTGCCATTTCTTTAAAAAAATTATTTCCTCTAGAAGAGAAGAAAAGAGAAACTCAGTACACAAGATTCATTATCTTGCAGACTGTAGGATATTTGTTATTTTGGGAGGGGGTGTACCATGCTGTTGTTGGGGGGGGTAAAAATTGAAATTGAGCATAATCATTCAGAAATATAGAAAATGTAGTACAACTGACTGAACAATTTCTGCCCCCTCTCTGTTCAGAAAGAAAGTTATATGCCTAAGTTATGTACATCTAATCCCTGAGCTGACATGATTCTTTTACTGCACCTTTTAAAACTTTTTCAAAGTAAATCCTCCCCTCCCATAGATGTTTTTAATGTAGCTACATGGTGCAATTCGTAATTCTCACATTTAACTCTTCTTTAATCATAAATCAATATATTTTATACATTTAAAATATCATATATTTTATTTTATGATTTGGGGAAAAAAATTGTAATGGATTTTTCGTCAAAACTTGTTCAAACAAGATTTATGATTACTAATACTGTTATAGTGAAATTTCCATCTAATTAACAGAAATTTTACTATATTTAATAATTGAATGTTCTAGGCAGTGTATTGTATACATTCTTAGGAACTCATACTAAATGTTATTACATTTTGTAATAACGTTTAGTATTCCTTCAATTTTAATTTAAAAGGCGTAGTAGGGTCATTAAGGCATTGATTGATAAACTAAAGTCCTGTGATTAGGATGAGCTTCTTTCTGTGCTTTCTGAGATCAAAACAAGGTAAGAATAGTTATTTTTATGACTAACACTTTTGATATCTTATGGGAAAATTAATTTGAAGTGAACCTTGCTTATGGTAGTCAATTCCTAAACACAGCAGTTATATAACTAATAGATTTGGTTTTACCAACTATGGTTTTTTTTTTTCATAATTGCAGTATTTTCCCATCCCTTTATGATGGGTTATACATGTGCATATCTATATATGTAGTGTTAAATATCTATATAGATATTTAACACTACATATATAGATAAACACATCACATATATTAAATATCTATATCTATATATAGTGTTAAATATTTTCAGTGTGAACTGTATCACTGGATTGATGTTCTCGATATGTTTGATTCAATTTTGGAATCGGCATGTGAAAAAACAAAAGAAAACCAATGGTGTCTACCATGTGATATGTCTGGGAAAGAGAAGGTAAATTTTTTCGTTTACTTTCTTTGCATTTTTTATGTTAAAAAGCAGTTTATTATCTTAACTGAAATAGCAAAATTTTGAAACCAGATATGGATTTTAATTCGATAATTATAAATTCTGTATGTTTTCCCCCTCAAAATTGTTTCCAAAACTTACCTGCTAACCATATTCATAGGCAGTTGAAATATATGCTATATTAACTGCAAAGAATCAGTGACAAATCTGATTTTTCATTGATCCTTTGCAGAATTTTTAAATTCTGCAAAGAATTTAAAATTGTAACATTTATTAAAAGAATTTTTAATGTTACAAGGAAGCAGATATGTACAGGGAGTTCTGCATCTCATTGTTCCTATCAGAAGGACAATATAAATGGTCACATTCATTGGTAGACTTCCCAATATGTACTTTTCTCCTGTGTCTTGAATTTTGCTAATACTGTCATCATAAATAGCAGTAAAATAATTCTTCCTTAAGGAGATTTGTCTAATGTTTTGGTTTATACATTTTTTTTTCAAAATACATTTTCCAGCTGAGTTGCTTTGTTGAAAGAATTATTGCCACTTACCAAGTGAATGCATAGACACATTAAAAAATCATTTATCTTGAGGTAAGTGGCTCAGTTAAAAGTGGCCAATCTGGCAATTTTTCATTGCTTTTTCTTTTTTAGTCACAATGTATGATGTTTTTAGTGTTGGTCAGGTTAAAACATCATGCATTAGGAATTTTTTTCCAGCATTTCATGCATTCTTCTCCCAAACAACACAAAGGACAGTGCTGCCTGCCATCCATAGTAAAATCTTTTCCATGATTTACGATCACAATTCCATAAATTTTATTAAAAAAAAATAGTAGTAGTAGATCTAATTTTGTGGCATTTTGATTGAAAGCTCCAGCTGCCCATTCTGTATGAGTTTTTATGGCAAAACTGAACAAAATACAAAGAATCTACTCTTATCCATCATCACTGATGGCACGAGGATAAAAACAAAACACTGGTGACATGTTTTCTCTCAATAGCAGAAATCATGTTTTCAAGTTGAATGTCTGAAAAACTGATCAAATTAACGAAATATAACAAATGTTGTATGCATTAATAATAAAATGGCCACAATATGCATTTGTGTATGCACATATGCAAATGCTTATAATCTTATCTTTAATCATTAGTAATTGCAAAATCAACAGTCAGTTCACTGTAACTAGAAAGTGGAAGCCAGCTGGATTTGGGAATATTAAAATCACCAAAGAAAATTTCTTTGTAGTTAGGCAAGTCAGACTGCAAAAAGTTGGGTTGCAGAGAAAGAAACTCAAAGTTCAGAGTGATTTGTAGAGTTGGGAGAACAATAGAGGCAGCAGATGAGTTTGGCAGAATTGGGGCAGAGAGATTTTAAGCCAAAGGAGATCATGAGGAGATTTGAGGTTACACATATACAGACATGTCTCTGACAAGGAATATCAGAATGAAGCAAAAGGAATCATAGAGTAAAAATTAGGGCATTTGAGATACGTAGTGTTGAGGCAACCAATAATTGGGATTGTGTCAAAAAAAAGTTAAGTGGAGCTTGGTGGAAATGTACGAAATTGATACATTTTCAGTTGTAAAATGAATTCGTGAATTTTATGAAATGAATAAGAAAGTTTTAGAAATTCACTGATATTGTTTCATTAGTTTTACTATTCATGATGCATTGATATAGATGGATATGAAGCACATTCACAGCAAGAATATACCCAGCTCCTTGTTGTTATGTCATGGAGTTGGGTGTATTCTCAGTACTGTTCTTCTGCTCTGCATATACACATTATAGCTGATCTAGATGCCTTCTAGTGTTACCAGTAGACTTGGTCTAGTAGACTGTTTAGCAGCTGGCTTGTGAAAACTTTTTTAAATTTGCACCTATGGAATTTAAGGAATAGCGGATTTTACTGTGATGCCCATCATAACCTGAAAAGACATGACTTGTACTGCATGTGCGTGAGAGAGAGGTTGGATGATTTTGAAGCTTCTTTTCTAGAGACCAAACATGGTCTTCTCTACTTTGTGCCTACAATAAATGGTGATGAGAATCATCTGTCACCTAATATTTCTTTGTGATACAAAGGGATGGCCATCCCTATAGTATGATAAGGGTACCACACCTTGACTGAGTCCTGCTTGCGTTGGTTTACACCTGGGTTGTCACCTCTTCCATGCTAGGTACAGTATTAATTTTGCATATAGGGATATACTCTATGTGCAGGGATTTGAAATGCAAATTTCTCAAAGGTGGGACTTGAATATCAGCTCTACAATGCCTTTTTACTCCAGAGTAGCAGCCCTAGTTGTAAGAACTGGAAGAATATCTTTGTTCTTGGAACTTCATTAAGTTTACTAATGCTACATTGGAATAAATCATTTTATCCTGAAAATAGTTAAAACTGTGCAGAAATTGTGCAGTCTGTGCAGTTATTCTCCCTTTTGTTATGTGATACCCCTTAAAAGTATTGGTCCTTTCAGAAGTCACATTACTCTGTGTATTTCACTTTAGTAAATGTGTAACCCTCTGTATTTTAATGTAATAAGGTATAGTTATGTCTACACATTATGATAATATTGACTTATCTACCTATCCTTGAGTAAGGATGATGAGTTGTTTGTAAGTGATACACTGATTTCATACAACTACATAAAATCCACATCTGCTCGCTTTTCCAGTTTTTGCAGAAAATTCCTAGAGAGGTCTTACAATTTGTTTCCAGAATTAATTTTCAGGAGTTCATTTTCAGAATTCATTTTCGTTGCATAATAGAAATATAAAAACCACAATAGAAATATAAAAGCAACAAAGGAATGTATGTAGCATGCTATTTATCCATTGGAACTGTATGGACCATAAATAGACTTCTGTGGCCACATCTGATATGAAAAGAATCTGATCAGATTAATATTGGCTACTACAACAGATATCATACATACAGATGCCTATACAAATAATACAAAATAATACACGCTTTACATGCTTCATAGAAAGCTTCTCCACTCCAAAACAGAATTCTCCAAGCTAGACTAATCACCGCAATCAAGATTATTGCAGGCATCACAGGCATGCCATCCTCCTGGGAAACTTGTCATTGGTGGATCTCCATTTCAGCACATAGGGCAATACCCAAGTTAAGTAATAGCAAGGTGTGGCTAGAAAAAACTTAATATTTCACCTCTGATCAATATCAAGCTCAGGATCTTCATATTGCTCATCATAGATATGTGAAGGATAGAAAGTACAGGAAAGGTGTTGAAATTAAGCTGATTTAAATAGAAATACATTGTTTGCCACTTTTGCTAATCAAATATTTCTCTTGATAGATTCTTTGTCTCCTGTGATTAGATTGATTAATCAGTTAGAAATTGACTGACCTTTCCCCCACCACTTCCTGAAATTTGTGTGCTTCCAGTTTTTTCAAGTGTGAGGTTTGGGAAACCCAATACATTTTCCTGGCTTTAATGTAAATTTTACATTGCACTGATGTGTTACTAAATTTTTGAAAGTAATATAGCTACAATGTAATGTACTTGGTTTGTGATAAATAAAGGATGTTTATTTGTTTACTTAAATTATGTTTGAGATATAATTTAGGTTACTTTATATTTAGAAAACATGCCATAGTTGCACAAGTCCCAAAATACAATTTGCTCTTCAATTTGTTCACATCAGTTGGTAAGGAAGGCTTGTACATCTGGTCTTTAACTTAATCCCACAAAAAGAAGTTCATTGGTGTTGCAGTCTAGTGAGTGAGCTGGCCACAGAATTGGACCTGTATGCTCTACCCTTGAACATTCTTACAGAAACAAGACAATGTGCCATCCTGTTAGAGGAATACACTGATGCTAGTATCATCCTGAGTAACTTGTGGGATCAAGTAATTCTCCATCATGGCCTGATATACAGAACATGTAATTATTCATTTTGTGAAGAAGAATTGACTGTGTCTTCTTGCAACATGCATCACAAAAAAATACCTACTTTGAGATTATCTCAGCTGTGTTCCAAAACCATGTTTGGTTTTCACTTTCCACACTCTCACATTGTGTTTGCCTTGCCTATGGTGTGGATCATGCACATGTCACAAAACACAGCATTTAAGCAACCCTTCATTCTATACCATAAGGGGGCATAAATTCAAATTAAGAAAGGACAGATGTAGGGAAATTTGCCTTTAGCCAGCTGGTGGTTAATTGCTGGAACAAACTTCCATCTGTCGTTGTGGAAATTGACAGGTTGAATAAATTTAAGGAGGAACTGCACAGGCATTTGGAGGGAATGGTGTGATTTTTTATTTATTTTTATTTTTGACTGATGCTGTATAAGCTCATACACTTTCTTTCTTGCATCACATGCCGCTACTGCCACTACTACTACTACTATAGGCCTAATGATTCGAATGAGTACAATGAACAGTTGTACAGAGAAATAGTGAGTTAGTAAATCTGAATGTCTTATAATGGGAGAATTTAACTTCCCAGATATTGATTGGAACTTGTGGGTTGGTCACTCGCACACTAGTAAGACTTTTGTGGATTTATCGGATGATTGTTTTCTACAGCAGCATGTTTGAGTGGCAACCAGAGAGGGTAATACTATTGATCTAGTTATCACAAGTGATCATTCTTGTATTAAGAATTTGCAGATAAATGCACCACTAGGTGATAATGATCACAGTGTATTGATGTGGGATTTACTTAAAGATATAATTACCATCAGGGGTAAAGGAAAGAGTTTTTGCTTCTGTAAAGATGACTACTGTGGTCTCAGACAGTTTTTAAATTCTGTACAGTGGGATCAACTGATGCTGTTATCAACAGCAAATTCTAAGTGGGAAGCATTCAAGGAAAATTGCAGAAGCTATTAAAAGTTTCATACCTATTAAGAAAAATTGTTCAAAGTTTAGGCCTAAATGGTTATCAAATGAACTAATGAGACTCGTGACAGAAGAAAAATGCATGGGATGCATATAAATTATCAGACGCCACAGATGCCTATGGCAGATATAAGCTAGTCTGTGGTCAAGTCACAAAAGAGGTTAGGCAGATTATGAGAAATCTTTGGGAAAGGATGCTAAGAAAAACAGCAAGGATTTCTTTACTTATATAAACTCTAAAAGGAAGGGGATGAATCTGATTGGTCCACTTGATATTGATGGTTCGACTGTTGATGATCCTGCTTGGATAGCAAACAAACCGAATGAGTATTTTGCATCTACATTCACACATGAGGAGTTAAGGTTTGAAAATGCCAGAAGGTTATCAAATATTAGCATGGTGCTTAATTAATGATAATATCTGAGAGCAAAGTGGAGGAGAAATTGTTGAAGTTAAACTTAAGAAAGGCACCTGGTGTGGATGGGATCTATCCAGTTATATTAAAGGAGGTGGCAAAGAAAGAAAGCAAACCCTTAGCCATAATTATGAGAGCATCCTTGGACTCGGGAGGTCCCCACAGATTGGAGATGTGCAAATGTATCCCCAATTCACAAAGGGGGATCGAAGGGTGGCAGGAGTAATTACAGAACAATTAGTTAGTCAGATATGAAGTTTTCTGAGCAATGCAGACATGCTGCCAGGGCAGGTCATGGGGTTTTGTCAATGATATATAGGAATTTTGCTAGCAGAGAGAAGGAGGTGATTGTCTCTCTGTATAAGGCAATGGTCAGGCCACACCTTGAGTACTGCGTACAGGTCTGGAGGCCTCATTTTAGGAAGGATGTAGATTTACTTGAGCGTGTATAGAGAAGGGCAACAAGATTGGTGAGGGGAATGAAGGGATCCTCTTACCAAGAGAGGCTTAAGTTCTGCAAATTGCAGCGGCTGAAGACTAGGCACCTGCTAGTCATCTGATGGGATTCTTTCACTTGTGTCGACTATGAACCTAAGGGGGTATAAATTCAAATTGAGGAAAGACATGTAGAATAGATGTGTGGAAATTTGCTTTTAGCCAGTGGGTGGTTAATTGCTGGAACAAACTTCCATTTGTCGTTGTGGAAGTTGATAGGTTAAATAAATTTGAGGAACTGGACAAACATTTAGAGGGAATTGTTTTGTAATTTTTTTTTGGCTTTTTTTTTTTTTTTTTATGAAAACCCCAAACACGAAAGGTATTAAAACCTATAGTACTTAGTACCGTGCATGGGTTGAAGGAGAAGTATGGGGGGAGGGGGATGCCGGAAACTTTGCTCTAGAGACTAAACATGGGTTTCGCCACTTCAAGCCTCCAATAAGCAAAGTGGTGGTATTTCACCGGTTGATGAAAGTCATCTACTACCTTGCTGATGCTGCATAAGCTCGTACACTTGCTTTCTTGCATCACATTCCACTACTACTACTCCATCCTGTTGTCTGGGCAGAATTTCAAACATTTTCAGTTTTAATCCTAACGTGACTTTTTTTTTAACATAGCCTGTACTTTTAAGTAAATTCTCTGATCTACTTTGAATATGATTAGGACCAATGCATTATGTCACCTTTAATGCCCTTTAAAGATAAGATGATAGCTACTCCACATTGTCATCATCTTCAGCCACTGGTCCTATTTCATCAATCCTTTGATGTCCTTTTATAAATATTTCCTGTTTCCCTGACATTTGACTTACTAACTATAGTTATGTTTTGTGCAGCCAAGGATTTGTGCTGTTGGAGGATGTCATTATGTAGTCTGATGCTGCAGAATGAGCTCAAGCATTGGGTTGGGCAGCTGAGTGCTTCGCAAGTCCCTCTTTTAATCCTTTGATGGCATCAATCCCAGGTTAATTAAGCGACAGACATTCTGTTTCTGCTGCATGTCTCTATTATGGATACTTCTGTGGGCACTGTTCTTGTCAGTTGGCTTCAATAACACACTCTCTCTCTCTCTCTCTCTCCCAAATGGTCAGCATTCTCTTACTGTCCAACTTCAAACTCACACAACCAACCTTTCTTCTTCAACTTTTTTTTTTTTTTTTTCTGGAAACAGCTCCCTTCATATGTATTTTCTTAAAATTTACAATCAACAGAAATTTAAGTCTAATGTCAACAAGTATCTTTTTTCATCTTCTCAGCCCTTAACCCATGCATGGTTTTAAGTACTATCAGTTCTAATACTTCTCATGCTTGGGGTTTCCATGGAAAAAAAAAAAATAATAAAAAATAAATACTTCAGCCCCTGATATAAGCTCATCAGAATGCTGATATGCTTAACCGCCTCATGCTCTGCAACAAACATACACAAAGCCATCCCATTTGGCTGCACAAAACATAACTATAGTTAGTAAATGGCTGTTAAATTAGAGCACATATTATAATCCTGATTTGTAGAACTGCCCTTGGCAGTCTTCTGAACCAAAGCAATTTTAATATGTTGAGCTATTTGTTGGTCTGTCTGGGGCATGCTTTTATTCTAAATTTAATTTAAAAATAATACACTTAATTAATTAAATAATTTTAATTAAAATTATTTAATTAATTAAGTTTCTGCTGCATGTCTCTATTATGGATACTTCTGTGGGCACTGTTCTTGTCAGTTGGCTTCAATAACACACTCTCTCTCTCTCTCTTCCAAATGGTCAGCATTCTCTTACTGTCCAACTTCAAACTCACACAACCAACCTTTCTTCTTCAACTTTTTTTTTTTTTTTTTTCTGGAAACAGCTCCCTTCATATGTATTTTCTTAAAATTTACAATCAACAGAAATTTAAGTCTAATGTCAACAAGTATCTTTTTTCATCTTCTCAGCCCTTAACCCATGCATGGTTTTAAGTACTATCAGTTCTAATACTTCTCATGCTTGGGGTTTCCATGAAAAAAAAAAAAAATAATAAAAAATAAATACTTCAGCCCCTGATATAAGCTCATCAGAATGCTGATATGCTTAACCGCCTCATGCTCTGCAACAAACATACACAAAGCCATCCCATTTGGCTGCACAAAACATAACTATAGTTAGTAAATGGCTGTTAAATTAGAGCACATATTATAATCCTGATTTGTAGAACTGCCCTTGGCAGTCTTCTGAACCAAAGCAATTTTAATATGTTGAGCTATTTGTTGGTCTGTCTGGGGCATGCTTTTATTCTAAATTTAATTTAAAAATAATACACTTAATTAATTAAATAATTTTAATTAAAATTTAATTAATAATACACTTAATTATTTAATTATTAAATTTAATTATTGAGTAATAAAGGATACCCAAAGCATCTTACAAAAATAATAGTTTATATCAAGGAACAAAAATAGTAATATACAGGTAAAAAATTAACAGAAGACAGTATAATAAATCAAGGAGTTAGACAGGGATGTAGTTTGTCACCAATGCTGTTTAACATATATATCAAGGATATGATATGTAAATGGAAAGAAGAAATTAATACAGGTATATATTTAAATTTTTTTTTTTTAATGTGAAAGCCCAAACACGAGAGGTATTAGAACCTTTAGTACCGTGCTTGGGTTGGAGGTTGAGAAGACGAAAGAAGATATTTGTTGACATTGGACTTGAACTTCTGTAGATTGTAATTTTCAGGAAATACGTATGAAGGAAGGTTGTTCCAGAAAACGGCAGTTGAATGAATAAATGAGGAAGATGAAAAGTTGGTTCTGTCGGTTTGAAGTTGGACAGCAAATGGATGTTGGCTGGTGGCGGCACGTGTTCGGACTGTTTTGAAAGAGAGCGGGAATTATAGAAGCCAATTCAGAAGAACAGTGCCCATGGAAGTATCTGTAGAAGAGGCATGCCCTGGGGGTGACGCTGGGGCTAAAGTTCGGAAAGCTATATATTTTACTTGCTGATTAGTAAGTGCTGAATATTCTGTGTGATACACAGGAGTTCTTGCTTCCGTTGCCCAAAGCTGATTGCCAGTGTCTAGGCTCACACCTCCTCATGGTCCGGGGCGGGCAGGTAGGGGTAAATCCCCTGCCTGGCTAAGCTGAGCCTGACTAGGGGACGAGGCTTCTTGTTTATCTTGACTCAAGGAGGGAGTTTCAATTTTTTTTTTTTTTTTTTCTCCTCTTGAGGTCCTTGGAGCATTTCCGTGCCCTTTCGGATTGCTTTATAATTAAAGTTGAGCATTTCTGTGCCATTGGAATTGATAAATTAAAATCGAATTGAGTTGAGCATTCCGAGGTTTCGGATTGCAAAGATAACCAGTTGAGTTGAGTTGCCTTGTTAAAGCTAACTATAGTTACTCCTGGGTCCCCACCCGTTTAACTTGGGTGGTGGAGTTTTTATCACGTGGATAGATTTTCGCGTGTTTTAATTTCCATTAAGTTCGGTCTGGATCTGAAGCTCTTTGCTCATTTACAATATTGTGTAAATATTGTAAATATTTAATTGTTCCTCATTTTGAGGTTCAACTTTTAATTGTAAATAACTGTTTTTATGTATACAATGTCTTCATCTAGTGATGAAGATGATATAACTGATAAGGAATCGTTGATGGTTATGGACGGGGTCACTGATGATGAACCTCTGGGGTTAGTGTTGGAAGAAATTGTAGCACAGGTACAAGAACGAACTGGAGATAATATTTTTTCGGGCAAAACTTTGCAGCGGACACCAATTAAGACTAGGTCGATGTCTCTTCCAAGTACTTCACATACTCAAAAGGAATCTAAGAAAAAGAAGAGGAAGCAAGGGGAAATGACCTCAGATTGTGGTGGCTTAAGCGATAGGGAAAAGACCAAGAAAAAGGAGAATATAAATAAAGATAACGCTGATGAAAACTTTGATTATATTTTCAAGGCTAGAGAACGGCTTAAAGAGTTTCTTTGGGACACAGATAGTAATGTACCAATGATAGCGATAAAAACAATATTGGACATTTTGGGATATTGTTGAAAAGAAGGTGCATCAAGTACATGTTGAGAATGTGTTACTAAAGGAAAAGTTGAAGAAAGTGGATTGTCATGAAAGTTATTCATCTGTAGTGTCAAAGAAAGTGGAAGAAAGAGTTAGTGTTCCGAAAGTTATGATCGTAAAAGCCACCTCGAGTAGACATAAAACTAGTGATGAGGTAAAAGTTGATATATTAAAAGAGGTAAGACCTATGTTAGCGACGGTTAAGGTCAGAAATATAAGACCTATTAGAGACTGTGGGGTGCTTATAGAAGCAGATACAACAGATGACCTTATGAAAATCAAGACGTGTTCCAAATTGCAAGAACTTGGATTAAAGTCTACTGTGCCGAAGCCGATCTATCCGAGGATTGTCATATTTGATATTGAATTGGACATTGAAAGAGAAGAACTTCTGAGTCAAATTTGGCAAGGAAATTTCAAAGAAAGTTTAACTGAAAAGAAATTTAAAGAGTGTGTGGAGATATTAACGGTCAATAAAAATAAAAAGACTCTGTTAAATAACTGGATACTCCAGGTGAATAATGAATTGTGGGAAAGATTAAGTGATAGAACACGTCTATTTATACGGCGGTCCTCCTGTAAATTTAAAGAAGTTTTTGCTGTTGTTCAATGTTTTAAATGTCTTATGTTTGGCCATGTCGCAAAGTATTGTAAGAGAGAAATGCTTTGTGGACACTGTGCAAAGTCAGGTCATACATTTAGAGATTGTGCAGACTGAAGTAATGAGCCTACTTGTGGAAATTGTTTTAAGAAGGGAGTGAAGGCTGTACATGTTGCAGTGAGCAGGGAATGTCCAGAATATATTAAGGCGACTGACAACTTTAAAAAGAAGATTAATTATGGATAGAAATATTAAAATTTTGCAACTTAATGCACAACGTTCCAAGGCAGTCGCCGCCCAGTTGCATAAAGCAATGGAAACGGAGGACGTGGACATCGCCTTGCTGCAGGAGCCTTACTCTGTGGATGGACAGGTGAGGGGATATCCTGTCGGATATAGAATTGTTTATGAAGGTAATAGACCTACAACAGCAATTATAGTTAGAAATAAAGAGTATGTAGTGACTAGAATAAAATCTATGTGTAGTGAGAAGTATTTATGCTGTGAAGTGATATGTAATATTGGTAGGTTTTATTTTGTAACAGTGTATTGCCCACCATCTGAAGAAATAGAGCCATATATAAGTTATTTAGAAAAGTTATACAGAGTGTTGGGTTCTTGTGGCGTGGTGGTGTCCATTGACTCCAATGCTAACTCTCCCCTATGGGGTAGTAATGTCTCTAATGATAGGGGTCAGATACTAGAGGAGTTAATTGCTGCCTCTGGGTTAGAGGTGGTTAATGTTTCAGGGCATGGACCTACCTATTTGTCAACGCATGGACAGTCATTTATTGATTTGACGATGGCGACTTATTCGGTCGTGCATAAAATTAAGGATTGGAAGGTGATCGAGAACTTAACTACTAGTGACCACAATGGCATTTCTATTGTTATTGAAAGTATTGATAATGTGAGAATATGTTATGATATAGATAGATTTAAGATAAATAGAGCGACATGGACCAGATTTGACACTGAATTTGAACAGAATGTTATACAGGTGGACTGGACTCAATTATCATCGGAAGAAATGGTTAAAAGTTTAACTGAAATTTTTTTTATGGAAACCCCAAACACGAAAGGTATCAAAACCTATAGTACTTAGTACCGTGCATGGGTTGAAAGAGAAGTATGGGGGGGGGGATGCCGGAAGCTTTGCTCTAGAGACTAAACATGGGTTTCACCACTTCAAGCCTCCAATAAGCAAAGTGGTGGTATTGCACCGGTCGATGAGAGTCATCTACCACCTATATTACGAAATGTTACAAAAGTGTTGTAATAGGTGTTTGAAAAAAAGGAAGGGTGTAAATAGGCCTGTGTTCTGGTGGACAATGGAGTTAACTCAGAAAAGGAAAATAGTGTTTAAGAAAAGGCGCCAATTTCAAAGACTTAGGAGATCTGGTGATATTGAAATGTGTGAAATCGTAAAAGATCAGTATAGAGTTCTCAGACGTGACTACGTTCATGCCATTAACAAAACTAAGATTGAGAAATGGAGAAAATATGTATGTGAGCAAGGATCTAAGGATCCGTGGAATTCTATTTTTAAATTAATTAATAATAAACGGCAAAATTTAGACGTTTCCTGTTCTATAGGAGTAGCGGAAGATGAGACTTTGACATGGGAAAGGTCTGTAGACCGGATCCTGGATGACCTCTTTCCGGATGACTTAGAAGAAGAAAATGATTTGCATAGGCAGATTGCTGAAGCAAATAGAAGTTATAATTCCCTTACATTAGAAGAACCTTTTACAAATGAGGAGGTTGGGAATGCCGTGTCCCTTGCAAGGGATGGCAAATCGCCGGGCCTGGATAAAATTGAAGTTGTTGTAATAAAAAGAACTTATGAAAAATTTCCTGAAGTTTATAGAGTAATGTATAATAAATGTTTAGATGAGGGAGCTTTCCCGTCGTGCTGGAGAAGGGCACAAGTTACATTATTAATCAAAAATATGGATAAAATGTTAAATGAGACCAGTTCATATCGTCCCATTGCTCTCCTTTCAGTCATGGCAAAAATCTATGAATGGTTATGTGTAAATCGATTGATGATTAATTATAATAATAAAGGCCTAGCATCTACTAAACAATATGGTTTCAAGAAAGGTCTTTCGACTGAAGATGTGGCCTATAAATTGGTCCAGATTGTGGAGAGCTGTGGGAAGAGATATGCGCTGGGTATTTTTGTTGATTTTAAAGGTGCCTTCGACAGGTTATGGTGGGGGAGCATCCTTAATAGGATTAGTAGAACAGATTGTTCCAGTAAAATATATTCTGTGTTTATGAATTATTTTAGTGAACGACAAGTTGTTGTTAAAACAAGATTTAGTGAAGTGAGCAGGAAAATATATTGAGGTTGTCCTCAGGGCTCGGTGATAGGCCCTTTTGCTTGGAACATGGTATTCGATGAATTTTTGAATGAGGAAATATCAGATGTGGAAAGTATTGCCTATGCAGATGATTTGGTTATGATTGTCTCTGGAAATGCCAGATCACAAGTTGAAAGTAAGGCTGATGAGGCTTTAAGTAAGTTAGCAGACTGGTCCAAAAAACATAAGTTGTTAATATCTAATGAAAAGACTGTCCAAATGTTATTAAAAGGAAAACTGAGTATGAATTGGGCTCCTACTGTGAGGCTTCTGGGTGATGCAGTTCGTTACGTGAGAGTAACTAAATATCTTGGACTCAAAATAGAAGAACGGTTGTATTTTACTGAACATGTTAAGTACTTAAAAGAAAAAATTCGGACATTGTATGCTAAGCTCCGGAGGTTGGTGTGTACTGAATGGGGGATAAAGGATAGAGCCATAAATCTATTATATGAATGTTTGTTCCTTCCAATCATAACGTACGCCTCTGGGGCTTGGGTGCACAGGATACCAATCGTAATCATTCAAAAACATTTGATCCAAGCTCAAAGATTCGCATTATTAGGAATAACTCGAGCGTGTCGAACTGTCTCCTCAGAGGCCTTGCAGGTGGTCTCGGGCAGGGTCCCTGTTCAGTCAATGGTTTTGCTGGCGGGTCTGCTGTTTCTAACAAAAAGAAATATAAATAGAACATATTTAGGTATAACATCTTGTCCTGATAATACAAGGACTTATTCAAAATTAGATGTAAAATTGGAAAAGAAAAGGATAATAAAGAAATTTTAATTAAATGGCAGGAAAATTGGGATATGTCCGATAAAGGACGACAGACCTATGAGTTCTTTCCGAGTGTAGAAATTGTGGATATGAAGAAGAAACCATGGCTACAGTTTGGATTGAACTCGATGTTTCTATTGACTGAACATGGACTCGCCTTGAGGCTAAATCAGTTGGGGCTGGTGGACAGTGGACTTTGTCATTGTGGTAGTCCAGAGACATCATTGCATATTATGTTTGAATGCATAATATATGCTGATTTGAGGCATGAATTAGAGATGTCTCTTGGAAGTCTGGAGAGAGGTGGTCTGTGGATCATGTTTACAAATAAGTGTCTCTTCTCGTATTTTAATAAATTTGTAGTTATGGTATTTACTCGAAGGAAAAGGATACGGGAAGATAGTAGAGGCCCGCCTCCTCGCGGCAGGGACAGGAACTCCCATAATTAAGATAAATGGATTAATCAAGATTAATCTTTCTTATGGGAGGCCAAGTGGCCGATTTAAAGTTTAATTAATTTGTGTTGAGTTGTGTTATATTATTTTGAATAATAAAATATTTTAAATTAGACTAGCAAAAATTACCATTTTCATGACATTAACCATGGATGGACTTCGGTCCAGGGAATGGTCGTCTGAAAACGGGAACTTAATGGAATGTAGAAGAGGCATGCAGCAGAAACAGTGAGTCTATGAGAAAGCGAGTGAAGAGACTCTGTTAGAGATGAATCATTAATTAACCTAACTGCCCTCTTCTGAATGGAATCAAGAAGCCCGAGAGAGGTTTTGGTGGCACCACCCCAGATGTGGGAATAATATTCCATGGCAGGGCAGATTTGCGATTTATACAGAGTGAGCAGCTGTTTGGAAGAAAAGTAACGCCGAGAGCGAAAGAGAAAACCAAGTTTTTTAGATGCAGAGGAAGCAATATTTGTAATGTGCTAATGCCAAGAGAGATTAGAAGTCAGGGTAATCCCCAAAAGAGATATATCATTTTGCCTAGAAATCGGAGTGTCACTAAAGATAAGCATAGGAGCAGAAGAATCCTTTTTGCGAGATATAAGACAAGACTGCGTTTTAGAAGGGTTGAAATCAACTAAGTTTTCTTTGCCCCACTGGAGAATTACCTGAAGATCGGCATTTAAGGAATTGGTAGCAAATTTTCGAGAAGTTGAAGCTGATTGAGCAGGACAAGGTTTCTCAAAATGGAAAGTTGAATGCAATGTGCTATCATCGGCAAAACTATGGATAGGATTTCCAGTCAATGGAAGAAGGACATTGATATACAAGAGGAAAAGAGTGGGGGAAATAACTAAACCTTGGGGGACACCAGCATTAGTGGAGAAGTTAGAAGACAGAGCCATCTACCATCACCCTCAGTGAGCGATCAGAAAGAAAACTGGGTAACCAATTACTAAAAACAGTTGACAAACCATAAGATGGAAGCTTGTTTAGAAGACCTTTATGGCAAACACGATCAAAAGCCTTTGAGATGGCAAGAGCAACTACTTGTGTTTCACCGAACCTTTCCATTGAATTAGTCCATAAATGGGTAACATAAGCCAGAATATCACCAGTGGATCGACACTGACGGAATCCATACTGGCGATCGTCGATCAGACGGAAGGTTTCTAGGTCAGTTGGCGGTTAATTGATTTGTCCATTACTTGAGAAAGAGTAGAAGTAATTGCAATGGGACGATAATTGGATGGGAGGGATTTTCACCCTTTTTAGGAACTCGCTGGATATGAGCAAATTTCCAAGCAGAAGGAAAAACACCTTTGGAATAAGACAGTGAAAAAAGGCGGCAGAGAATAGGAGTAAGTTCAGGAGCACAGGTTTTGAGAACAAGTGGAGAAATACCATTGGGACCTGGAGCTTTCTTAGCGTCAAGATTCATCAAAATCCTTCTGATACAAAGAATAGGATTAATACCCTGTTATTTGCAGATGATCAAGTAATTATTCAAGATAGTGAAGATAATTTTCAAAGAGCAGTATTTAAATTAAACCAAATCACAGAAGAATATAAAGTCAAAATATCAACGATGAAAACTAGAACAATGGCTTGTAAAGGGAAAAATATGGTTAGAACAAAAATAGTTATAGACAATAAAATATTAGAACAAGTAAAACAAGTAAAACATTTTAAATATCTAGGATGTGATATAACAAATGTCGAAGAAGATACGAACCAGAAATTGGCAAAATTTCAAAATATATGTGGAACAATAAAAAGAACTCTGGCTAAGAAAACAAGGAAAGAAACAATTAAAATTTTACAAAGTAATGGCAATACCAACACTTCTTCACTTCTTTATGGTTCTGAAACATGGATACTGAAACAGATACATTAATAGAATACAAGCTGCAGAAATGAAATTTAAGATATGTTAACGGATGTACAAAATTAGATAAAATACCAAACATAAATATTAGAAAGGAATTAAAGATTTACTCAATTAATGGAAAAATTATAGAATATAGACAAAGATGGAAAGAACATGTAGAAAGAATGGAAGATAGATTCCCTGAATTAGCTTATACATATAGAGGAAAAAGAGACAGAGGAAGACCAAAGAAAAGATGGGCAGACCTCTTCGAGATCGGAACAGGCAGATCGCGTAATCCATGAAGGAAGATAAGATGAGATAAATAATACACAAATGAGAGATATGAAAATAATAATGCTATGGTAATTCCACTTATTTGATGGCAATAGAAACTAAGCTATTTTAAATTACATTATATATACTGTGATAGTCGCATTATAAAACATGTTCGTATTTATGCTTGCTGTAACTGCTGTTATTTACTATAATAGCAATAATAATGTATTGCTATTATAGTGAATAATTATTTAACTATAATTTATTATAATTGCTGTTATTTACTATAATTGTTATTGTATTGCTATAAATTTATATTTTTATATGCCTAATAAAAACACTTCTAATATCGATTTCACACCTATGAAACTACTTAGAAAACTTCCAAATAGGGCCTGTTGTTCCGGTATCAAATGGTGGCAGAATTAAAGTTCTTATATTGATACAACAGTGGTGGCAGAATTCAGCATTAGTTTAAGTAACTTTTAAGGCCAAGTAAAGAAGGCATTCAACTTAATTAGATAAACATAAACAATAACCACACTACTGAATTTAAACAAAAGTTAACAAAAAACAAACTTTTAAGCGATAAAGAAAATCAAATTACACTTAACAGCCCTCAAAAAGTCATATGATTCAATCCGAAGCTATCCTCAACAGCCAATGTGATGCTATTCATATGAAAACATAAATGATAGTAGTGGGAAGACAAACTTCTGATTTCATATTTCTGTGTTCCTTTGAGCAGACCTTGCATATTCCACCTGGGAATGGGCATAATAGTGAGGTAATAATAGATTAATTTGGTTATATTATTTGAATGATATATTTTAATGATTAGTAGTTAGCAACCCAGTAATCATTCGATCATTTTGATTACTGAACATGCAATTGTACCATCACTAATTCCACCCGTAAGGGAACTAACCACTGTAGGTTATTGCTGTGGACACACAGTTCCTATTGAATAATAAAGTAAGAAATAAATACTTATTTAGGTAAGGAACCTTTTCACAATAAGCTCTGTATTTAACATTTGAACATTAATTTTAATGTTATATATTATAAGTGTTGGAAATTTCATATTTATTTTGCTTTTGTGTAGCACAAAGAGCTCTTGTTGCAAATATTACAGTTTACTGCCCTTCTCATAGAGCACAGTTTTTCAAGACATTTCTATAATTCCATGGAGGTAAGTAATAATTCCTACAAAAACTATTTTTTTATTTTTTGAAATTTTGCACTAGTTGGGTACAATCCTGATTCATTAAGACTCTGACTTTTAACCAAGAAAGATAAATGAGTTAAATTCTTCATCTATTGGTTTTAGGAAATAATGACAAAAGAGGTCAGATTAACGAAGTGGACCCTTCAACTTTAAGCCTGATAGATATTTTAAACAATTATGAGCCTTTAATAAATTATATCATATTGAGACTTATAAATAATTTAATTCTGTATTTATGATCTTAAAATAAAAATATTATATAATAAAAATAACAGGAAAAGTGAGATAAACTTGGTATAGCATATAATTTAAAACTTTACAAATCCACTACAAAGCTAGTGTATTAGCATTTGTAAATAGCAGTAAGGAAACATTCTTGTGATTGTTACAGCCAATCATACCTCTGTTTGTATTAGAAATGGACACATGGTGCAAGGAAGCCTATGGGTTATGCTGCACCAGCCAAAAAATAATAAAATAAAATAATAAGAATAAAATAATAATAATAAATAAAATAAGAGAAAAAAAGGAGCATTTCCCTCCTCCCATAGGTAATTATCCAGCTGACCTTTGAATTTCCCCAAACTGACAGCCTCTACCACCCATGGTAGAGGCTGTCAGTTTGGGGAAATTTGGTAACTTATTCTTAAATAAAACTTCCTGCAATCCAGTCTAAACACTCTCCCCCATAATTTTTGAAATTATGGCCCCTTGTTCTAGAATCATTTATAACTGTGAAAATTTCATCCTTATTCATTTTGCTTATGCCTCTCAGAGCCTTAAACACTTCAGTCAAGTCACCTCCAAGGTGCCTAGTTCCCAAGCTCCTGTAACCCACATATTTGAAGTTTTCCTCTTGTGGACACCCTTTGCCAATCTCACCAGGCAAGTTATCTGTCTTTAGATCCTTTCAAGAAGCATAATGTCTTTCTTTAGGTGCAGTCTACATACTTGAACACAGTATTCTAAGTGTGGTCTAACAATAGCCTTATATAATGGAATTATGAGGTCCTTATCTCTCAATTGTTCGATAAATCATTGATAGGACACCATGGGCCTTCCTTTCAACCAGTATACAATGCTCGGAGAACTTCAAGTCTGACCATATCGTAATACCAAAGTCCCTTTCCTCCACTACTGACTTTAGTTCAACTAACTCTGCCAAATGAATAAATTATTTTGTGGTTAGTGTTCCCCAGGGACAATACTTTACACTTTGCTGGATTAAAGCATAGCTGCCATTTTTCTGACCATTCTTGAAGTTTGTCTAGGTCACTCTGAAGAAGCACTGCTTTGTCGGTAATCTTTAACTACTCTACCAATCTCTACATTATCTGCAAATTTAGACATCATGCCCTCTATCCCTTCACTGACATCATTTATGAAAATCAAAAACAGTGGTCCTAATAGTGATCCTTTGGGAACCCCACTTCTTATGTTAACTCAATCTGAAAAATTACCATTTATCACAACTCTCTGCCTCCTACCCTGAAGCCATACAGCTATCCATCTAAGGATTTTCCCTGTGATTCACCTGTTCCAGCTTATAAAGTAACCGCTCATGTAGGACTGTGGGATTCTATGTAATGCATAGATTAAGTTAAGAAAGAACGTGTGATTATGATATTGGAAACATGAAGGAAAAGACTGAGATATAAATTTAAAATAGTGATAAGCATTTCCTTCCAGATAAATGGTTTTCGAGTGAAATGTTTGACTTTTGATAAATGAGTTAAATTCTTCATCTATTGGTTTTAGGACATAATGACAAAAGAGGTCAGATTAACCCAGCAGTTTTTCACAACTGTGATATTTAGAATACAGGTGACCCCCGCTTAACGCTGATCATTCGTTCCGGAAAAACAGAGCGCTAAGTGAATCCGCGCTAAGCGAGCGCCGCTTTCCCATAAGGTAACATATATATTTGTGAGCTGTGGTCGGTGCCATAGGATATTTCCTAATCAATAATAAACGGTAATGAAAAGATGCACAAATGTCGGTCAAAATATTTAATATTCAAATATTTGCACATATAAAATATTCTGCATTACATACGTATAATTATATGGTAACTACTTGCGTATCAAAAGTAAACTTAAAATTCTAATTAAAATAATGAATTTAATTGATTTAATTTAATGGATGAATTTAATCATGAAAAATGTGTGGATTTGAGTTGAACTTTGGCCCTCTTCCAAATAAACTAAAAGGGGTATTAATTTTAAATGGCCCGCAGCATTACCACCCAACAATAAAGTCAACTGATCCTTCGCCGCTTTGAAACTTGGCATGTTTTTTTCTTCTTTCAATACGAAACTTCTTTTAGGCATTCGTTTCCACAAAAGTCCCGCTTCATCTATGTTAAAAACTTGTTGAGAAGTATAACACACAATACCCCGCTTCAATAATTTTAACAAGTTCTTTTTTGAAAGTTTTGGCTCCTTGATCTGCACTAGCGGCTTCTCCCTGGATTTTAAATCTATTCTACCAGCCCTTACTAGTTTTAAATGGTTCCACATTTTTTTTTTATTTTTTTTTTAGGCAAGTTTTCTTCAGATCATCATATTGGCTAATCTCTTTCTCTCTCTCTCTTTTTTTTTTTTTTAAATATTTAACTTGACTGAATTCTGCATTGGAATATTATCTTCAATAAAATTAGTCTTTCCATTTCAAACCTAATAGTCGGCCTAGTCCTAGTTGCTTGCAGTGGAACAGCTATCTTTCCCACTGCTAAAATTAATTCTTTATTTTTTTATAATTGTTCTTACAGTTAAAGTTGCAAGTGCCTAAATTATGGCACACATCCGCTTGTCGTTGACCGGAATCGATTTGCTTCAAAACGTCTAATTTAATTTTCAAATTCAGTCTTTTTCTTACATTTATAGTCTTCGTACTGCGCCCAGACGTTGTTGCCTTTTCATTCCTGTCGGTCATTATTAGTTCTTCGAAAATATAACTGCATTGGTTGAATTAATTATGATACAATGTTCAAGTAAACTTTCCGTTACGCACGATGTCTAATACTGTACTGAATGATGACTAGACTTCGGATAAATGCATGTAACGCAAATATTACAAACAATATATTTGATCATTTTTTAAAATTTTGATCTCGGAACTACGTAACAAGTGACTGTACTGCAATTAAATTAGCGTGAGAGAAAATTCCTCAAGTCGGCGTGGGAAATGTTTTAATGCTGTTTTGCTATTCATTTTCAAGCTATCGACTCCATCAAATGAAACGATTTCGTTAAATATGTCAAAGTGTAATCTGTAAAAGAGCGTTATAGTGATCTGTAACAGCGTTATAGTCAGATACGGGTTATAATATAAGAACAGCGTTATAGCGAATCAGCGTAAAGCAAACCGCGTTATAACGGGGGCCTGCTGTATATTTTGAGTTTTAAAGGGGGGGGGGGGAGGGAAGCTTTAACCCTGCAGTGGTCGTACTAGACCTGTCAGGTGACTTACAAGAATTTTTTTTTTTTTTGTTTGAAACTTTCTCTGCCTTCTTAAATTTTGCTCAGGTTGTTCTTTAAGTGATGTGTCACAGTAATTATGTGAAAAACCATACTGATGCCACATGTCAGTTTTTTTTTAAACTCTGCACCATCCCCCGATAGCTACACTTTTTGTTTGATACGAACAGTTGCATTCTCTTTCATCTGTTTCGTAGAAAACGCAGATTTATCAGTTTAATCCTTTTTGGAAGTAGCATTATTGTTCTACAAGTAATAATAATAAAATAAATAAATTTTCTGTATATACTCCAGCACGACAACCAAGTCAGTAGAGTTTGCAATAAATTGTCAATACTAGTAGTAGTAGCAGTGGCATCAAATGCCACTGCTACTACTACTACTAGCAGTGGCATTTGATGCAAAAAAGCAAGTGTATGAGCTTATGCAGCATCAGCCAAAAAAAAAAAAAAAAAATCACACCATTCCCTCCAAATGCCTGTCCAGTTCCTCTTTAAATTTATTCAACCTATCAACTTCCACAACGACAGATGGAAGTTTGTTCCAGCAATTAACCACCCGCAGGCTAAAGGCAAATTTCCGCACATCTGTGCAGGATATTTCAGAGACTGCTGGGAGTCATTGCGGTACAAGTAAACACATGGGTTGTGTTAGGGTAGCCAGGAATAGAAACAGGTGCATGTATACCTGCGTGTACACCAATGCTAGGAGTTTGGTAAATAAATTTGATGAATTTGAGGTATTGCTCAAAACATCAAAGGCAGATATTGGGATATCAGAGACGTGGTGTCACACAGATATAAGTAATGCGGAACTGGAATTTGGGGAATACAATGTGTATAGAAAGGATAGACAGGACAGGAGGAGTTATGCTATTAGTTAAGAAACACAAAGTCCAAGGAAGTGAAGCCAGTCGACATCGATGGACAGGGCAGTGTCGAGTCAGTTTGGTGTGACATAAGCATAGGGAAATCAAAATTGAGAGTAGGAGTGTGCTATAGGCCTAATGACTCTGATGAGTATAATAAGATATTGTACAGGGAAATAGAGTGGGCCAGTAAATCAGACAGTCTTATAATGGGGGATTTTAATTTCCCAGATATTGACTTGGATTTGTGGGTTGGTCACTCGCACACTAGCAAGGCTTTTGTGGATTTATTGGATGATTGTTTTCTACATCAGCATGTTCGTGAGGCAACAAGTGGGAGCAATACTCTTGATCTGATTATCAGTAGTGATTCTTCATGCATTAAGAATCTGCAGATAAATGAACCACTAGGTGGCAGTGATCACAGTGTGTTGAAATGGGATTTACTCAAGGAGGTAACTACCATCAGAGGTAAAGGGAAGGGTTTTTGTTTTCGTAAAGGCGACTATGATGGTGTGAGACTGTATTTAAATTCTATACAGTGGGACCAACTGATGTTACCAACAGCAAACTCAAAATGGGAAGCATTCAAGGAACTAATCTTGGAGGCTACCAGGCTTTATGTACCAACTAAGAAATATTGTTCAAGGTTTAGGCCTAAATGGTTGTCAGATGAACTAATGAGACATGTGGCAGCGAAGAAAAATGCATGGGATACATACAAGTTAATGGGTGACATGGAAGCCTATGATAGATATAAGTTGGTCTGTAACCAGGGCACAAAGGAGATTAGGCAGGCAAAGGCAGACTACGAAAAATCCTTGGCAAAGGATTCAAAGAAAAACAGAAAAGAGTTCTTTACCTATTTAAACTCAAGAAGGAAAGAGATGAATCAGATTGATCCACTGGATATTGATGGTTCAACAGTTGAGGATCCTGCTCAGGTGGCTAACAATATAAACGAGTATTTTGCATCTACATTCATGCATGAGGAGTTATTCAGGAAGGAGAATGATGTGGGTAAAGTAAACATTGGCAGTGAGCTGGATGATTTTGTAATAACTGAGAGGAAAGTGGAAGAGAGATTGAGGATAAACATAAAAAAGGCGCCTGTGGTGGATGGGATCTATCCAGTTATATTAAAGGAGGCAGCAAAGGAAGTAAGCAAACCCCTAGCCATAATTATGAGAGCTTCTTTGGACTCAGGTGAGGTACCCATAGACTGGAGATGTGCAAATGTAACCCCAGTTCACAAAGGAGGATCAAAGGCTGACACAAGTAATTATAGACCTGTTAGTTTAACTTCTGTTCCAGGTAAATTAATGGAGGCACTGGTTAAAGAAGCACTGGAGGATCATCTAGACAAGAATTCAGTTATAGCTCAGACGCAGCATGGTTTTGTTAAGGGCAGGTCTTGCCTGACCAATTTGATTGGATACTATGATGTAGTCACAAAAGAACTGGATGCAGGGAATAACTTTGATATTATATATTTGGATCTTAGAAAGGCCTTTGATACTGTTGCACATGGAAGACTGCTGCACAAATTGGAGCAGTGTGGCATTGGAGGCAAATTGCTGCTATGGATAAGGGGATGGTTGAGTGGCAGAAGACAGAGTGGTAATCAATGGACACTGCTCAACGTGGACTAATGTTATTAGTGGAGTTCCTCAGGGTTCAGTGTTGGGTCCGTTGTTGTTTTCGGTGTTTATGAATGATACTGATGATGGGATATCAAGTTTAATGTCCAAGTTTGCAGATGATAAAGGTTGGCAGGGTTGTTAAGGACACTACTGACGCTGTGCTGCTGCAACAGGATCTGGAAAGGTTGAACAGATGGGCCTAGAGGTGGCAAATGAAGTTTAACATTGACAAATGTAAAGTACTACATATGGGAAACAGTAACCCCAGAGCAACGTATCAACTCTGCGGTACTACACTGACAGTGGTGGAGAATGAAAAGGACCTGGGGGTAATTGTGCAGGCAGATATGAAGTTCTCTGAGCAGTGCAGACGAGCTGCAAGAGTAGCTCATGGTGTCTTGTCAATGATATACAGGAATTTTTTTTTAGCAGGGATAAGGTGATTATTCCCTTGTATAAGGCAATGGTTAGGCCACATCTTGAGTACTGTATACAGGTCTGGAGGCCTTATTTCAAGAAGGATGTAGAGCTGCTGGAACGGGTACAGAGAAGGGCAACAAGATTAGTGAATGGAACAAAGGGTTGCTCTTACGAAGAAAGGCTGAAGTTTTGCAAATTCTGGAGACTAGGCACCGGCGAGGTGATCTGATAGAGGTGTATAAGGATTTGAATGGTTTGAGCATGCTCAATGCCAATGGAATTCTTCATCTTGCTCAGAATAATCAGCTCAGAGGGCATAAATTCAAATTGAGGAAGGACGGATGTCTGATAGATGTGCGGAAATTTGCCTTTGGCCAGTGCGTGGTTGGTTGGTGGGAACCGACTTCCATCACTTGTTGTTGAAGTTGATAGCCTAAACAAATTTGAGGCTCAACTGGACAGGTATTTCGAGCGAACGGAGGGGTGAAATGATAGTGGTGTGTGTTTTTTTTTTTTTTTTTTTTTTTTTTTTGGCTGATGCTGAATAAGCTTGCTTTCTTGCATCATATGCCTCTGCTAATGCTAATTTTCATATAATTATTATGGCAAAGATACAAAATATTCCCATGGATGAGACTATGCTTTATTCAGAAATTCTGGTGTGTTTTCATGAAATAGAATGGCATGAACACTACATTTTTACATAATCCTTTAGGTTTTATTTGTTATTTGTTCGGTTACAAGAAGAAAGTGTTCTTCTTGTGAACGAAGGGATGTTTTATGATGACGATATTGCAGTGACTGCTGTCAATGAAGTTGTATGAAAATACCACAAAAAATTTAACTCATATGTACATATTTCAAATTTGGAAATAAATATAATACCAACATAGGTGTTCAATGCTGTTTGATATATATATATATATATATATATATATATATATATATATATATATGATGTAAAAGTTAGGCAAAAAAAAAAGTAATAAAAATAAATAAATATGAATATGAAGCTATCATTAGAGGCAGCAAATGCACATCCTCCACATGAAGCCTAATTGTATCTGATAATTAAAATAAATATGATATTTAAAATAAAAAACATCAGCCAGTAGTACGGCAAAAATGCAGAGCGAAACGAAACGCAAAATAATATAAAATAAAAAACAGGGAAGGGAAAGTAGAGATAATAAGACAAAAAGGTAGTCGATAATCCCCTGTATAATTTAGTCATTAAACCCAATTAATAAAAACGATGTAAATTTAAAAATAATGCCAATTATATATAATTTAGCGGTACCCCCCTTGAAAGGTACCAGTTCCAAAAGACGTGAAATATCACCAAAAAGGGGTTAGAGAAATTACAAAAACCAAAATATCAAAATGATACACTGACCATTATGCCCCGTATCGACAGAGGACCATGAGGCCAATAATGGTCATGGTATTTCATGACCATTAATGACCATAAATACCAAAATAATGGTATTTCCGCCTTTGCGATGATTTGTATGACGATTGAAATGCAGCGATTCCATGACCATTATTGGCCTCATCCTCTGTCGATATGGGGCATAATGGTCAGTCTATCATTTTGATATTTTAGTTTTTGTAGTTTCTCTAACCCCTTTTTGGTGATATTTCACGTCTTTTGGAACTGGTACCTTCAAGGGGGGTACCGCTAAATTATATATAATTGGCATTATTTTAAATTTACATTGTTTTTATTAATTGGGTTTAATGACTAAATTATACAGGAGATTATCGACTACCTTTTTGTCTTCTTTACTTTCCCTTCCCTGTTTGTTTATTTTATATTATTTTGCATTTCATTTCGCTCTGCATTTTTGCCGTACTACTGGCTGTTTTTTATTTTAAATATCATATTTATTTTAATTATCAGATATATATATATATATATATATATATATATATCTCAGAACATCTGTTTATACCTATTTTATTTATTACTTGAATTTTATGATTTCTGTTTTTTTTTTCTTTTTAATTTGGAATTGTGAAGTGTTCCAGTTAATCCGATCCGGTAAATCGAGAGTCTGCTGTACTTCCTTTCGGTGGGCTAAAAAACCTTTGTCTTGCAACCCTGGAGGTAGCATCAGTGGCACAGGATACCAAATTTTCTAGTGGTACCTGTTTTTCATCAAACCATGTTTTTACAGCAGCAAAAATGGATGCTTCAGTATAGTCAGTTTAAATAGATATAAAAACATCTAGTAATTTACCGTCATTGAAATAACGAATGCATGCGATTAGAAGGGAGTTATCGTCAGTATCCGGATTCATCAATCTGAATAGTAAATTTTCTCACTTTTAGTTGGTCAATTAGCTGCTCTTCAATGTTAACGGATATCTCATTGATTTGTTTTCAAATTGAATCGTTGCTCATTGGCAATGCTTTTAAAATACGGGTAGGATTTTGATGCATTGCTCTTGAAATTGCAGTCTCCAATGCAGGTTGTATTAACAGTCTCAGAAACTGTATGAGCACTACCAGTTTTTGCAATGATTTCTGCAATTTTATAAGATGAAGTCATTCCATCATCATTCATTTGTGTTTTCTTCTTAAATAAGGAAGTAACAATGTTACTTTGTTGAAAATTTGGTTTTAAATTACATGATTGATGATGGGTTGAATAACTACAAAGGAATAAGTAAAGTATAAACAATTTTTATTTAACTCGTAGCACGTCACTCACAAAAGCACTGTGGATCAAAAATAAAAAACTTCCACAAGGAAACAATAAATCAATACTAATTGTCGCTTAAAAAGAAACAAATCAATACTAATTGTCGCTTAAAAAGAAGAAACAATAGAATGAAATATTTACTCATCCCATCCATGCCTCATATATTGACCAATGATACAAAATAATAAATAAATAAACCATGTCCACCATGCTGCCGCCAAGGTCTCAGCTGTTGGCGAGGCGCAAATGCCAAGGATTGCGGAGACATTACCTCTGAAAGCACTTAAGCATTTAATGCCTATGAAAAGCAAAGATGGTTGAATTAAATCATGCCCACTATTTTCCTTTTATCAAAATTTCTCACTCACTCCTAATATAATATACCTATATGTTAAAATCTGTTGGTTTCAGTGGAAAAGAAAACCCAACAAGGGAAATTAAATTTTAAGGAATAAGATATCATCGGGTAGGGTTGAACTTTGGAGGGCCACAAACCCATTGTAATATCCCCTCAGAACCCCTGTGCTAGACTGAAGAGAGCTTTTGTCCATGTTTTTGGTTTGCTCTATTCCACGTTGTATGGGACACAAGCTATTGCTTGGCTTATTTTCTGAAGCTCACTGTGAAAATAAGACTCTTTGGGTAGCTACAAGTGTACCCTGAAGAAATCATGCCTATGGTCCTTTAATCGTACAATCTTTCTTTACAATTTATTACTTTCATTAGAGAGTCTGCACTTGTCTGAAGGATGGTTCTGTAGTCTTCTTATATAGACACCAGCATTGCACTAACCTTGCAGATTTCTGGAGATTTTGCTTATTGGTTAATTAATCACTTTTTTTCCCCATATAAAAAACAATAATAGTTATCTGCAAAATATATTCAGTATGTTAAGCAATAATTTCATGTGGCGGAAGAGTAATTAATCCTATTGAATTGTGGTTTAAATATTAGCTAATAACAGCATTTATATCACTGTATTCTTTTGTAATCTTAATTTGGTATAAGAGATGTGAAATACATCATCAGTCATTTTCAATTCCCTGCAGGATGAAGGCCTGTCCAGCAACTTTCAGTTCCTTCTGTTTTGTGCAGTGGACATCCATTTACTACCCACGAACTCGTGATTTTCACCTATCCATCTCCGTCGTTGTCTTCAAGGTTACTTCTAGCTCCTCTTGAGTACCATTCTGTTATTTTCTTAGTCCATCTGTCATTGTGTCTTCGAGCTATGTGTCCTGCCCAAAACCATTTTAGTTCTTTAATTTTGATAAGAATGCCCTTTACATGAGTTTGTGCCTAACCCACGTGTTTCTCTTCTTATCTAACAGTCTGATTCCCAATGTAACTCGTTCCATTCTTTGCTGTGTCGTTCTCAGCTTCTCTTCCAGTCTTTTGGTGAGCGCCCAAGTTTCACTTCCATAAGTCATGGTGGGTAGTATACATTGGTTCATTCTTTTACGTTTCAGACAAATTGGGATATTGCTCCTCAGTATATAACTATATTTCTTGAATGCTATCCATCCAAAATTTATTCTTCTTTTGACTTTCAGCCATTTATCATTATTACATCTGATGACTTGTCCTGGATAAGTATGACTCCAACTTTTCAATTACTGCTCCTTCAATCATTATATCCCCTTCTATGGCATACTTGTTCGTCATTACTTTTGTTTTAGCCATATTCATCTTTAGTCCAAAATCCTTACTAACTCTGAATAACTGATAAAGATTTTCCTCTAATTCTTTGGGATCGTGGCTTATGACCACAATGTCATCTGCAAATTGTAAATGGTTTAGGTACTCTCCATTCACATTGACTCCTTTCTGCGACCAGTCTAATCTTCTGAAAGCTTCCTCAAGGGCAGCAGTAAACAGCTTCGGAGATAGTGTCTCCTTGTCGAACTTCTTTCTCAATTTTAAATTTACTGCTGTCTTTGTCTAGTCTAATAAAGGTGGTAACGTTCTCATATATTTTCTTCAAAATTATAATATATGGGGTATCTGTGCCTTGTCTTTCCAGTGCCCGAAACATTGCCTTATGCTGTATGGAGTCAAGTGCCTTTTCATAATCCACAAATGCCATAGTTGAGAATCCTGTCCTAAAGCCAGCTTGCTCTTTCAATTGATTTTCATCAAGTATTCTTTCTAATCTGTTAATAATTACCCTTGTGAACAACTTGTAGATGTGCAAAGAGGCATCCAGCAGTAAAAATCAACAACATCCCCATAAAACTGAGTAAGTTCAAATACCTTGGAATAGTTAAAGATGCCAAAGTGGGATAACAAGCTAATTTGTCGGTAATTTCCAATTTCTGATTTATTTACTTTCTTATGCAGCAAAACTATGGTTGCATTATTCCACTCCTTAGGCATCACACCTTTTCTAATGCATTTTGAGAAGTGTCTTGTCAGTTTTCGTGCCATGTCTCTTCCTCCCAATTTTAAAAACGGTACAGTAACTTCATATTCCCCCGGGGCTTCTGATTCTTCATTTTATTCAACGCATGTTCTACCTCATCAGGAAGGATATCGGGTATGTTGTACGTGTTACTAATTTGCGATCCATCTTCCCCATTGCTGGCATCATTTCCTTGTATAATTCTCTATAGTCGTCTTCTGCTATCTGAATTTTGCCTTCTCTACTATTTATAAGTACACCAATGCTATTCTTCAGTATCATTTGTCTTTCTGTATTACTGCTCATGGCTGCTGATTTAAGTACTTTGTTTTCCCTTAATGCTTGTTCTTCTTTTCTTGTGTTAAATCTTATGTCCACTCTTAGTCAGTATACTCAATTTTCTCCTTGTCAGTGTTTATCTTGCTCTTTATTTGTTGTCTTCGGTTCATCATGGCAAGTGTTTCTTGACTAAATTTTTCTTCTTTGGATTTCTTTTTACCTATAAGTTTCTTGGGCTTTATCACTTTCAGAAAGTTGCAATATTTCTTGGTGATATCTTGGTCCTGAGTCGTGTGCAGAAGCTCAAACTTGTTCTTAAGTTCCAGTACATACTGCTTTTTCTCTTCTGTTATCTCAAAGACCTTTGTATTATTTACTTGAGTCAGTTTTTTCTTTTCTTTTCTTACATCTATATCAAATGTGCATCTTACCATTCTGTGATCACTTTCAACATTTACCTTGTTCAGGATGGTAACATCATTCACAGTATATCTTCTGTTAGTGAGGATGAAGTTGATTTCATTAGTTGTTAATCCATTTGGGTTCTTCCCTGTCCACTTTCTGTTCACCCCTTTCTTGAAAAATGTATTCATTACTGACAGTCCTCGAGATTCTGCAAATGCCACAAGTCTTTCACCTCTTTCATTTCTTTCACCATTTCCAAAATTTTCTATAGTTCCCCTTTCTGTGCTGTGTTGTCTCTTTCGAACCTTAGCATTGAAGTTACCCATAATGATAGCGTAGTGGGTTTTCTGTTCATCTAGAAGACTCAATTTTGGTGTACATTTCTTCAACCTCTTCATCATCATGGCTCGATGTTGATGCATAAATCATAACCTTTAGCGTGTGCCTCTTAGAAATCTGAGTAGTAGTCTTGACCTCCTTGGTGATGTAATTTTGAATTCCAAAATGTTGTTTTTTATATCTTTATGGACCAGAAAGCCAACCCCACCTTTGCTCCTTGCACTGTTTCCATTGGTGTACAGCAGATTTCCACTTGATAAACTTATAAGTGATTTATTTCTTCTTCTTGGTTCAGCCAAATCGATGATATTCCAATTTACATTTTTTAATTCTTGTTCCAGCTCTAATATAACTTATAGTATAGAGCATTTTAGTCATAACTGTAGTAAATAAGTAGCTTGAAGGTCCTATTGATGTAGGTTGGCATATTTTTAGGTGTGCTAGATATATGCATAATGCATCTGTTGTAGTCATGTCCATCTGCATGTAACATCTCAATTCACAGTGGATGAATTTTCATCAAAATTTGATGTTTTACCCTTTTAAAAAAATTCGATGAGCCTATCCAAATTTCATTAAAATCTTACCAATAGAAATCTGCAATTTTTTTTTTTTTATACTCGTGTAATTTCTGAACTCCAGAGAATGAATTATCATGACATTTTATATATAGACATTTCAGAAACATTCTGTATTAGTAGTGGCAGATGATAGGCAAAGGCATCAGTTTAAAAAAAATAACACTTCCCACATCACATCTGTATACTTCTAGTAGTTTATGTAGTTCTGAATTTCTTCAGGCTGCCTATGTTCACAGTATCAATCGAAGCCCATTCCACCAGTGAACTCCCTGCTCGCAAAGGAAAACGTCTGCATATCTATACTGCAACCATCCTTCCTCAGTTTAAATTTGTCCACTCGTGTGCAGTCTGAGCAAGAGGAAGGATTCTGCTATCAGCTTCCTTCCTCCTGCTCAGTTTTCTTTTAGCCAGCCAGTTGTTGATTGCTAGAATAGGTTGCCTTCAAACGTAGTTGAGACTGACGCTTTGTATAAATTCAAAGATCAACTGGATAGTTAGCTATGTGAGGAAGTAAATAATTCGTATTTTCTTATATACTTTTTTTTTTTTTTAACCAGTGCAGCAAAAGCCTGTGGTTTCCTTGCACTATATGACCATTACTATATTACAGGCATTGATGTTTAGATTGGAATGTAGGAAATTTTCTTTTAATCAGTGATAGATTGCTGGAACAAGTTGCCCTCACAGGTAGTTGAGGGGATGACAGTTTGAATAAATTTATAGGTCAACTGGATAGTTACCTGTGTGAAGAAGGAAGCAAATTTGCATTTTCTTATCTACTTGTTTTTTTTTTTTTTTTTTCCAAGTGCAGCAAAAGCTTGTGGCTTTCTTATACTATATGGGCAATATTATTAATATCTGCAAACTTACACATTAAGCCCATCATAACTTAGTGATATCATTAATAAATAGAGAAAATAAGTGTCCAGCACTGAAACCTGGACAACTCCACTAATAACAGTAATCCAAGGAGAGCATTGCCTATTGATAACCACAATTTGTGTTCTTCCATTCACCATCTGTTTATTCACATCAATAACATATCTCTATTGCCACAGTGCTCCTTTTTATTCAGCATTATTTTATGTGAACAGTATTAAAAACCCTTCTGAAATCTAATTTTGCATCCAGTTCCTTTGTTATTGCAACATAGTATTTGATGACGTTGGTGAAACTTGATCACCCCTTAACATATCCATGCTGTGACTGCAGTATACAGCATTCTCTTCTAGAGTGTCATGCAGTGCTTCTTTAATGAGTTATTAATTTTTCCCTGGAACAGAAGTCAAGCTAAGAGGTCTGTAATTACTTATGTCACTCTTTGATTCCTCTTTGTGAATTTGGGGTACATTTGCACATCTAGTGTCCATGGGGTCCACCTCTGAGGATGCTCTCATCAATTCTGACAATGTTTGCTTACCTCTTTTGCTGCCTCCCTTAATATCATTGAATAGATCCTTTCCACCTCATTTGCTTTTTTTTATGCTTAGCTTCAGCAGCAACTTCTATTCACTTCCCTCTCAGTTATCACAAAATTACTTAGCTCCCTATTAGAATTTGATACGCTTCTGCCATCCCCATTCTTAAAAATATTTCTCATTTGTGAATGTGGATGCAAAATATCTATTCACTTATACTGTTCATATCTATGGACCAAAGTGATTCATCCTCTTCTACTGTTTACATAAACAAAGAAGCCCCTTCTGCTTTTCTCTGCATTCTTTGTCAGACTTCTTGTAATCTGCCTTAGCTTGTCCCTCCTTTATGATCTGATTGCAGACTAGTTTACTGTAGGCTTCTTTATCACCTGATGATTTGTGCATCACATATTTTTATTTTCTGCCACAAGTCTCATCTATTTATTTAATATTCATTTAGGCTTAAGCCTAGAATAGTATCTTTTAATTGGTATAAAAAGCCTAGTAGATTCTATGATTACTATTATGAATGTTTCCCATTTAGAATTCAACATTGGCAGCAGCAGCATCATCATCATAAAAAGCCCTTTTGTCTTTCCCATTAGTACTATTTTTGTTAAATCCTACATCAATACTCTGGGATCACTGCAACCTAGTGGTTCTTTTATGTCTTAATGCATAACGAGTCACTGCTGAAAATCAGATCAAGAGTATTGCCCCTTCTCTTGTTGCTTCTGTGACATGCTGTTTTAGAAAACAGCATGCCACAGAAGCAACAGTAAATCTACAAAAGTCTGGTCTAATACCTAATATACTGGAGGTGACTAAGTAGGTGTGGCCTCCACACCAGACAGAGGAAATACTTCCTCTCTATGTTGCTAGGTAATAGATGACTCAACTGGTGCAGTACCATCATTTTTGCTTATTGGAGGCATGAAGAGGTGAAACCCATGTTTAGTCTCCAGAGCAAATCTCTGGCACCTTCCCCTCCCCTATAATCTCTTGCAGCATGATTGAATGTCCTTTGAGGTTATGTTATGGGTATCATGGTGAAATCCAGACTTACTTAAGTTTTAAGTGTACAGCTCTAAAACAGTGTTTGCAGGTTGACCACTAGATAGTCTAGACTGAACCTGTTGGTAACTCTCTAGAAGGTATCTTGATCATCTAGTGTATAATCTCACTACCTCTACTTTGCCAGATAGTGAAGGGAGGTAGTCCAAGTGATATGTGGTGGGGGACATTGACAAGACTATGTTGTGTCAAACAACTGAGTATGTTCTTGCCATGTGTTCACCATATCCAAAAACTTCATTACTTCATACAACGTATCCTCCCACCTTTTTTAACTGTTGTCATGAATAATGAAATTATTGGAGCAAACTTACCTGCAAAAAGATCTAAACCTCCCAAACATTTTTTTCATTCATTTTACAAATATATGTGGTCACAGTTCCAATTTCAATGATATCCATTTCTGCTTATATTGCCAAGCCCCACTTACTTTTTCTGAGAGAATCTCACTTATTGGTTTATTCAACCACTGTTCATTTCAGTTTTCCTATTTATTTTTAGTGATATTTCTTTTGCTGCAAAGATAGTACATGTGCATATGTCTACTCTGATATTCCCTTTCACAGACTTGGTAATTTGGAATCTCCTTTTTGATCTTCTCTGGCTTAAAATCAGTTTATCTCATTCTGTTAAATTCATCTGTTGCCTCCATCATTCTCCCAACTCAAAATTACATAACTCTTTGAAACTTGACTTTCTCCTGTCGAACTTTCTTAACAGTGAGGCAATTTTCCTGCTGATTTTATTTAACGTTCACAACTCCAGCTGATGGTCATTTCCTAGTTGCTTGTACTCAGGTGGTCAAGATGCTTAAGTGTTTGCAATTACTAATGACTTTGCATTGATTTTTCATTTCAGCCAGATAATTCTAACCACAAAGTGAACTCTTGATGTTTTTCTTATGAACAACCCAAGTACGTGGTCGAGATGAGTGGTCCTATGGTCACCTCATATCACAACTTAATGATGGTCTCTTCTCCAGTGGAGCCTTTTTCTCATGGCTATTCTCAGCTGTGTTTGGCATTACAATAATGCAAAATGGGATGACCATTGAGATTTCCATTCTTCTTTTACCTGGATTTCTGTTTTAAATTTTCTAATGTCAATCAAGATAAGAACGTTGCATAAGGCAATTGGCTTGCAACAAGTAAAGTATTGGCAAAGCAGTTATTAATCAGTCTGAACCAGATTTTGAACAGGGTAAGAGTAGGAAACTTTCTTCTTGTCCAAATGGTAGTCAAGCATTCTGGCCTCTTACCAAAGCTATTATCTGTAACTTTTGCCCTTCCTAGTCCCACCTTTGTTAAAACCTCATTTTGGAAGAATGTGGATCTGTGGAACAGCTCTAGAGGAGAGCAAAAAGGTTGCCAATGGGAACAAAAATAGTATCTGTAGGCTAGGCATCTGCAAGGAGATGTGATTGAGATGTTTTAATCTTTAGAATGGATTTATTAATGTCAGTGCTGATGACATCATTACTCTGCTCCAGACTACACATGAGGGGAACATGAATTCAAGTTGAGAAAAGATGGTTGCATGATAGACATGTGGAGATCTGCCTTTAAGCAGCAAGTAGTTGACTGTTGGAACAAACTTCCACGGGTAGCCTAATTCTTTTTTGAATAAATTCATGGAAAAACTAGAGAAAAGAGTAGGTGACGTAGGAAGTTTTTTTTTTTGCTGATGCTGTATGAGCTTGTTTTTGCATCATTTACTACTAATACTAATTGTTTGATTATCTCACTTGTAATAATCAATGGCTTTTGTGTGATTACACTTATTGCAGGCTAGAAACAGCCCTCAACGTGCGAGAAGGATGCTGGACCAGTACAAATTGATCTAAAAAATTTTAATGTAGTGATCAGTCATAATTTTAAATTTAATCAAATCAAACATTGAACATTTAAATATCCTATTTCTTGAAAGAAAAGGTTAACAATTGTGTAAAAGTTCAGAAAATAAAAGTAGTGTGAAAATACAGTCTACTGATATGTTCCTGTTTTGTGATAGTTTAATATATTTCATTGTTATTATTCTTTATTACATAAGAATGAACATAAGATTTTATTAATTTATTTTTAGCATCTGACAACATTGTTATCCTCTAGTGACATGCAAGTTGTTCTAGGAGTTCTTAATCTTTTATATGTATTCAGGTATGAGATTACATAAGATAAAAACTAATTTGAAATTAATTTTTTTTATATGAGATGTATGAAAATCATTGTTGCAACTGGGCATCTGTATGCTCAAGTTAATTTGTCTTTTTTTGAAATTCTCAAGAGTCCTTCCACCAATTTGTAGAAATGGAGAAAGATGGTAATGAGTAACAGTCTCATTGTTGATTTTTGGAAAGGTTTAGTACTAAATGCATTTTTGTCAGTTCTGTATTTGTAACTTTTATGTGACTATACACACCTGGAAGCCATAATTGGTGGTCTGGCCTTAGTGATGATTAACTACAGCTTATACACTACAGAAATAATCAGGAGAAATGTTTTTTTTTTTTTTTTTGTTTTCCTTTAAAACGATTGTAATTTCTTGGGAAGAAGACATAAGTGGGAATTAACTAATTTTAAGATGAGATTAAACATCAGCATACTCAATGTAAATTTTTTAAAGGCAAAAAATGATCAAGTTTATTGAAACAAGCTGGAAGGAGAACATTCAACCATTTAGAAGCCAGTTTTGAGGACATTCTGAAATCCTTGTGGATGCTGTTTTCAAGTCTGGAGTAAGGAAAAATAAGGTGTTCGTAAGAATTGGTTATAGGAATGGCACATTATTTTTTAAATTAAAGAAATTGTGTGAATTATCAGTTAAAATTAAATTATGTGAATTAAGGAAATTAAATGGATTATGAAATAACACTAATTACAAGAAAACCATATTTTTTTAATATATATATATTTATATATATATTACAAAGGGTACTAGGAAAGTTTTGCAATATGACGCAACAATGAATTACAGGAAGCTGCTTGTTGCTGCATGTTGAGACATGTTCATACGTGCATAGTAGCCGCCGCGCCAAGTCGATGGGCTCAGTTATTCATTAGTAGTGAGAGTGTAAAGTGCTTGCGATGGCATCGTGGTCACGAAATGAGATAAGGACAGTTTTGCGGTATAATTTCGTGCGTGGTTTAACCATAGACCAGTGCTTAGAAGAAATGACTCTTGCACTAGATGATGATTGTCCACATCGTACAACGATATTCAGGTGGTATAGAGAATTCCAAAGGGGAAATTTCACTCTGGAGGATTCTGAGAGGCCGGGAAGGCCACGAACGTCAGTTACGGAGGAAAACGTTACTGCTGTGAGGAAAATGCTTGACGAAAACAGGCGAGTGACCTACCAACAGATAGAGGATACTTGGGGCCTAAATGCACCAGCAATTCGTTCGATTCTGCAAGATCATTTGCACGTGAAGAAACTTTGTTCTCTCTGGGTGCCGCATCAACTGACTGAAGAGCAGATGACACGACGTGTGACTTGGTGCCGGGAGATGTTAAAAAAGTTTGATAAGGGACAATCTCGGTATGTGAACAACATCGTGACAGGTGACGAGACTTGGCTGTACTATTACGATCTGCCGACCAAGGCTCAAAACAAAGTTTGGGTCTTTGATGATGACGACACACCCGTGATTGTCAGAAAATCCCGATCTGTAAAGAAGAAAATGATAGCTGTATTTTTCAAATCGAGTGGAATTGTGGAACGTGTCGTTTTGGACACGCAGAAGACAGTCACAGCTAAGTGGTATACTGAACAATGCCTGCCTAAAGTCATTGGATCTATGAAGAACTTGCGGCCAAAGTCAAGAATGGACACCTGGTACCTCCATCACAAAAATGCTCCAGCTCACCGCGCCAAAGCCTGCACTGAATATTTGACCACGACAGGACTGAAACTTCTCGAGCACCCTCCCTACAGTCCAGACCTTGCTTCCTGCGACTTTGCACTGTTCCCGCATGTGAAAATGAAGCTAAAAGGGAGGCGGTTTTCCAGTGATGAGGACCTTCTATGGGCTTGGGACAACGAGTGTGCTTTACTCCCTAGTGAAACTTGGCAGAACTAGTTTAAAGATTGGTTTCGGAGGATGGAGAGGTGTATTGAATGTAGAGGAAATTACTTTGAAAAAATTAAATAAACAAAGCTGTATTGCAAAACTTTCCTAGTACCCTTTGTATTTAAGATGTTAGTTTTAGTGGTAGAGTCTAATGGTGTATTTATAATAAAAATTTTAGCAGGTTATAGTGTATACTGAGAAACCAACCGGTAACATAACGGCCCAAGAAACATAAGAACCTATGTACGTGCCTACAGCAACCTGGAAGAAAAAAATATATATGCAATATAACATAAGGCAAAACCTTACATATCAAAATTATAAAATAATGTTAATTATAGGTATATAGATACATTGAAAGGGACTTTTTCGAGGGCTAACCCTCTCAATGTATCAAACATAATTAACAGGCTATCCGTTTCTGTAGTCATCGTCCAGCTTAACGGTGTCCAGAATATAGCTATGTAATATGAGATAGCAATACCAAATTAAAAGTCGTATCTATATTTACTCTATGGGTAGGAACCTATTCTATTATCCTCTACGATGTCTCCTAGAACTATCTATTTGTTAACATTACCATATGCTAGTTCCATATTTATATACAAAATTGCAGAGGGCGCTATAGATTTTTGAATTAATTTTGGCTATTTAGTGACATTATCTACAGTTACCAGGGGGAGCTTCGATCAGTTAGGTACTCATATATGCTACACGTGCGGACTTATTCTGTCTTTCTTACATTTTCTTTGCAGTGGTAAGCATTTTATATATATAAATTTATCTTATACTTATTGACTCTTATTGTTATATCTAATAACCAGGATCCCTTACTATAAGGGGCGGGAAGTTACACTTGCGGTTTTATCCTAAGTAAAATTATGCTTCACCTTTTCTATGCTTTTTACTTTTTACTGTAATAATTCTACTTTTCATACCTCGTGAACTATTAGAATTATTCGAGGGGGATTGAGGAACTATACCTATACTTTACTCTACTTCTGTTTGCCTTCTTTAGCTTATGCTACTATTGCTTTGTGTTATTTTTAGCATATGCTACTAATACTTATGCTACCTATACGATATATAATATACCACATATGTATATGTTTAACAAAGGATGGATCTCTTTCTACATTAGCTACGTATTATTATCTTTTTGTAAATTAGCTATCCGTTGGGCTAACAGTCATCTAGTCAGCTAATTACTAAATTGGAATATATTGATTTTAGTTAACTGTAATATATTTTGGTTTTGTGATCTAATACTACATTACCTTCATTTGGTATTGCTATCTCATATTACATAGCTATATTCTGGACACCGTTAAGCTGGACGATGACTACAGAAACGGATAACCTGTTAATTATGGTTGATACATCGAGAGGGTTAACCCTCGAAAAAGTCCCTTTCAATGTATCTATATACCTATAATTAACATAATTTTATTTTATAATATAATTTTGATATGTAAGGTTTTGCCTTATGTTATATTGCATATATATATATATATTTTTTTTTTTCCAGGTTGCCGTGCACGTACATAGGTTCTTATGTTTCTTGGGCCGTTATGTTACCAGTTGGTTTCTCGGTATACACTATAACCTGCTAAAATCTTAAATAATATACAGACGGATGTAATGTTAAATCAAATAAGATGGCATTAATCGGATCTGTGTTGGTTTATTTATTTATTAAATTAAATTTGGTATATTTATTATATTTAGTTTATTGATTATGCATTTTACATACTTTGGATACATTTTTATGCATTTTACATACTTTGGATACATTTTTATGCATTTTACATACTTCTCAGAAAACTTAATATCTGACTGCATAATTATCCCCAGATCTCTTTCATTCTCCACTACCCTGAGTTTAACACCACACAGTTGGTACATTTCTCCTGAGTTGCTACTACGCATATGCAGTACTTTGCATTTGTTAAACTTCAGTTGCCACTTCGCAGCCCAACTGCCCAACGTTTCTAGATCCTATTGCAGTAGCATACTGTCATTACTGTCAATAACAACTGCCAACCTTTGTATCATCTGTAAACTTCAACATTGAGCCTGATATACCTTCATCAATATCTTTGATAAATATATTCAAAACAACAATGGGCCCAACAGTGAACCCTGGGTGACTCCACTAATAACATTAGTCCATGAAGAGTAGTGTCCATTGATTACTCCCCTTGTCTTCTCCCACTCAACCATCATTTTATCCAAAAAAAAAAAAAAAAAAAAAATTGCTTGTAATGCTATACTGTTCCAATTTGTATACTAGTCCATGTGCAACAGTATCAAAAGTTTTCTTGAAATCCAAGCAAGTTATATCAAAATTATTTTTTGCATCAAGTTTCTCTGTGACCACATCATAGTATCCAAATGTGGATACTCTTGTTCCCAAAGTGTTTAGTTTTCACATCAGCACAATCTCCACCTGTGATTTATAAAAAATAGCTGCAACGCTTGGATGAAGAGTGATATTTTTGCTTCATGGTTTGAAAGTGAGAGTGTACCATTTGTGAGATGCCACTTGCTTTCCAAAAAAACTTGAAGAAAAGGTTCTCTGTTACTGTTGAATCACTTCCCAATTTCACTTCCCTTCAGCTGATATCCTGAAATTAAAAGATGGCAAGATCAGAGTTGTTTCTGCCAAGAAATGCACTATTTCAGTCAATGGATCAGCATTATTTGAGCCTTCAAAGTCTATTATTGTGTGCTATATGCTGGTGTTGTGAACTTGGATATTCTAGTTCTAGAATTTCTGGAAATTTTAACACAAAGATGCATACAATATTGGATTAACTTGGAAGAAAGTAAGCTCAACAGCAATTGAAAACTGCTGCAAAAAATATATGAAAAGACAAGATCACTAATAATAACCTCTAATTAGCTGCAGGATATTCAGAACAAGCAGCAAAGGCTGCTTGTAATGTTTTTGGTGAGAGTCTTGGAGCAAATGACCTGGCTGCTTGGATTGAGGTGGATGCAGAAGCTCCAGTTGTGTATTACATGAGCAAGGAAAAAATCCTCTGTAAGCAGCAGAAGACAATCAACAAACAGAAGGCCAGTGACAGGTAGTGTCTGAGTAGATATAATATTGGTGACTCTTGTAAGGAAAAAAGCTATAATGCTTTGCTTATAATGTGGGCATTAAAGTTCTCTTGAGTCCCGCATTATATTGAGGTTGCACCGTGTTTTATTTTTGGGTAATATGTAAGTCTGTTTCTTAAAAATCACATGCCAATAATTAATGATGCATACCAAAAGGAATACTATATTGAAAGAATATTAAAATTTACATTGACATTTGTTTTTAAATACATGTTTTTCTTGTTTTTTTTAACCGTTTCTTGTCTCCTTTGTGTTTGGAGAGAGTGTGTGTAGCTGTGGAACTAGAATCTGATCACAGCTAGGACACCAGAGAAATTTAGGTACCAGCTAACTGAAAAATCACAACCACCTAAAACTGTGTATTTGTTAATTTTTCTGTTTTCTATGCAATGTTTAGAACTTTATCAGATCTGGGTAATAATTGCTGAAAAGAATATACATTAAAAAGTGCAATCATCAGAGTCTATGTAGTCTAATTTATTCCAATAATTATTTTATTTACTGCATGTCAGAAAATATTTACAGAATTCTCACTTGAACTAAGATTTATCTTTTCTTTCAGTAAAAGATCTAATTTCATTACACGGTTGAATGTTGAAAGGAGGCAAGTTCTACTTCTTAGGTTAATGTATTTAGCAGAGGTAAGCTATTGCATGTGAAGTATAAAATTTCAAAATTTGTTATAAAACAAAATTAGCTTGATTGTGTGTGTGTGCATGTGCACGTGAGCATGTGTGCTTCAAAATTGTGAGTATGCTGCATGGATAATTCAAAAATTGATATTTTATAAAATACACTGAAACTATGCCATTGATTAAACTGAATCCTTCCATTGGTAATATCAGAATGGGATCTCCTTTGCATCTGTGATGTTAAAATTTGTTTTGAGTATTGAAATAAATAATAACAGTAGTAAAATGATTGTTGGGATGGAAATCTACTGTCAGAAATCTCATCCTTTCATTTAGTTTGAGAACTGAATGATGCTTACAGAATTACTAAATATACTTAACTCCATCTATAAAATTTTTTGTCTATCTCAGATAACTTGAATAAAATGTAAATGGAAAAATATAAAATCAAATATAATGTTTGGTTAAAGCTGGATTAGTAGAAAAAAGAAATAGATTAAAATTTAACAAAACATAAAAGCATTTGCTACCACACTAACTATGCATTATTTTATATATAGGTAGCAAATTGTGCAATACGTAGTCTCAAAAAGCACTATACAGTAATTTACAGCAGGCACAATGGATGACTATGGTAAAATCCATGTGGTGATCATGCATAAAGTATAACCCAGCCTTTTTAGTATATGTGCTTCAACCTTGTCATCTGTACAGGTTGATGATACCTCCTACCGATTATCATGTTGCTTGTTTTCCAGATTAGCATTACTGGGATTGACTTCTCACAGACCAGGTTCCAGGAAGGCAGAAATTTGCCATGCACTGCATTTCCAACATAGCAGTTCCTCCAACATGCTAATTCAGCTGCTGCTTTGACAAGTGATCCTGAGATAGGTCGCATGGGGATTAATTGTCTAGTAGGCTCACCTGCAAGGATCTTCTGTGTTGACCCTATGTTCCTACATTCAAAGCATGAGTGATAGGATTCAGAGTGGCCTGGAGATGTGGGTATGGTGTTTGAGTAGACCTGGCATCACTGCCACTTTAATTTATTGCTTTCCAGATAGTGAGCATCCCTTTAGGCTTTGTGGTGGGTGGGAAACTCAGTCACTGAATGCCAATAAAATTATACGAATAGTGATTGCTATTATTCTCTTCTGAGAGATTTACATTATCTCTAACGAGGTCTTGCACAACATTTTGTTGCAGAATTCAATATTGCCACTGCAATTAAGAGACCCAGAACAGAATCCATATCAGGTCTAATCCTCAGGTTCCCAATTATTCATTCAACATGTTGTAGGGGAAAAAAAAACTTTTTTATACAAGAGGGCCAGAAAGATTTTCCAAGTTTCCAAAATCTGTCAAATAGTTAGTCATCTGGATTATATTAATTGAGACAAAATTACTTAAATCAGTTTCTGCCGGTGGAGGAATACCAGGCATTGTTAGCATTAGCATTAGTAGAGGCATGTGATGCAAGAAAGCAAGCTTATTCAGCATCAGCCACAAAAAAAAAAAAAAAAAAAAACACACACCACTCCCATTTCACCCCTCCGTTCGTTCAAAATACCTGTCCAGTTGAGCTTTAAATTTGTTTAGGCTATCAACTTCAACAACAAGTGATGGAAGTCGGTTCCACCAACCAACCACCCGCTGGCCAAATGCAAATTTCCGCACATCCGTCCGTCCTCAATTTGAATTTATGCCCTGTGAGGTGATTATTCTGAGCAAGATGAAGAATCCCATTGGCATTGAGCATGCTCAAACCATTCAAAGCCTTATACACCTCTATCAGATCACCTCGCCGGTGCCTAGTCTCCAGACTCTGTAATTTGCAAAACTTAAGCCTTTCTTCGTAAGAGCAACCCTTTGTTCCATTCACTAATCTTGTTGCCCTTCTCTGTACCCGTTCCAGCAGCTCTACATCCTTCTTGAAATGAGGCCTCCAGACCTGTATACAGTACTCAAGATGTGGCCTAACCATTGCCTTATACAAGGGAATAATCACCTCCTTATCCCTGCTAGAAAAATTCCTGTATATCATTGACAAGACACCATGAGCTACTCTTGCAGCTCGTCTGCACTGCTCAGAGAACTTCATATCTGCCTGCACAATTACCCCCAGGTCCTTTTCATTCTCCACCACTGTCAGTGTACTACCGCAGAGTTGATACATTGCTCTGGGGTTACTGTTTCCCATATGTAGTACTTTACATTTGTCAATGTTAAACTTCATTTGCCACCTCTCATCCCATCTGTTCAACCTTTCCAGTTCAACCTATCCTGTTGCAGCAGCACAGCGTCAGTAGTGTCCTTAACAACCCTGCCAACCTTTATCATCTGCAAACTTGGACATTAAACTTGATATCCCATCATCAGTATCATTCATAAACACCGAAAACAACAACGGACCCAACACTGAACCCTGAGGAACTCCACTAATAACATTAGTCCACGTTGAGCAGTGACCATTGATTACCACTCTCTGTCTTCTGCCACTCAACCATCCCCTTATCCATAGCAGCAATTTGCCTCCAATGCCACACTGCTCCAGTTTGTGCAGCAGTCTTCCATGTGCAACAGTATCAAAAGCCTTTCTAAGATCCAAATATATAATATCAAAGTTATTCCCTGCATCCAGTTCTTTTGTGACTACATCATAGTATCCAATCATATTGGTCAGGCAAGACCTGCCCTTAACAAAACCATGCTGCGTCTGAGCTATAACTGAATTCTTGTCTAGATGATCCTGCAGTGCTTCTTTAACCAGTGCTTCTTTAACCAGTGCCTCCATTAATTTACCTGGAACAGAAGTTAAACTAACAGGTCTATAATTACTTGTGTCAGCCTTTGATCCTCCTTTTTGAATTGGGGTTACATTTGCACATCTCCAGTCTATGGGTACCTCCCCTGAGTCCAAAGAAGCTCTCATAATTATGGCTAGGGGTTTGCTTACTTCCTTTGCTGCCTCCTTTAATATAACTGGATAGATCCCATCCACCCCAGGTGCCTTTTTTTATGTTTATCCTCAACAATCTCTCCTCCACTTTCCTCTCAGTTATTACAAAATCATCCAGCTCACTGCCAATGTTTACTTTACCTACATCATTCTCCTTCCTGAATAACTCCTCATGCGTGAATGTAGATGCAAAATACTCGTTTAGATTGTTAGCCACCTGAGCAGGATCCTCAACTGTTGAACCATCAATATCCAGTGGACCAATCTGATTCATCCCTTTCCTTCTTGAGTTTAAATATGTAAAGAACTCTTTTCTGTTTTTCTTTGCATCCTTTGCCAAGGATTTTTCGTAGTCTGCCTTTGCCTGCCTAATCTCCTTTGTGACTTGGTTACAGACCAACTTATATCTATCATAGGCTTCCATGTCACCCAATAATTTGTATGTATCCCATGCATTTTTCTTCTCTGCCACATGTCTCATTAGTTCATCTGACAACCATTTAGGCCTAAACCTTGAACAATATTTCTTAGTTGGTATGTAAAGCCTAGTAGCCTCCAAGATTAGTTCCTTGAATGCTTCCCATTTTGAATTTGCTGTTGGTAACATCATCAGTTGGTCCCACTGTATAGAATTTAAATACTGTCTCAGACCATCATAGTCGCCTTTACGAAAACAAAAACCCTTCCCTTTACCTCTGATGGTAGTTACCTCCTTGAGTAAATCCCACTTCAACACACTGTGATCACTGCCACCTAGTGGTTCATTTATCTGCAGATTCTTAATGCATGAAGAATCACTACTGATAATCAGATCAAGAGTATTGCTCCCTCTTGTTGCCTCACGAACATGCTGATGTAGAAAACAATCATTACAATCATTCAATAAATCCACAAAAGCCTTGCTAGTGTGCGAGTGACCAACCCACAAATTCCAGTCATTATCTGGGAAATTAAAATCCCCCATTATAAGACTCTGATTTACTGGCCCACTCTATTTCCCTGTACAATATCTTATTATACTCATCAGAGTCATTAGGCCTATAGCACACTCCTACTCTCAATTTTGATTTCCCTATGCTTATGTCACACCAAACTGACTCGACACTGCCCTGTCCATCGATGTCGACTGGCTTCACTTCCTTGGTTTTTATGTGTTTCTTAACTAATAGCATAACCCCTCCCCCCTTCCTATCCTGTCTATCCTTTCTGTAGACGTTGTACTCCTCAAATTGCAGTTCTGCATCCCTTATATCTGTGTGATACCACGTCTCTGATATCCCAACAATATCTGCCTTTGATGTTTTGAGCAATACCTCAAATTCATCAAATTTGTTTACTAAACTCCTAGCATTGGTGTACTTGCGTCACGCAAGTATACCTGCACCTGTTTCTATTCTTAGCTACCCTAACACAACCCATGTGTTTACTTGTACCGCAATGGCTCCCAGCAGTCTCTGAAATATCATGCATCTTGTTTTTCAGGCTTCTGCTCATTCTAATAGAAGCAGTGCAAGAATCTTTCACCTCTGCCAGTGGCTACTGTCAATCTATTGGTCTTTGTCTCCCCCCAAGCTAGCAGTTTTCCGACCCACCTAACACTGCCTCGATAGCATCAGCAAATATTCTTGCACCCTTTCTATTTAAGTGTATCCCATCCCTGTAGAAGCAATCTCTCCTGTTAACAAGTACAGTCCAGGCTGAAAAAAATTCCACCCCTTGAGCCTTGCACAATCTTTCCAGGGCCGAATTGATCGACAAGGCTCTCATCATATACTCCCTCCTATCGTGTCTGGGCAGAATTGCAGACACTTTCAAATTCAATCCTAATTCACGGCTTTTTTTCGACAGTGACCTGTACTTACCAAGTAATTCCGCCGGTCTCCTACTCTTAATATCATTAGTGCCAACGTGTACAACTATATCACCTTTTGTGCCCTTAAAAGATGATATCCGCTCCAACGTCATCAACCTTTGCCCCTGGCAGACATACCCTGGTCCTATTCCACCTATCCTTTTTACAAAGCATGTTCCCCGTTTCCCTGACAATAGAGTCACCAACAACTACTAGTTCCTGTGGGACCAGCGCATTCTGCCTAGGGGGCTCCTCTGTGTTGCCTGATGACCAAGTGCAAGCTCTGGCGTTGATGTGGGCAGCTGAGAGCTTGATGGGCCCCTCAATTTATTTCCTTCGAGGGCATCCATCCTGTCCTTCATGCTCTCATAAAGGCCCATAACAACGCTGAGTTGTCGCCTGATTTCCTTGCACTCCTTACATCGTGCACACACAAAGACATCCCCCTTGGCAGTATCATGTCCCATACCCGACTGCTCCGCAAACATCAAGCAAACAGTGCATTTTAAAAGACTGTGATTCAGAGGGCAACTGACCCCCTCAGTTCTCCCCTGAACCACAGCACTCCCATTAGCTTGAGCCTTTTGCTTTGCTGCTCTGGTCAGAGTCATGATTCCGATTTAATTCAATAAAATTTCAAAACAAAAATTAAATCCTTAAGTTATATCCCAAAACAGTTATGTTATATATATATATTTTTTCGGTATCTAGTGTTTTCTACGAGTTCCCTTTATACAACTTCCATATCACGTGTACCACTATAGTTATGTATTAATTATTTGTTACGATTAAGTCGTTATATATATATAGAGTTAAAAATACAATTTAATTGACAATAAAGTTTATCAAGATTAATAGATTTACTGATTAATTGACAATATTATATTATGCACTATACTACACTAAGCTTATGCTATCGTGTAAAAATGGCGGGAATTCTCGAATGGTACTTCTACGGACTCATAAGTATTGATTAGCTTCCAAATCTCGCTATCTCAATTTAGAATAAACTAAGGATCCTGACTAGGTCTATAATCTACTTATAGAAGATAATTTGATATAACAATTGGTTAATAAATCGACTAAATTTGGTTAAAAAAAAAGACCTCTCGTTCAGTTTGTAACACGTGGATTTGATACTGTTACCGATACTAAGTAATACCTACAAAATCTCTGTCTAAGTTAAACTTTAAACTAAGTATCGTAACTAGGAATATAAAGCTACTCTAGAAAATAAGTTAATATGACAATTTAAGCTAATAAATCAGAAAATAAATCAGGAAAAACTTCTCTGTTCCAAGAGCTTCAAGGAGATTCGGCCGCACAGGCTAATCTCGCACCCAGGTTGCCCCATTAAACACCAAATTCTTCCATTGGTGTAATATCAGAATAGGATCCCCACAAGGAAATTTGTTCTGAGTTGAAATAACAAGAAGTAACAGTAGTAAATTGTTTGTTGGGATTCAGATTTACTGCCAGTTAGAAATCTTATCCTTCTCTGTTGACATCACTAGTTTGAAAGACTAGAGATGTCTGTAGAGGACCAGTAAACTCACTTTCATTTTGGCCAGTACACATTTCACGTGAAAAATGGTTAATTGGTTAATTGTTCAAGTGATGCCATACTTTATATAAGATTTTCTTGAACTTGAGTGCCATATGTCATTTCAGGCAGCAGTTTGGCATATGATTGTATGATTCCATGCTGCTATTATTTTCTGTGTGAGTGTAGGCTATTGCTGGTTAACGTTATTTATTTAATTATTTATTTAATTAATCTTTTCATTATACAATTTTAATTTTGTATGTGCACTCACACATTTAAAATTATATAACACAAAGCTATGTTGTAGCTAGCTCCTCTCTGGCAATATTTGTTGGTTTTCAATGGTTCTTTTACATAGTATAATAGTTGTAATTTTTTTTGCATTGTTTGTTGTTACACAATGTTTAATTTATATTCTTAATGAATTTTGCTATGGACAAATTCATAAAATTTTGAAAACAGTAAAGCAACATTAGGATTTATCTACCTGCTTTTATAGAATAGGCAAAGAAAAGTGCAAAGACTAAAAGATATTGGTTTCTCTAATTCTGTGGCTGCCATGCATTATTTGTGGTTCAGCATAAGGACAAGTTGTCCTATGCTGACCTACTAATAAGTAACACTTCTCTAAAAAGAAATGTATAACGTTGATTCTTTTTATAGAGGTAACAATGTGCCTCCCCCCATTATAGACAACCATTTAAGCATCAGTGGGAGGCTACCACACTTCAAGTACGGCATTTAACAATCTAGTGGTGACTTTCCTCTCAAGATGAGAGATGTCAAAAGGTGTCAATAGTAACTTTTCAAATATGAGCTAAGAAAGCTGTGATCCTCTCTGTAAGCAAAAGTGAAATGCTAGAAAAATATGGCAAAATTTTTAAAATTATCTGTTTTTTTTTGTTAAATTGTTGATATATGTAAACAGCAATGCTGTAGAGCAAATACTGTCTGATGACATCCACAGTCCATATATGGGGGTAAATCTTTAAATGTCAATGATGTGTTAAAAGTTGATGATTCATCGTCACCAGGAGGCTGCATTCAGTATTTATAATTTTTTAATTGTTTTATATTCCATTCATTCGTATTCTAATTGAAACATAACAAGTATGTGTGGTTGATAAAAGCCTTGTTGGTAAGCATCCAAAGTACCTTTATTTTAAAGCTTCTTGACCAAATATCACTTTTACTTGTGTGTGGGGGTGGGGTTGTTTTCTTACTCTCAGATTATAAAAGAATGTATATCAATACTTGTATGTATTTTTTTCATATCATGTTGGATTACTGTGTTTGTAGTTTAGTATTCAGGATTAGTTGTGTATGAGAGGGAATATCCGCTGGTTCCCCGTTGCTTGCAGTGTGTGTGTGTGTGTGTGTGTGTGTGTGGGTGGGTGGGTGGTATGTAGACCTGACTGTAGTTGGACATAATGATATAGGAACAGGAGATGCCTCTGTGCAGCCTGTGTCCACCAAATATGGAGGATGCAGAAAGATCAGGGAATGACCACTGCATATCCCAGGAGCAATATGGCCTTAGTTGCTAATGCTCCTAAAAGAAAAACAAACAAAAAACAAATAGCCTCTGTGCATGTGCACCACGTCAGAGAGAGAGAGAGAGAATTCAGCAAAGTTTAATCTTTTGTTGGATGAATTTCATTGCTTGAAGAAAAAGATCATTGTGCTTGAAGAAATTGAATCAGTGGGCCCAACAAATATTGGGCAACAGAATGGGATCACTACAAGCAGAATGCACTTTCTTCCCAACAAGTAGTTATTCTTGTTGACTTTGTCATGAAAATGGGGAATATTTTATACAATAAGGATAGGTGGAATAGGAGCAGAGTGTCTTCCAGGAGCAAAAGTTGATATTGTAGAACAGTTCTTTTAAGAGCACAAAATGTGATATTTTTGTACATGCTAATATTAATAAAGATAAGCATTCTATGAAGTATGAGATGATGTTGAGTAAAAGCCATGAGATAGGGCAGAATTTGAAGAATTTTGCTATGACATGATAGTACAGAGTTAATTAGCATTAGTAGAGGTTGCATCATCATGTTGATGCAAGAAAGCAAGCTTATGTGGCAATAGCAAAAAAAACAACCCCACCATATCTCTTACATCCATTCCCTCTAAACATTTGTTCAGTTCCTCCTTGAATTTAAATAAGCTATCAACTTCCACCAATAACAGATTGAAGTTTGTTCCAGCAATCAATAACCTGCTGGCTAAAAGCATATTTCTGCACATCTATTCTATAACTCCTCAATTTTTCCAAATCTTTCCTCAATTTGAATTTATGCTCCCTCAGGTTTGTATTCTGTTGAGCCTGCTCAACCCATTTAAGGTGTTATACACCTCAATCAGATCACCTCACAGGTGCCTAGTTTCCAGATGCTGCAGTTTTCAGAACTTAAGCCTTTCTTGGTAAGATCACCCCTTTGTTCCCCTAACTAATCTTGTTGCCCTTCTCTGTACTCGCTCAAGCAACTCTATATCCTTCCTAAAATGAGGCCTCCAGACTTGTGCACAGTACTCAAGCCGTGGCCTGACTATTGCCTTACACAAAGGATAATCACCTCCCTTTCCCTACTATTGAAATTCCTGTATATCATTGACAGTATTCCATGACCTGCTCTGGCAGCCTGTCTGCATTGCTCAGAAAACTCCATATCTGATTGCACAATTACTCCCAGGTGGTCTTTTTCATTTTCTATCACCCTAAGTGTAGAACCATACAGTTGGTATGTTACTCTGGGGATACTGCTACCTATATGCAGTACTTTGCATTTGTCAATATTAAGCTTCAGTTTCCTCTTCTCAGCCCATCTGCCAAACTTTTCTAGATCCTGTTGCAGTAGCACACTGCCATTACTGTCATTAACAACCTTGCCAACCTTGATGTCATTTGCAAACTTCGACATTAAGCCTGATATACCTTTATCAATATCATTGATAAATATACAAAGCAACAGTGGGCCCAACACCGAACCCTGGGGGATTCCACTAATAACATTAGTCCACCAAAAGCAGCATCCGTTGATTAGCACTCTCTGTCATCTCCCACTCAACCACCCTTTTATCCATTGTAGCAACTTGCCCTTAATACCATACTGCTCCAATTTGTATGGTAGTGTTCCATGTGCAACAGCAAGCTTTCCTGAAATCTAAGTAATGGGTGGTTATAAAATAAGTTTCCCTATTCAGGAGACCCTAGTACCAAAAGGGTTAGAGATAGTGCTGTGAAAATTGGTGGGTATGTCATTTAGGGTATGGGAAAGCAATTTGTGGAAGGGAAAAAATAGTACAAATTTCTGCCACCAGGGGAGAAATTGGCACTATAATCATGAGATGGAATACTTAACTTAGGATTAGATTTTAATATCAGAACTTAGAAATCTACAGATATTGTTCTATGTGTTTTCCTTCACTTGAGATGACATTCTGAAAACTGAGGAATGCGTGCAACACAGTTTTGCCTAGCATCTCATTGGGGATGTTGACTTCATGCTGTTTAATGCTTGCTTTCAAATCGACAAGCATCTATGTCGCCACGGTAAACTCTGGCTTTCAGGTATTCTCATAGCCAGAAATCACAGGGATTGAGATCTGACGATTGGGCTTGCCAGAACGGCAGAAAGTCTCTAGAAATGATGCGATCATTTCCGAACGTTGAACGGAGCGGTTCCTTCACTTGTCGACCAACGTGGGGAGGGGCACTGTCTTACACAAACACTACAGTCTCCAGGCATTGCCTTTCTTCCAGGGCGGGAATAATGTGATCTCTTAGAAGAGTGCAGTACCGTGCTCTAGTTACTGTACACCTTATGGGGCCATGAGGTGTAGACTCTTCAAAGAAAAATGGTCTGATTATAAACTGCTGTGAATCCACATCATAATGTAACATATGGACTTTGTAGTGGTCTTCCATGCACAACAGATGGATGAGAAGTTTCTCATATTCGGCAGTTAAAGTGCATTTACAGCCTCATGAAGAGTGAAATGTGCCTCATCAGACCACAAGATCATTCGAGTCTATGTATCATCAAGTCCCATACGAGCCAGAAATAGAGCAAAGTGTGTTCGTTGCTGATCACAAGACTTTATTTTTTACACTACATGAATCTTGTACGGAAACCAGCATAAAATTATTCGAAGCACTTTACATGCAGTAGGACAAGGACAGTTCAAGTCTCTCGACACAAAACTCTGACACTACTGACTGGTAGTGGTTTGGATTCTGACCTGGAGGCCATTGCAACTGCCACTACCTCCATTCTGATATGTGGTGTCCCCCGCCTGGAATTATACCTAACTTCCCGGTCGCTTCATATTTCTTTATCAGTTTTTGAATCCCCACTGATATCAAAGGTCCTTTAAGCAAACCTTTGTTTCCATTATTCACATAGTGCTGCATTACCGTTACTATTATTCTGGTAGAACAGTTTTACTAAAAGAGCACGTTCCTTTTTTGTAAGAGCCATAATGGTTATTGATGGTGGCATTGGCCTTTCTGCTTTTATCTAACAGGATGTCATTTGCATAAGCAGCGTGTTTTAAAGTAAATGACAACTTTTACATATGTGGAGCATTGTTTTTCCCCTGGTCGCAGAAATTTGAACAAATTTTTTTCTTTTACAAATCGCTTCCCCATACCCTAAATGACATACCCACTGATTTTCACAATGATAACTCTTACTGTTTTGACACTAAAATCTCCTGAATAAGGAAACTTATTTTATAACCACCCGGTATATGATATCAAAATAATTTTTTGCATCCTTTGTAACGACATCATAGTATCTAATCACATTTGTCAGACAAGACATTCCCTTAACAATTCCATGCTGTCTGAATTATTACCGCAGTCTTGTCTAGTACAGGTCACCGTTGAAAAAAAGCCATGAATTAGGGTTGAATTTGAAAGTGTCTGCAATTCTGCCCAGACACGATAGGAGGGAGTACATGATGAGAGCCCTGTCGATCAATTCGGCCCTGGAAAGATTGTGCAAGGCTCAAGGGGTAGAATTTTTTTCAGCCTGGTCTGTGCTTGTTAACAGGAGAGACTGCTTCTACAGGGATGGGATACACTTAAATAGAAAGGGTGCAAGAATGTTTGCTGATGCTATCGAGGCAGTATTAGGTGGGTCGGAAAACTGCTAGATTGGGGGATACAAGGACTAATAGATTAACAATAGCCACTGGCAGAGGTGAAAGTGATTTTTGCACTGCTTCTATTGGAATGAGCAGCAGCCTGGAAAATAAGATGCAGGATATTTCAGAGACTGCTGGGAGTCATTGGGGTACAAGTAAACACATGGGTTGTGTTAGGGTAGCTAAGAAAAAGAACAGGTGCATGTATACTTGTGTATACACCAATGCTAGGAGTATGGTAAATAAATTTGATGAATTTGAGGTATTGCTCAAAGCATCAAAGGCAGATATTGTTGGGATATCAGAGATGTGGTGTAACACAGATATAAGTAATACAGAACTGGAATTTGGGGGGTACATCGTCTACAGAAAGGATAGACGGGATAGAAAAGGAGGGGTTATGCTATTAGTTAAGAAACACATAAAATCCAAGGAAGTGAAGCCAGTCGACATCGCTGGACAGTGCAGTGTCAAGTCAGTTTGGTGTGACATAAGCATTGGGAGATCAAAATTGAGAGTAGGAGTGTGCTATAGGCCTAATGACTCTGATGAGTATAATAAGAAACTGTACAGGGAAATAGTGGGCCAGGAGATCAGAGTCTTTTATAATGGGGAATTTTAATTTCCCAGATATTGACTGGAATTTGTGGGTTGGTCACTCACACACTAGCAAGGCTTTTGTGGATTTATCGGATGATTGTTTTCTAAATCAGCATGTTCGGGAGGCAACTAGAGGGAGCAATACTCTTGATTTGATTATCAGTCTTGATTCTTCATGCATTAAGAATCTGCAGATACAGGAACCACTAGGTAGCAGTGATCACAGTGTGCTGAAGTGGGATTTACTCAAGGAGGTAACTACCATCAGGGGTAAAGGAAAGGGTTACTGCTTTCATAAAGGCGACTACGATGGTCTGAGACAGTATTTAAATTCTTTACAGTGGGACCAACTGATGATGTTACCAACAGAAAACTCAAAATGGGGAGCATTCAAAGAACTTATCTTGGAAGCTACTAGGCTTTACATACCAACTAAGAAATATTGTTCAAGATGCAGGCCTAAATGGATGCCAGATGAACTAATGAAACATATGGCAGAGAAGAAAAATGCATGGGATATATATAAATTAACATGCGACACAGAAGCCTATGATAGATATAAGTTGATCTGTGACCAAGTTACAAAGGAGGTTAGGCAGGCGAAGGCAGATTACGAGAAATCTTTGGCAGGGGGATGCAAAGAAAAACAGCAAAGAGTTCTTTATTTATGTAAACTCTAGAAGGAAGGGGCTGAATCAGATTGGTCCACTTGATATCAATGGTTCAACTCTTCATGATCCTGCTCAGGTAGGTAACAAACTAAATCAATATTTTGCATCTACATTCACACATGAGGAGTTATTTAGGAAGGGGAATGCCATAGATGAAGTAAACACTGGCACTGAGCTAGATGATCCTGTAATAATTAAGAGTAAAGTGGAGGAGAAATTGTTGAAGATAAATACAAGAAAGGCACCTGGGGTGGATGGGATCTATCCAGTTATATTAAAGGAGGCAGCAAAGGAAGTAAACAATCCGTTAGCCATAATTATGAGAGCTTCCTTGGACTCAGGGGAAGTACCATGGACTGGAGATGTGCAAATTTGACCCCAATTCACAAAGGAGGATCAAACGGCGACACAAGTAATTATAGACCAGTTAGTTTAACTTCTGTTCCCGTAAAATTAATGGAGGCACTGGTTAAAGAAGCACTGCAGGATCATCTAGACAAGACTTCAGTTATAGTTCAGACACAGCATGGTTTTGTTAAGGGGAAGTCTTGCCTGACCAATTTGATCGGATACTATGATGTAGTCACAAAAGAATTGGATGCAGGGAATAAATTTGATATTATATATTTGGATCTTAGAAAGGCTTTTGATACTGTTGCACATGGAAGACTGCTGCACAAATTGTAGCAGTCTTCTACGGAAAAAAGGATGGTTGAGTGGCAGAAGACAGAGTGGTAATTAATGGACACTGCTCATTGTGGACTAATGTTACACCATCATCATTATTTATAAATAAGATTGATTATGGTATATCAAGCTTAATGTCCAAGTTTGCAGACAGTACAAAGGTTGGCAGGATTGTTAAGGAGGCTACTGACGCTATGCTGCTGCAACAGGATCTGGAAAGGTTGAGCAGATGGGCTGAGAGGTGGCAAATGAAGTTAACATTGACAAATGTAAAGTACTACGTATGGGGAAACAGCAACCCCAGAGCAATGTATGAACTCTGTGGTACTACACTGACAGTGGTAGAGAATGAAAAGGACCTGGGGATAATTGTGCAGGCAGATATGAAGTTCTCTGAGCAGTGCAGACAGGCTGCAAAAATAGCTCCTGGTGTCTTATCAATGATATACAGGAATTTTTCTAGCAGGGTTAGGGAGGTGATTATTCTCTTGTATAAGGCAATGGTCAGGCCTCACCTTGAGTACTGTATACAGGTCTGGAGGCTTCATTTCAAGAAGGATGTAGAGTTGCTGGAACAAGTACAGAAAAGGGCAACAAGGTTAGTGAATGGAACGAAGGGTTGCTCTTACGAAGAAAGGCTTAAGTTTTGCAAAATTCAGTGTCTGGAGACTGGGCACCGGTGAGTTGATCTGATAGAGGTGTACAAAGCCTTGAATGGTTTGAGCATGCTCAATGCTGATGGGATACTGCCTTTTGCCCACAATAATCACCTAAGAGGGCATAAATTCAAATTGAGGAAAGAGAGATGTGTGGAAATTTGCCTTTAGCCAGCAGGTAGTTGGTTGGTGGAACAGACTTCCATCCCTTGTTGTGGAAGTTGATAGCCTAAATAAATTTAAGGCTCGGCTGGACAGATATTTCGAACGAACGGAGGGGTGAAGTTGAAGGTTTTTTTTTTTTTTTGGCTGATGCTGCATAAGCTTGCTTTCTTATATCATATGCCTCTACTAATGCTAATGATCCTGCAGTGCGTGTTTAACCAGTGACTATTTTCCCTAGAACAGAAGTTAAACGAACTGGTCTGTAATTACTCGTCACCTATAGATCCCTCTTTGTGAATTGGCAATACATTTGCATTTGCATATCTCCAGTCCATGGGGACTTCCCCTGAGTCCAAGGATGCTTATGGCTAAGGGTTTGCTTACTACCTTTGCTGTCTCTTTTAATATAACTGGATAGATCCCATCCACCTCGGGTGCCTTTCTTATGTTTAACTTCAACAATTTCTCCTCTACTTTGCTCTCAGTTATTTCAAAATCATTAAGCACTATGTTACAATTTGATAAACATCTGGCATTTTCCTCCCTTAACTTCTAATGTGTGAATATAGACGCAAAATACCCATTCAGTTTGTCAGCTATCTGAGCAGGATCATCAACATTCCAACTATTGATGTCAATCTGATTCATCCCCTTCCTTCTAGAGTTTATATAACTAAAGACGTTCTTGCTGTTTTTCTTAGCATCCTTTGCCAAAGATTTTGTTGTAATCTACTTTCGCTTGCCTAACATCCTTTGTGACTTGATTACAGACTAGCTTATATCTACCATAGCCTTCTGTGTCGCTTGATAATTTATATGCATCTCGTGAATTTTTCTTCTCTCTCACTAGTCTCATTAGCTCATCTGATATCCATTTAGGCCTAAAAATTTAACAGTATTTCTTGATTGGTATGAAAACCCTAGTAGATTTTCGTACCAATAATGATGAGACTTGTCAGTCAATTTGACTCTGGATAGATTATGCAAGGTTCATGGGATATGTATATTTTTTTTTTTTCTCAGCATGGCTAGGTCTTGATACCAGATGGAACTGTTTTTATTGGGATTGAGTACACTTATATAGAAGTGGTGCAAGGATATTCGCTAGTGCCATCAAGGTATTGTTAGTTTGGTTTGGAAATTGTTAGTTTGGGGGATACACAGACTAATAGTTTAAAGGAACTACAGGTAGAGGATTAGAGTGGAAGCAGAGGGTGCTAAGAATCTCTGGGTACGACCAGGCTGCCATGCACGGAAACTGAACTTGGCCTGTTATAACGTAAGAACCCTCATCGGTGAAGACAGGATATTAGAGCTGGAAAAGGAATTAGAAAATGTGAATTGGAATATCATCGGTTTGGCTGAAACAAGAAGAAGAAATGAATCACTTATAAGTCTATCAAGTGGAAATCTGCTGTACACCAATGGAAACAGTGAAAGGAGTGAAGGTGGAATTGGGTTTCTGGTCCATAAAGATTTTAAAAACAACATTTTGGAATTCAAAAGTACATCACCAAGAGTGTCAAGACTAATACTAAAGATTTCTAAGAGATACAAGCTAAAGATTATAATGATTTATGCACCAACATCGAGCCATGATGATGAAGAGGTTGAAGAAATGTACACTGAAATTGAGAGTCTTCTAGATGAGCAGAAAACCCACTACACTATTATTATGGGAGACTTCAATGCTAAGGTTGGAAAAAGACAAAACAGCACAGAAAGGGGAACTATAGGAAATTTTGGAATTGGTGAAAGAAATGAAAGAGGCGAAAGACTTGTGGAATTTGCAGAATCTCAAGGACTGTCAGTAATGAACACTTTTTTCAAGAAAAGGGTGAACAGAAAGTGGACATGGAAGAGTCCAAATGGATTAACTACTAATGAAATCGACTTCATCCTCACTAATAGAAGATATATTGTGAATGATGTCACCGTCCTAAATAAGGTAAATGTTGGAAGTGATCACAGAATGGTAAGATGTACACTTGATATAGATGTAGGAAAGGAAAGGAAAAAACTGACTCGAGTAAATAATACAAAGGTCTTTGAGATAACAGAAGAGGAGAAAAAGCAGTATGTACTGGAACTTAAGAACAAGTATGAGCTTCTGCAGACTGCTGAGGACCAAGATATCGACGAGGAATATTACAACTTTTTGAAAGTGATAAAGCCCAAGAAACCTATAGGGAAAAAGAAATCCAAAGAAGAAAAAATTAGTCAAGAAACACTTGTCATGATGAACCGAAGACGACAAATGAAAAGCAAGAAAAACACTGACAGGGAGAAAATTGAGTATACTGAGTTACGCAAAGCCATTAGAAAGAGACTGAGAGGACATAAGAAGATTTAACACAAGAAAAGTAGAACAAGCATTAAGGGAAAACAAAGGATTTAAATCAGCAGCCATGAGCAGTAATACAGAAAGACAAATGATACTGAAACTGAAGAATAGCGATGGTGTACTTATAAACAGCAGAGAAGGCATAATTCAAATAGCAGAAGACTACTATAGAGAATTATACAAGGAGCAGGGGAATGATGCCAGCAGTGGGGAAGATGGATTGCAAAGTAGCAACACATACGACATACCCAATATTCTTCCTGATGAGGTAGAACATGCATTGAAGAAAATGAAGAATCAGAAAGCCCCGGGGGAAGATGAAGTTACTGTAGAGTTGTTAAAATTGGGAGGAAGAGACATAACACAAAAACTGGCAAGGCTCTTCACAAAGTGCATTAGAAAAGGTGTGACGCCTAAGCAGTGGAATAATGCAATCATAGTTTTGCTGCATAAGAAAGGAGATAAATCAGAAATTGGAAATTATAGACCAATTAGCTTGTTATCCCACATCTACAAGTTGTTCACAAGGGTCATTACTAACAGATTAGAAAGAATACTGGATGAGAATCAACCGAAAGAGCAAGCTGGCTTTAGGACAGGATTCGCAACTATGGATCACCTTCATGTAATATCACAGCTAATGGAGAAAGCAAATGAATATAAAACACCATTATGCCTGGCATTTGTGGATTATGAAAAGGCATTTGACTCCATACAGCATAAGGCAATGTTTCGGGCACTGGAAAGACAAGGCATTGATACCCCATATATTATGATTTTGAAGAAAATATACGAGAGTGCTACCTCCTTTATTAGACTAGACAAAGACAGTAGGAAATTTAAAATTGAGAAAGGAGTTCGACAAGGAGACACAATATCTCCTAAGCTGTTTACTGCTGCCCTTGAGGAAGCTTTCAGAAGATTAGACTGGTCGCAGAAAGGAGTCAATGTGAACGGAGAGTACCTAAACCATTTGCGATTTGCAGATGACATTGTGGTCATAAGCCAGGATCCCAAAGAATTAGAGGAAAATCTTAATCAGTTATGCACAGCTAGTAAGGATTTTGGACTAAAGATGAATATGGCTAAAACAAAAGTAATGATGAACAAGTATGCCACAGAAAGAGACATAATGATTGAAGGAGCAGTAATTGAAAAGGTGGAGTCATATACTTATCTGGGACAAGTTATTAGCTGTAATAATGATAAATGGCTGGAAGTCAAGAGAAGAATAAATTTTGGATGGATAGCATTCAGGAAATATAGTCACATACTGAAGAGCAATATCCCAGTTTGTCTGAAACGTAAAATAATGGACCAATGTATACTCCCCACCATGACTTATGGAAGTGAAACTTGGGCACTCACCAAAAGAATGGAAGAGAAGCTGAGAACCACACAGCGAAGAATGGAACGAATCATATTGGGAATAAGACTGTTAGATAAGAAGAGAAACACATGGATTAGGCAACAAACTCAAGTAAAGGACATTCTTATCAAAACTAAAGAACTAAAATGGTCTTGGGCAGGACACATAGCTCGAAGACATGATGACAGATGGACTAAGAAAATAACAGAATGGTATCCAAGAGGAGCTAGAAGAAAACCTGGAAGACAAAGGCGGAGATGGATAGATGAAATTCATGAGTTTGTGGGTAGTAAATGGATGTCCAGTGCTCAAAACAGAAGCAACTGGAAAGTTGCTGGAGAGGCCTTCATCCTGTAGTGGATTGAAAATGGCTGATGATGATAATGATGACAGGTAGAGGCGAAATTGAATTTTGCACTACTTCAACTATAATTAGGAAATGCCGTTATGTGGTGAATTTTCCACAAAATTTTCTCTCTAAATGACCCCTGTTATATCACACGAGTTTTTAAAAGTTAGTTTATTCAGCTTTATTGACTAAATGTACTATCCAATTAGGTAATGTTTTGGCAACCTTGCTGGAACCCATCATCAGATCATACTTGGCTGTACTAAAGGGGCAGAAAAATAAATTTTTACAATTAATTGTGTTATTGCAAATATCCAGTTATCTGTAATTTTTAAATTTTATACAAATAAAGGGAAAATTAAATAAGAAGCTGGCTTACCTGTTAACAGCCTCATCTTGCTGAATGGCTGTCTCTTTCATTCGGTCAAGGAGATCTGTTAACAACTCATTTTATGCTTATGTTGAGTGGCCAATAGTAGGTTGCCAAGTTGGATATCCAGGAGCCCAATGCTTCTTTTTTGATGTTTGGTTGATTTTTTGGAATGGTTAAGTAAGCTTTGCTCCCAAAACTTTCTAGGTTGTGGTTATTCTAGTGGGAGGTGAAGGGTTTGCTGTCTTGTCTCCACTGACTTTTGTTTTTTGAGGTTTTCTGCTGTCTCCTTATGATGTTGAAATTGATCAAATTCTGTACCTTTTTTTCTTTTTGTAGAGTTGGTCCCAAATATTTTTATAAAGAATGATTCTTTAAATTTTCTTCTGTTATACTGTTTATGGTTGAAAGGATTGTAGGGATTACTAAATTGCTACATATCTCCTCACTTGTAGCCTGGAAAGCAGTATCTGATTTGTTTATTATTCCATATTGGACATCTTTTTTTTTTTTTTTTTTATTCTTTTAGGCTCGAACTGAGGCATTTATAAGATTCTCCTATATAGGTACCTCCACAATTGCAATCTATTTTGTAATTCAGTCCTCTAAGATTGTTTGGGTTGTTGGCTTGGATGTCTTACTATCCGTTTCATGGAAGATGATCCTTTGAAAAATGTACTGACTCCATATTTCCTTGCTTCTGTTGCTATTTTTTTGCTGATGTTAGGCACATTTGGAATGCAGATGGATGGTGTTTTTATAGGTTTTAGTTGATGGTCTTTCTTCTCTGTTGTTTTCATTATGATATGCATAGGAAAGTCATTGTATGTTGCCAGTTTGGTGATTGTTTCTAATCCTTGTTGGAGGTTTTCTCCTTTGCAGATTTGGTGGGTTCTTAAAATAAGTGATTTCAGTACTGCAATCTTTGTAGAGTGGAGATGGCATGATTTATACTTCAGGCTGATGCCTATATCTGTTTATTTCTTGTAAAACTCCCATTTGTATTTTTATGTGTTTCATGGTAAGTAAGATGTCCAAGAAAGGTAGACTGCTTTTCTTTTTTATTTCTATTTTGAATTTTATATTCTAGTGGGAGCTGTTGGGGACAGTGTAAAATTTGTTCAGTTCTGCCCCGTGGCCCCAGATCTCTCTCTCTCTCTCGCATCTGTTCAAAGCAAGTCATGTATGTTGTGTTTGTGTGCTATGACTGGCCTCTTAGCAAAAGAATTATAATTTAGAAATTGTTAAATCTAGTCTAGTTTCAGCATCAAATTCAAAAATTGCAGCCCATGTATGAGGGGGGGGGGGGGAAATAGCTAAACTTAAAAATAGTGAGTTAGACTCAGGGACATTTTAATTGACACACCCTGTATACTGGTCAACAGAATTTGTTTTCTTACATTCTTTGGTGTATTGAATAGGTTTTTTTTAAGGCACATACATAAATCACTTACTGGTATTTCCTTATATAGCATGATGTAACACTTTTACTCCCAGTGGGCAGATTTGGATGAAATTTGTTGCCAATATAGCTCATCAATCCAACATGCCCCACACCCATGTACTGAGGTTAAATCCTAGATATGTTGAAGAATGTTAAGTAAAATTTTGTTTTACAAGTAGTTTTCAAATCTTCTATATTGCAAATTGATTACCATAGCAGACTAAACCAGAAGGATGATTCTGATTTATTCATAGGCATTTTTTTGCAAGGGCTTTGGAGAGGCTAAGACGAGAATATTCTGTTCTTTTGCTTGGTGATGGCTGTGTTTTACTGTATGTTGTGCCAAGTCCCCACTGAAAAATGATATTCTTATAAATGCTGGAGTAGCATAAACTTGATGAATTTTCAAATCAGTTCATTTTCAAATTTGAGATTTCTTTGTAAAAATTTTCAGTATTTCTTTGTTGGTAAAGAAACAGATGAAGCAGTAGATGTTTTTCAGCATCATTTCTGCTAGTTTCAGTGTGAGAACCTACCAGTTTCTATTATGGAAGAAGGACTTTATGTTCATTGGCCCTGTGTTGGGGAATTGCCAAGTGTACAAGGAAGCTTGAAATATAATATTCTAATTCATGCTTGGCATTTTAAGAGTTCCTTTCAGAAGTACTGATTGTGCAAGGATATTCAGCCAGGTTTGATAAACAAAAATTGAGTTCAGATTTTTCTTTCTTATGAAGCTTTGGAAATGCTCTTGATAGCCAAGTCCACACAGTAGGTCCATTGTCATGAAAAAAAATTGACTAAACATTTCTAAAGAGGGCAAAGTCTGTAACAATATTTTTCTTGAAACAAAATCAGTTGATATTGAATAGAAAATCTGAACAAAATCCAGAGATAGAAAAAAAATTTAGATAAGTTAATTTTTGAAAACATGCTATACTGAAACAATCCTGTGTTTTTATTTTAATATAAAATGTGTATCCTATCATTGAAATTTAATTTTTGTGATATTATCAGGCGTCACTGATTTTCTACTGTTTAGGTGAATTCTTTTATTCTGCATAGGAAATCCATCATTTTAAAGAAAAGGGGGAGTGGGGAGCAAATTGCTCTGTATTTTTGTAATGGAATGCTTTCACCTTAAATTTCAAAAAAGGTCAATCAGGAAGTAACATACTGCTAAAGAAAATTTATGGGATGGATATAATTTATTTTCACAGTTTTTAATATATTATCCATGAAAAAAAAAAAAAAAAAAAACAGGTATAACAGAATTAACAAATTGATTTGATATAGCAAATTAGCTATGAAATGAAATATTAGAATACTTTTAACCATGTTATAACCTTTGTCTGTTTCAGAGTTGGGGTGGAAAAGAAAATGGGTTTGGACTTGCTGAGTGCTGCCAGGACCTACTGTTAAATGTGAGTTTTTATAAAAAAAAGGAAAAAAAGCTGCCCTCCACTTTGTTTATTAAATAATAAAACTCTAATTTTAAGAAAATATTAATTCAAAATATGAGTTTGAGGCACAAACTCTTAAGTTCAAAGCATTGTTTTAGTCTCTCTCTCTCTCTCTCCCCCCCCTCCTCACCACACAGGGGTTTCAGAACATTTTTTGAATGGTCTTTACATATGTATAACATATGCTGCGATTTCTTGCAGACTTTTTTTTTTGTATAAAATCAGGAAAAAACTTTTGATGCCCACAAGTAAGCATATCTGGTAGCATTATGGGTAATGAGATGGTTGCAAGTACTGCCACAGTATGTATGGGGTATTTCACCATCCTGTTGAAACCATTGTTTTTGGGAATCTGGATCCCTCTGCTGACAAAATTATTTCAGCTCATGGATGAATTTGATTACAGTGATGTTGCAGTAATGGTCCTGGTTAACAGTAATAGTATGCCGATGCTTATGTACCATAAAGTAGGTCCATTGATTCCATGACTGGAAATGGTACACCACAATGTTACATGTTTACTGTACATAAGTCCCTCTCATCAGTTTTATTTGGCTGCTGGAATCGGCAAAAGTTAAACACTGCACTTTTTCACCACCTGGAAAGTTAACACTGTTTTAAATTTTGCTAAAGACCCAAAGTTGACTATAGGAACCAATTAATCAAAAGGCTTTTCACTGTATGTGCAGTGTGACCCATTGGACTATCATAATTTGCCAGCAGCAAATTATGATAGTCCAATGCTCGGTAGTCATCTGCAGATTGATTTTAGTTGCAAAACAAAGAATTACAAAAAAAAAAAAGGAAAAAAAAGAAACAGATAATAAATGTATAGATATGGTAAAATTTCCCATCCATACATATAACCAACTGTGAAGTAAGTTTATTCAGTGAAGACTATGCACCAGACCTGTAATGAGCAAAGTATAATCAAAGAGCTAAACTGCAAGTGGTTCAGTCAACTGTCTGTGATTCACAAAACAGGGTATTAAGAACTTAAGTCTGAATAATAATCAGCAAGCATACTGTTGTTGAAATACACAAAAGTGCAATGAATGTCTGAAAAGTGCTCACTGTTTTCACTAGAGGTTTTCTTTTTTGCTCATATGAAAATCGATGTAAAGTAATTAGGCTGAGATGGAAATGAGTTTGAAAATGTTATGACTACATTCCATAAAAATTAGCAACACAACTTAGAAAAGAAACGAGGTGTTATTACCAATATGTCCGTGGGAGGTCCTTAACAAAACCCTGCACTCTTCAGAAAGGGGGGAAAAATCAGAAAAACTTTACCCGAGGTAATGATAGGTAATGTATATAATAGGTGCTTTTTCATACCCAATCCAAATGGCTCATGAGTTATGTGAGTTTGTAAATAAACAAAGAACTGCACTACTCATGGAATCTAGCAGTGCAAAAAATGAATTTTATTTTTTTGAAATATTTGGTTTTCTGGTTAACTATGGCTATCTGTCAGGCTAAATTAACAAATGAGCAGCATGATTCCTAGGAAACTTGTTGCATGTTTGTTACAAAAATACCTTTCTGAGATGAGAACCTTTATTTTTATCATTTTCTCATGGACCCTCTGTCTGTCACTTACTCACTCACTCAAAGATCCTTCTACAACAAAATGGTGCAAATATTGGTACTGAGATTTGTAGTGCCTTGGGGTACTTTATTCCAGCCTTTATTGTACATTTGCTGCAATAATATATTGAGTGCAACCATAAATTAATGAAACAGATTTTTTAGTATCCAGTATCTTATTAGTACATATCAGTGAATGTTAGTTCCTTCATAGTATTAATCTCTGTGAAGAAATCATTTTAATCAATGATGCTGCTGCTGCTCTGTTGAAAATTTTTCTGAAACTTCATTTGAAATTCCTTTCGCAGCACCTTACATTTTCTCCAATATTGTCAAAAATCATTTCCAATGACGTTTTTCAGTATCAGAATAACATTTTCATTGTATTATTTGAAGGATTTGTGCATAATGGTATTAACAAAGATATTTCCTGCATATATGCCAAATTTTATTTGAAAACCATGTTTTTATACTACTCTGAGAATATCCTGCAGCAGAGGTGGACAAGATATTGGTCTCCTGGTAGACTATGGAATGACTGCCAAATCATGGAATCAAGTTATAGAAATGAGTTTTTTTTTTTTTTTTTTTTTTTTTAAGTAAAACCCCAAACACGAGAGGTATTAGAACCAATAGCACTTAGTACCGTGCTTGGGTTGGAGGTTGAGAAGACATTGGACTCTAACTTCTGTTAGACTCTAATTTTCAGGAAATACATATGAATGAAGGTTGTTCCAGAAAACGGCAGTTGAATGAATAAACGAGGAAGACAAAGTTGGTTCTGTGGGTTTGAAGTTGGACAGTAAATGGATGTTGGCTAGTGGCGGCACGTGTTTGGATGGTTTTGAAAGAGAGAGCGGGAATTATAGAAGCCAATTCAGAAGAACAGTGCCCATCTGAATATCTGTAGAAGAGGCATGCAGCAGAAACAGTACATCTATGAGACAGTGAGTGGAGAGACTCTGTTAGAGATGAATCATTAATTAACCTAACTACCCTCTTCTGAATGGAATCAAGAAGCCTGAGAGAGAGGTTTCGGGGGCACCACCCAGATGTGGGAACAATATTCCATGGTAGGGTGGATTTGCGATTTGTAAAGAGTGAACAGCTGTTTGGAAGAAAAGTAACGCCGAGAGCGAAAGAGAAAACCAAGTTTTTTAAATGCAGAGGAAGCATTATTTGTAATGTGCTTGTGCCAAGAGAGATTAGAAGTCAGGGTAATCCCCAAAAGAGATATATCATTTTGCCTGAGTTTTAGAAGGATTGAAATCAACTAAGTTGTCTTTGCCCCACTGGAGAATTACCTGGAGATCGGCATTTAAGGAATTGGTAGCAGATTTTCGAGAAGTTGAAGCTGATTGAGCAGGGCAAGGTTTCTCAAAATGGAAAGTGGAATGCAATGTGCTATCGTTGGCAAAACTATGGATAGGATTTCCAGTCAATGGAAGAAGGTCATTAATATACAAGAGGAAAAGAGTGGGGGAAAAGAACTGAACCTTGGTGGACACTGGCATTAGTGGAGAAGTTAAAAGACAGAGAACCATCTACTGTCACCTTCAGTGAGCGATCAGAGAGAAAACTGGATAACTAATTACAAAAAACAGTTGGCAAACCATAAGAAAGAAGCCTGTTTAGAAGACCTTTATCTCAAACACTATTAGTCATTCCTTGATATGTGTGTTTTCTTATAGTGAGTTTTGCTGCTGTGTGATTTTGATTATCAAAAAAATTCCCCCCCCCCATAGATAACAATGTTTTTTGTTAACACATCTTATTCATCCTGTCCTTTACTTTTGCTATTTCTTATGTACATAAAGGGTGTGTTTAACTATATGGACAGTATGTTTAATTTAGAGGGCCTAAAATGAAGAAAGCTACAATGAAAAAAAAAATTATTTAGAGGAAAAATTAAAAATCGTTAAGGAGTTAGAAAATGGTGTAAAGATTGTGGTGTTGGCCTGGAAAAATTAAAAATTCAGTTTCTTGCTCTCAATGTGTTGTATCAAATAACAAAAATTTCATTTTTTACCATATTTATTTTAGTTGTACAGAATATTAATTCACCTTTATCTTTTAAATTTCAGAATTATCCATCAAGTGCAACAACTTTACATTTTGAATTTTACACTGAACACACAGTTGAAAAAGCAAGGCGAAAAAATCCATCTAATACTGTATGTTGTATTCACATAGACAATGTAGATCAGGTATGAATATAAAATGTTAAATAAAATTTTTAAATGTTTAGTTAAAATTAACAAATAGCATGAAGCATTTATATTGTTCATGGGCATCATAGGATAAAATTCACTCACTGCAAGTGGAAACAATTTTGTTTAGAAAGTATCAAACAATTTTCTTGTTTTAAAATTCTTTTAGTATTAAATGAATTAATCCTGTATCGTCGTGGTATTAAAAATACTGCCACTGTATTATAAGCTTTAGAAAACTTTATTGTGACCCAGTTTAAGGTACCTGTATTATTGAAAATAACATTTTCAGTTATATTAAGAGATGATAAATGCATACCCGTCAGCTTTATAAATTTTTTTTTTTTTGTGAAAATTATGGAAATTGAGCTTATGCTTTTTTAATGCATTTTAATCAAGTTTGTTTTGTGTTTTTCAGATATTAATTTCTGTTGTGTATTTCCCAAATAGATTAAAAAAACTGAAATAATTAGTAGTAATAGTGTATTATAGATAATATTGTACATAATAAATATATTTATTGACGTATTTCTCTCTAAATAATGTGCTATTTATTCCTGATCTTTTGTGTTTTTTTTTGTTTTAGCAGTAATCAAAAAAAAAAAAAAAAAAGTTAAGCTGCACTTCATTATATATTAATGATGAAAAGCTTGAAGGAAACTTAGATTGTAATAAAAATGGTAATTTAATAAGAGTAAAAGCTGAATAAAATATTGCTGTACATATAGGCACTTCTGATTGGAATAAATCAACTAAAAGCAGTAATCTGATGTACTAAGCACAGGTGATTGTTTGGCTACGAGGGCAGGGGTGGTTTGAATAGTTTGTGGCCTGAGTATGAAAGGTAGTGGTACAGTGAATTGTTATACAATGAAGTACAATTTCTGTACTTAATGTATAACACTTTAGTAACCCACTAAGTTTCATGCAATTTTCATGTATTTTTTTTAATTAGTTTGGTTTTCAGGACCTGAAGTGTGTGAATGGGGGGGGGGGGAATGGACAAAATCATTCAAAATGCAGCCATCCAATATTTTGGAAAAAAGGTTTGTATGGGAGATGATGACTTCCTATTCTGTGGTTAAGAAGTGGGCAGCAGAATTTAAATGAGAGAGGGAGAGCTTGAAAGATGATCCATGCTGTGGAAGACCTCCAACATCCACACTACAGAAGTTGAAAGTGTGCATGATGTGGTGACGAGTGGTTGACATGTGACACTTTTGGTGTATTGCCACTGTCCTGGGTGTGTTAGGATAACATTGAGGACATCATGATGTATATCCTGCTATGGTCTTAACCAATAATTTGATATGATTAAGCATATCCTCACTATAAATCAGTACACTCATGTTTATTCACAAAGTAATAGAGAACAAGTTCTCTATATTTAAGTTCTCTCCACACTAGATTTTCAGATCAGCTAAAATTATTCTTTCTCTTCTGTTTTTGTGGAAAACAGGATTTAACCCCTTCCCAGAATATTTTTTTCCCCTGAAAATGTGCCATAATGGATCGACTTTTAATTTTACAGATTAAAAGTATGCATCATGCAAATACCCATTGTATAGTTTTGTTTTTCATAAATTTTTTAGTATAAAATACACGGGAGTAATTAACCCATTTGGGTTATCTCGTGTATGCCAAAAAGTTTGCAAATTATACAGTACTAATTTATTTTTTAAATAAATTAGTGCTTGAGCTAAAAGAAAGGAACAGAAAAACTCTTCACTACTCATTATATAAATAAATTTAAAAAAATCAAGTGGAACGCACAAGCAGTAACCTCCCCACCACAAGCAATAATTGTGAACTAACTACATTCTGACACACGGCTGCTGCAAGTGGATAGGCAAGGTAAGCATCGCTTGCGGGCAGCAGTTCAAGAGGGTGCGAAATATTTTTCGATATAGTTTTCTAATTGGTTAGCATACTTATCAGTATCTAGTATTTAGGACGGCAAATTTTATTTTGCTTACTGGCGACACGTAGGAATGTGTGCTACTGTTCTGACATTGCTGTACAATAAGTAAATATAAGTAAAATGAAAGCCAGTTGTCTTCTGCCAGACGTAAGAAAATCCCAGGAAATTTCGGGATTTATCTGGCTAATGCAAAATTAGCCAGATAAATGCCCGAGAAAATGTTTCAATCCTAAATTTGGAGGTATTATTGTATCCCAAGATATTTCGTGTAGTTACAAATAACTTTTAAAACTAAAAATGAGATTTCGTGATAATCCATGAAGGGGTTAAACTGCCTGGGTAATGACAGTAGTATTCCTAAACCAGAATACTTGGATTTTCACAATTTCCCCTAGATATATCAAAATAATTAAAATTTGTCAGTCTTTTGGTCTGATGAAGCAGTTTTCAAGATCAATGAACATGTTGACACATTAAAATTGTGTTTACTTATGACAAGAAGCTATCTAAGTTAAAGGAATTTTCAACCCTTCTGAGTGTTGTTTGGCCTGGAATTTGTATTTAGAGAGGGGATTGTGAGACCATTATTTTTTAACCAGTAGAAAAGTTATTTCAGACAGCTGTTGGGCAGTGTATGAGATTTGCTGTTCTCCATGATGGTGTTATTGGTTTTACCAATTGGTAATCATTTGGAGTTGTCAGGGTTTGATTCCCTTATGACTGGAAGAATGTCTAAAGTCCTCTTCAATCAAGACTGGTAGATACCTGATCTCAGGTGATGGAAGCAGGGTGGTTTCCATGTAAATTATTCTGGGTTTTTCAGACAACACATTGTGCAAATCAGCCCATGAACAAACACTTGTACAGACAAAAGACATTGGCCTAATCCACTGACTGATGCTCCTAAAATTGAAAAGATCTTTTTCATGCAGTATCAGGCTCCCATAAGATATTCCTTTAAAGTTTGAATTCCTAAAGGAAAAATTATCAAACAAATGGATTGGATGTTGTAGCCCTATTATTAAGTGGTTGACCAGTTTCATCTGTGCAGATTTTTTTATCTCTGTGCAGCTATTTAAAAGGTCATATCTATATCCTGTGCTATAGAGTAGTGCAGTGTTTCTCAATCTTTTTACTCTCGTGGCACATTTTCCAAAGAAGAAAAATTTCGCGGCACACCTACGTAGTCATAGAAGAAGAAATTTCTAAATTTCGCGGCACACTTGGAAAATTTTGCGGCACACTAATGTTACGTGGCACACCCTTTGAGAAACACTGGAGTAGTGTTTTCCAAACTGTGTTCCATGAAAAAAATCTTAATAATTAAAAAAAAAAAAATTAAATAAATAAATTTTGCATTATTTATACCCCCCCCACCCCAGTTATTAATATACTGTACTGGCATTGGCTAATGATCAAAATAGACCACGGAACACTTTTTTGGCTGGCTTTGCATAGAGAAGTATGTGCAGAAGTAATGACATCTACAAAAAAGTAGCAATGTAATGATATAATATGCCTCATATGCGATTTAGCCTGGAGTACACGGATTGAGAAAGAGGGGAAGCAAACCGATATCATGCATCCTTAGGATAGATGAAACAAAGTAGCCTTCCGCTGACATGTTTACACAATGCTGGTGGTGCGGTGTGGACTGTCTTTGCAATTATGAGATTAGTTCTGCAGTAGTGCGGAAAACTAGTAAGCATAACTAAACTCACTATGTAAATATCCTTGTGTAAATATTTTTTTGATAATTATCAGTATTTCAAAATATTATTATTAAAATAAATGAATAAGGAACTTTAAAATGAGAAGCAAATACTTCTAGTAGTGCAACAATAGATGATGAAAACGAACACAATATTGTCACATTTCAAAATGAGGATGAACAATCGCAACCTTTTGTCCCTCAAAAATCAGAAGTGAAAAAACAGGAACCAACTAATAAAAGACTAAATTGAAAGCATGGTGGTAGTTCTTTGAATATTGGCTTTACATGTGTTAGAAATAAAGATGCCCTGATGCACAGTGTGTCGTATATAGTTTTCGTAAAGATATGACACACTGTGTGATATCTTTCGTAAAGGCGACTACGATGATCTGAGACAGTATTTAAATTCTATACAGTGGGGCCCACTGATGATGATATAACAGCAAATTCAAAATGGGAAGCATTCAAAGAACTTATCTTGGAAGCTACTAGGCTTGACATACCAACTAAGAAATATTGTTCAAGGTTTAGGCCTAAATGGATGTCAGATGAATTAATGAGACATATGGCAAAGAAGAAAAATGCATGGGATACATATAAATTAACACGTGACACAGAAGCCTATGATAGATATAAGTTGATCTGTAACCAAGTTACAAAGGAGGCTAGGCAGGCAAAGGCAGATTATGAGAAATCTTTGGCAAGGGATGCAAAGAAAAACAGCAAAGAGTTCTTTACTTATGTAAACTCTAGAAGGAAGGGGATGAATCAGATTGGTCCACTTGATATCGATGGGTCAACTGTTGATGATCCTGCTCAGGTAACTAACAAATTAAATGAATATTTTGCATCGACATTCACACATGAGGAGTTATTCAGCGAGGGGAAGGCCAGAGATGTATTCAACTCTGGCAGTCAGCTAGAGAATTTTGTAATCTCTGAGAGTAAAGTGGAGGAGAAATTGTTGAAGATAAACACAAGAGAGGCACCTGGGGTGGATGGGATCTATCCAGTTATATTAAAGGAGGCAGCAAAGGAAGTAAGCAAACCCTTAGCCATAATTATGAGAGCTTCTTTGGACTCGGGGGATGTACTCATAGACTGGAGATATGCAAATGTGACCCCAATTCACAAAGGAGGATCAAAGGCTGACATAAGTAATTATAGACCCGTGAGTTTAACTTCTGTTCCAGGAAAATTAATGGAGGCACTGGTTAAAGAAGCACTGGTTAAAGAAGCACTGCAGGATCATCTAGACAAGACTTCAGTTATAGCTCGGACACAGCATGGTTTTGTTAAGGGAACGTCTTGCCTGACCAGTTTGATTGGATACTATGATGTAGTCACAGAAGAACTGGATGCAGAGAATAAATTTGATATTATATATTTGGATCTTAGAAAGGCTTTTGATACTGTTGCACATGGAAGACTGCTGCACAAATTGTAGCAGTGTGGCATTGGAGGCAAATTGCTGATATGGATAAAGGGGTGGTTGAGGGGGAGAAGACAGTGGTAATCAATGGACCCTGCTCATCGTGGGCTAATGTTATTAGTGATGTCCCTCAGGGTTCAGTGTTGGGTCCATTGTTGTTTTCTATATTTATAAATAATATTGATGATGGTATATCAACTTAATGTCCAAGTTTGCAGACGATACAAAGGTTGGCAGGGTTGTTAAGGACACTACTAATGCTATGCTGCTGCAACAGGATATGAAAAGGTTAAGCAGATGGGCTGAGAGGTGGCAAATGAAGTTTAACATTGACAAATGTAAAGTAGTACATATGGGGAAACAGCAACCCCAGAGCAATGTATGAACTCTGTGGTACTACACTGACAGTGGTAGAGAATGAAAAAGACTGGGGTAATTGTGCAGGCAGATATGAAGTTCTCTGAGCAGTGCAGATGGGCTGCAAGAATAGCTCATGGTGTCTTGTCAATGATATACAGGAATTTTTCTAGCAGGGATAAGGAGGTGATTATTCCCTTGTTTAAGGCAATGGTCAGGCCACACCTTGAGTGCTGTATACAGGTCTGGAGGCTTCATTTCAAGAAGGATGTAGAGCTGCTGGAACGAGTACAGAGAAGGGCAACAAGATTAGTGAATGGAACAAAGGGGTGCTCTTACGAAGAAAGGTTTAAGTTTTGCCAATTACAGTGTGTCTGGAGACTAAGCACCAGCGAGGTGATCTGATAGAGGTGTACAAAGCCTTGAATGGTTTGAGCATGCTCAATGCTGATGTGATTCCTTCCTCTTGCTCAGAATAATCACCTAAGAGGGTATAAATTCAAATTGAGGAAAGACAGATGTAGGATAGATGTGTGGAAATTTGCCTTTAGCCAGTGGGTAGTTGGTCGGTGGAGCAGACTTCCATCCTTTGTTGTGGAAGTTGATTTTTTTTTTGCTGATGCTATATAAGCTTGCTTTCTTGCATCATATGCCTCTACTAATGCTAATGCATATAATAAAATATTAGGAAACAGTTGTTTGGCTCCTCATTAGTGTTCCTTAAACCTATTGCGAGATAAAGTGTTCCGTGACCAAACAAGTTTGGGAAATGCTGCTATAGAGAACTTAAATGTAGTTGTAGCTGAAGGATTATCTAAGTTTGACTATGTATTATATTGAAAAGTTTAAAAAACAAAAGTACGAGAAAGATTACTTTCATGGATTGAGACTGGACTCATTTTGAAGTTTAATATATCTTTCTGTATGACTAAATGATAAAAGTTTAGTTTGTGCTGTAATGTTTTAAACTTTTCCATAGAACTTAAAAGTGCAGCCTGACTTGTTTTACCTGTATTTCAAAGAGAGTTGCTATGACTAGGATAGCCTGTTGCAGGACTTTGATCCTCCATTAGATAGCAGGTGGTCACTGGTGACAATTTCCTGACACTACAGCAGGTAGTAAAAAAGAGGTCCAGTGTGAGCTTGTGATGAGGCATATGGTTATAGACTTTGAAATTACGAAATGCCCACAGTAATCCTTACATACTAACATACGTTGACTATTGCTCTCATTAGTCACTTCCCAAAGTACTACTTTGGCAATTGACCAGTAAGATATTTACTTGATGATGTGTATTTGTTTGTCAGTATTAAAGTAAGAGTGCAGAGAGTATGATGTTAATTTGGCCTTTGTAAATTGATGAAAAGTAGAAATTTTTTTGATTTTGTGGGTGGTGCTGGAACTAAACTGTTTGACACAACAAACAGAATCTACTGTAAAACATCTGAGAATTATCTGTGTTCTTTTTAGAAAATTTAAGACAGATTTTATTCTGTGTATACTATGTATTCTGAAATTTTCACTTTTCTTCAGGCTCATATGGGTAGCATAGTTTAGAATCGCTGTCCTCCCACTGGGTGGAAAAGACCTGAGTTCGGAGCTTGTCAATGATGCGAGGAATTTTTGGGCCTTTTTTTCACAAGGTGGCTTGGTTAGTCGATCGATCTCTGGCAAGGGTAGCATGGTTTTTCTTCCAGAAACTCAGGTTTTTCATCCAGAATACAGCAAATTGACTACAGAACACGCTCAATTTATAGACGTGTATGGCAGTATGGGCTATGTTGCTGATGCGCCTAAAGCCTTTAACAACCAACTAATTTTTCTCTGATTATTGCTGTTTTTTTGTAATCACTAATTTATTATTTGATTATTAAAGCTGTTGGGATTAGTTTTATTAATGTTGATGTATTATTTGGTAATGTTTCAGATACCTGATAAGAATCCCTCTCAACTAATGGAAGACTTAGTAGAGACGCACTCAGTTCCTGAAGATGAACAAGTGAGAAATTCCAATGAACTTTCACTGAATAACTCTTCTCTTTGATTTCTATTATGTTATTTACCATGCACTATTGATAAGTCTATTGGTTGTCCTGTGTGTATACCTTATACAGTATAAGCCAAAAGTGATATTACCCACATAGTATGACTTTTATTTCATTTTCTATTTTTTTAAAATTATCTTTGAGGTTGTAAATTCTTCCTACAAAAAACTAAGTTTATTTGACATTGACAGTCTAGATACAGAGCCTAACTTGAGGATATGCTTGTCCTAGGCAAAAGTATTTTTGGGGACCCTGTAAAAATGTTTATGAAATGGCATTTAATGTTTTTGGATTAATATAAATAATGATAAATGGATAGGTTTTGGTGCCGTTTTGTGAAGTCATGGTGCCAGTGGTGCATTCAAAGGCAAATATATGGGGTTGCATGTTATTGCGTGTTAAATGCCCCTGCTGTATGCAAGTATTCACACACAAGTAGCAATAACTCAGTTGGTGTACTTATCTAGACTCCGGTGGATTCACCGATGACTAAAGCAAAATTGTGTGGAATAAATATGAAGGTAACTCTGAAAGTTTCTGTAAGAAGCAGTTTTGTGCAGCCATAACTATCGAGGAAGACCAGTTGGTGCCTCCTTATCTGTAGTTTTAAGGTTCTCGCAGCAGCAGCAGAGGGCACTATGGTAGAATTTTGTTTTTTGAATTGTAAATAAATTTTATTTTGTGATTCGAGGCGACCTAGCCCATGATTTTACGGGGCCCTGGGCAATTGCCTTGTTTGCCTAGGGGTAAGATAGGACCTGTCTAGATAAAGCCATTTAAAATAAACTACTTAAAAGCACCAAAAAAATATCGAAATTAAAATGATAAACACAGTATTGTTGCTTTGACTTCTGTGTAGAGACTTTCTCAACTGTGAAATCATAATTAAGTTAAGGACTGTATAATCTGTGGTCAGGGGAATGATGAGAATGCAAAGTCATCATAGAGTGGGGTGTTATAGAGGATGAATTAGAGAAGGAAGAAGAGAAAGTATTTATGATGAAAATGACAACTGTGTTAGTAATGAAGAAGGGGAATGTGATACAGTGATTGATTATTAGAGAACATGGAAAATATATAAAATGAATACTCATTAAATAAGCTAATGCAATTAAAAAAAAATGTGGCATTCACTTTGGCTTCTGTCAAAACAGGCATTGAAAAATGGTCTGAGGCTAACACCTGTACATATGAAAAATTGGCTCCTGGGAACAATAAGTTTTTTTGGAAAATTTTGCCCCATTTTTGACTTAACATATTAAATTGTCTTCAATAAATAGTTTAATAGTCTTAGTCATTTATTAGCTTATTTTTAAGTTTAGCTAGAGATTTTTGTAAGTTAAGACTTAATATACATGAACCTTTGTATCGGTGATTTGGCATGAATATTGTATTTCATAACTTGTACTATAGTGCATGGTAGGGGAATTTAGTGTTTTTATTGTGGTAAATAGGTATCTCGATAGTTTGAATCACGTAGATTGGCATTAGTTAGATAATTTTATTATCTGTTATAATTAACTTAACTTTACAAACATAACAGTATAGCGTAATAAAAACATAAAGTAAACAATAGCATAATACACATAAAACGTAAGCTTCATAGGATAGTACATATTATTGCTGCATAACTGGTGAATTAGAGTAATGTTATTAATGCACTTAAGTATATTAGTTTAGGGTAGTATTCTCAATTACAGGCATACCTCGGTTAACGTTACCTCTGATAACGAAGCCTCGATATAACGAAGTCGGCAATTTCAAGCCCCATTTAACATAAAAAAATATTCCAATTTAAGACCAACGCCCAACAATCATTCGATTGGTGACTGACGGCGACTCGTTACGTATTCCCGAGTGCTCCCGAGCTGCGGGCGTGTCTGTTATAACAGTTTTTCGCGTCAATCGCATAATTTAGTTGTTGTTTACATGATTGACGTTGTTTCAGTGTGGCACATTGCAATAATCGACGTAGGTTCTTTGTAGCATTACATAACGTAGATTTTGTAAATTTTAATAGAAATATTTTTGTTTTAGTTAATTAAAATGTCAGAATCAAAGAAAAGCAATTTCTTTGGAAACCAAACTAAATATCGTAGGACGTGTTGAAAGCGGCGAAAGAAAATCCGATGTGGCACATTCTTTAGGATTAGCGCAATCAACTTTAACAACCATACTAAGTCAATCAGAAAAAATAAAACAGTCTGCTCAGAATTGTACAGATGTTACAGCGGCAAAATTAACTCGCTTAAGGAATCCAATTTTAGAAAAAATGGAGAAAAAGTTAAGTTTGTGGATAGATGATATGTCACAACGTCATATGCCTTTAAGTCAAATTGTGATTCAAGAAAAAGCATTATTTTTGTTTAATCACCTGAAATCTAAACAAACTGAAGAAATTACGGAAACCTTTAGGGCTTCTCGTGGTTGGTTCGAGAAATTTAAAAAAACGGGCCAGTGTAAAATTAACAGGAGAAGCTGCAAATAAGTTTCCAGAAAAACTAAAGGAAATAATTGAACGTGAAAATTTTCCACCAAATTTGGTGTTCAATGTTGACGAAAGCGATTTTGTTCTGGAAACGGCTACCAACAAAAAGCTTCATTTCTATTGAAGAAAAATCAGCTGCTGGGTTCAAAGCAGCCAAAGACCGTTTAACGTTACTCTTTGGATCAAATGCCTCTGGCGATTATAAATTAAAATTGTTATTAGTTTACCATTCAGAAAATCCGAGGGCATTAAAAGGTAACATAAAAATGAATTTACCTGTAATATGGAAAGCAAATAGAAAAGCGTGGGTTACCAAGGAGTTATTTACTGATTGGTTTGTTAACCACTTTTGTCCTGGAGTAAAACGGTATTGTCAAAAAAAAACAACTTTGAAGAAAAAGCTCTTTTGTTGTTAGACAATGCTCCGGGACATCCTACTGATCTTAACACGTTGGACACATGCATTCCTGTCAAAGTTGTGTTTCTTCCAGCAAACACAACTTTCCTGATTCAACCATTGGATCAGGGAGTAATAGCATCATTTAAAGCTTATTATCTGCGTCGAATTTTAAGCAATTTACCTGAACTAGAGGATAAAGAGGAAATGACAGTTAAAACTTTTTGGAAAAACTACACCATTAAAAACGCAATTGAAAACATTGATAGTTCTTGGAAAGAAGTCACTAAGAAATGCTTAAATGGAGTTTGGCGCAAAATATGGCCAGAAGTTGTACTAGAAGAAGAAAATAACATCCAAGAAATTAGAAATGAAGTTATCCAGATGGCTCAATCAATAGGTTTCGAAAATGTCGATGAAGAGGATGTTAGAAATTTATTGAATGCAGAAGATGATGGTTTTTCAGTGGAAGATTTAGAAAACCTTGTTAGCAACGAACACAAAGATAATGAAGGCGAAGTTAAAGAAGTTCCTGCCGAAAAAGTGTTAACAACCAAAGATTTAAAAAGGTGCTTAAATGACATTGAAAACGTTTTAAATTTTTTTAGTGAAAATGATCCTGATTTAGGAAGAAGTGTTATAGTTAAGCGATCAGTGTTAAATGCAATAACTCCGTATAGGCCATTGTTAAATGAAAGAGAAAAAAAGCATAAACAATCAACTTTAACCTCATATTTTAAAATGTGATTTCACTTTGTATGTAAGTTGACTGTTTATTTAATAAAATTTTTCTTTGTTCGAAAAAAAGCTTTTCATTTTCTTTACGTAGGAACGTATCCCTATTCTGGCCATAGTATTTTTACCTCTGAAAACGAAGTTTCGCTTAACGAAGTAATTTAGTGGAACGCATCCTATTCGTTAATCGAGGTATGCCTGTATATAGAATTTAATCGTGCCCCAGACATAGAATAGCAAAGCAACAGGTTCAAAGCTGAGGCTCAGGGGAGAACAGAAGGTAGCGATTCTCCTATGAATTATGGCCTGAAGAAATGTGCTGTTTGTGCAACATTTGCAGACCTTTCTTGAACGATGTGATATAGCCAAGGGGGAAGTTTTTGTGTGTTTGGTGCAGAGAGTGAAATGAGGCCTCAAAAAGGCCCATGCCAACTCTGTTGTGATGGGCCTTTTTGAGAGCTTGAAGAGTGGAGGTTGATGCCCTTGAAGGTATTAAAATGGCTGCCCATCAAGCTCTTAGCTGCCTAACTCAAGTCAGAGTTCACACTTGAGTATCAGTCAGCACAGTGGCAACCCCCCAGGGTACAATGTGCTGATCTTGCAGGACGTAGCTATTGTTGGTGACTATTCTCAGGGTAAAGGGAAATATATTTGCAAAAAAGGATAGGTGGAATAAGACTAGGGTATGTCTACCAGGGGCAAAAGTTTGACATTTTAGGACAAGTATCATCTTTTAAGGGTATGAAAGGTGATATTGTTGTGCACATCACTAATGATATTAAGAATAGGAGATCCACTGACTTAACAAGTACAGGGAATTGTTGAAGAAGAGTTGCAGGGTTGAATTTGAAAGTGCCTGCAGTTATGTCCAGGCATGATGGGTGGGAATATATGACGACAGCCTCGTCAGTCAATTTGGCCCTGTAGAGATTGTGCAAGGTTCACGGGGTTAATTTTTCTCAGCCTAGTCTGTGCTTGCCAACAGGAGAGACTGCGTCTACAGGGATGGGATACACAAAGGGTACGAGAATATTTCCTGATGCTATCGAGGTAGAGTTAGGTTGGTTGGAAAACTGCTAGCTTGGGGGAAGGTACAAGGACTAATAGATTAACACAGGCAGAAGTGAAAGTGATTCTTGCATGGTTTCTATTCGAATGTGCAGCAGCCTGGAAAGAAAGATGATTGGGATTTCAAGACCTACTGTGAGTTGGTGTTTAGCGATTTTAGTGGTAACAACCTTTTGAGGGGGTCAAGATGGGGATTTTTGTGATTTTCCAGTATACCCGATAATTTTATATTTTAGTTATTTCTGCTATTTCTTTGCTGATATGTTGCATAGGGATTGGTGATGTTTTGTTTGCGTATATATTGTGTTTTTTATTATAAAAATAAATAAATTAATTTAATAATAAATAAACCTTGTTAATTTAATAATAAAACACTATTGTGTTGTATTATTAAAGAAATCCAAAGAAGAAAAAAATTAGTCAAGAAACACTTGTCGTGATGAACCGAAGACGACAAATGAAGAGCAAGATAAACACTGACAAGGAGAAAGTTGAGTATACTGAGTTATGCAAAGCCATTAGAAAGAGACTGAGGACATAACAAGATTTAACACAAGAAAAGTAGAACAAGCATTAAGGAAAACAAAGGACTGAAATCAGCAGCAATGAGCAGTAATACAGAAGGGCAAATGATACTGAAACTGAAGAATAGCGATGGTGCACTTATAAACAGCAGAGAAGGCATAATTCAAATAGCAGAAGACTACTCTAGAGAATTATACAAGGAGCGAGGGAATGATGCCAGCAGTGGGGTAGATGGATTGCAAATTAGCAACACATACGACATACCCGATATTCTTCCTGATGAGGTAGAACCGTCGGTGAAGAAAATGAAGAATCAGAAAGCCCCGGGGGAAGATGAAGTTACTGTAGAGTTGTTAAAATTGGGAGGAAGAGACATAATACTCTGGGATTACTGCTACCCATATGCAGTACTTTGCATTTGTCAAACTTCAATTGCCATTTCTCATCTCATCTCTTTAATTTTTCTAGACCTTGTTTCAGTAGCATACTGTTGTTAACCACCCTGCAACTTTTGTATCATCTAAGCCTGATATAGATTCATCAATATCTTTAATAGATATATAAAACAACAGTGTGGCCAACAATGAACCCTGTTTTACTCATGTAAGATTAGCACACTAATAACCAGTTGTTTTCCTTGGAACAGATGTTAAGCTAACAGGTCTGTAATTACCCATGTCACCCTTTCAGTCCTCCCCTTTGTGAATTGGGAATACATTTGTACATCTCTAGTCTGCAGGGAATTCCCCTGAATCCAGAGATGCTGTCATAATTATGGCTAAGGGTTTGCTTAGCTCCTTTGCTGCTGCCTTTAATGTAATTGGTTAGATCCTGTCCTCTGCAGGTGCCTTTTTATGTTTAACCTGAACAGTTTCTCTTCCACTTTCCTCTCAGTGACAGAATCATTTAATGTTCTGTTAGTTTGCTAAACTTTGGCAAACTAACTTTCACACTCCTCCAAACTGCATACAACGGTTTAACCAGCCAGGTGCGCATCCAGAATGATTTATCTGAGGAATTTACCATCCAAACTGGAGTCCGCCAAGGGGATGTAGCCTCCCCGTTGCTTTTCAACATCGTGGTCGACGCCATTATGAGGCAAGCATTCAGAAACAGACAGGGCATACAATATGACAAGGATCACTATGTGACTGACCTGATGTTTGCTGATGATAGTGCTATCCTTGCCGGTAACGACGCTGAAGCCACGGACATCCTCTACGACATTGCCCGCATTGCCCTGCCATACGGTTTGAAGATCAATGCTGGTAAGACAAAGGCCCTGACAACAGATGGGTCGCAAGCCACCATCTATCTCGAAGGCGTCCAGATCGAGCAAGTGCAGGACTTTAAATACCTTGGGTCGCTGGTCCAGGAGAAGAAAGTTGCAACCACCATGGAAATCCACAGCAGAATTGGACAGGCGGCCACTGCGTTCGCCTCGCTCAAATGGTGTCTGTGGAAGAGGACCAACATTTCCACAAAGACTAAAATCCGACTCTTCCGGACTTTGATCCTGCCCATTCTTCTTTATGGATCGGAAACATGGATTTGTCTCAAGTTAGATTTGAACAAACTTGAGGTATTCCAAATGCGATGCCTGCGGCAGATCTTGGGCATCTCTCTTCGTGACCGCATCACTAATGATACCATCCGCGCCAGATGCCAACAGCAACCAACCATTGCCGACCAAATCCAGAAGTGAAGGCTCAGATGGTTTGGCCACGTATGTAGAATGGGCACGAACAGAATACCATCCACACTCCTTTGGAGACAATGACCCACCCAATGGAGCATCCAACGGACCGCGCCTAGGAAAACGTGGGCCAAGCAAGTGGAAAATGACTTGAAGAGCCGACGTCTCGACCTTAACCAGGCCAGGACTGAAGCCATGGATCGTAAGGTATGGAAGAACATCACAGAGCAAGTCCGAAACCCTGCGGCACCTACAGCAGCATACTGGTTGCGTGGCCAACCGCCTCCCCCAGCTGCCAGCTAAGGACCAAAGAAGAAGAAGAAGAAGAAACTTTGGCACCAACTTCCCTAAAGAGTTCCTCCTTTGTGGATGTAGATGCAGAATAACTGTTCATTTTGTCAACACGAGCAGTCATCAACAGTTAACCCATTGACATCAAGTGGTCCTATGTGATTTGATCCCTTCTTTCTACTGCCAGTATAAGGTGTAGATGTCTTTGCTGCTTTTCTTTGCATTCTTTTCCAGAGGCTTCTCCTAATCTGCCTTACTTGCCTAACCTCCTTTGTGACTTGATTACAGACTTTTTTTTTTTTAATGTAAACCACAAACACAAGAGGTATTAGAACCTATAGTACTTAGTACCATGCTTGGGTTGAAGGTGAGAAGACGAAAGAAGATATTTGTTGACATTGGACTTGAACTGCTGTAGACTGTAATTTTCAGGAAATATGTATGAAGGAAGGTTGTTCCAGAAAACGGCAGTTCAGTGAATAAACGAGAAAGATAAAAAGTTGGTTCTGTGAGTTTGAAGTTGGACAGTAAATGGATGTTGGCTGGTGGCGGCACGTGTTCGGACTGTTTTGAAAGAGAGAGAGAGAGAGAGAGAGAGAGAGAGAGAGTGGGAATTAAAGAAGCCAATTCAGAAGAACAGTGCCCAGGGAAGTACCGTATTTTCTGGATTATAAAACGTGGTTTTTCCCGCAAAGAAATACTCGGAAAATCACCCTGCATCTTATATGGTCAATGTCAGATTAGGCCTAAAGACTACCGGCACTGTATTTTCGATGATGCAGTGCCGGTAAACTGAGTTCTGAAAACTTCCCTTTGAAATTCACACCAATTTTACTTAAGATTTATCTGTTGAAATATATTTTTAACAATTATCAGTGGTTGCAATCTATGGCAACAATACATACAAGTAATCTTTTTTTCGTGGAAAATTTGTGGAAATCTGCGTGATATGAATCTCACAATCAGACGTAAGTAAAAACTTTTCTTTTTCCCTTGTGTTTGCTTCCTCTATAATATGATCGAGACCCCACACGAGAAACGACGGCTTCTCGTGTGGGGGAGTTACTTGAGAATTACCTCCTAATTTGATTTGTATGAAACATTTGGAACTGTTTTTGCCATAAGCCAACATATTGAGCATAACAGTATGGGAGAGTGCAAGTTACTATGAATTCTCATTTTGTGCTTCATTCAGTAGTTTAATTATATAGAATGTTAATGTTAGATTAATGCCTAACATTTCAGTTCATATTAAAGTGAGTACATTAAAAAAAAAGTATTGAACTTCTTATGTTCAGTACCTTTAATATTTGCAATTTCCATTACTTGTTTTAATTAATGCTGTTTCTGTGAGTGATTTTCATATATGAATATTTTTAATTCTTTATTATAGATGCTTCTTTTTACTCATGTAAGGTTAGCACACAGTTTTTCAAATTATAATAAAAGGTTACAGTGTGTCCAAGCAAGGTTGCAAGCTATTTCTATTTTAGGTAGGTTTTTATGCAATTTTATGTTTTTTAATAGTTTCTAAATTATGATTAAGCATTATTTATAATGCTTAATCATAATTTTGGCTTAGTATAAGAATAAAAAAATGTTTTTAATAGGTATTATTTTATTTTAAAATAGAAATAACTAGTAAACTTTTTTCTTTTTTTTTTTTTTTTTGAGAAGTATATAGGCACATCATAAAAAAACCGTCTTTAATTCTCTGATTGATGCTTATTTGTTTGGTAAAAGATGCATAAAACAAGTTAAATATAAATTTTTCTGGAATAACACTTTGCAAAAATAACATGAAGTTTAATTAGTAGTAGTAGCAATCAGATGGCATTGCATGATACTTCATATTTAGTATCAGAAACATTGGCTTACCCTAAAGTGGAAATTGATTTGTCTTAACTTTACCTTTTTTTGTTATTCAAATAGACAAGATTATACAGGGTGATTCACTACCAGTGTGACAAACTTGCAGGAGGTGTAGGGGGCACAAAGACGAATCGGAATCACATAGCATTGCAGGGTCCGAAATGCCTTCGTCATGTGGGAGGTCCTATGAACAAAGAAGCAAAGAAAAAGAACAGAAACAGCAACTCGTTAGTGTAATCAAAATCATTTTAATGACAAGTTTTACATTGGCAAAAAGCCATGCTACAGAAGGTGTTTGAAAGTTTGACCAGAAGCAGTCACACAGGCTTCACAGCGCCGCCGCATGGAATCCCTAACGTTCTGGAAGATTCCTGGCGTGTCTCGAATCTCCCCGGCAGCTACAGAGATGCGAGCGATGAGGTCTTCAACTGAATCAACGGGGGTCTCGTACACCAATGTCTTCATTTGACCCCAGCAGAAGAAGTCCAGGCATGATAGGTCCGGCGATCTAGCAGGCCAATGAACCGGACCACCACGACCTATCCAGTGCTGTCCAAATTTAGCGTTTAGGGGTTGGCGGACGTCATTGTTGTAATGTGGGGGTGCAACGACTGAGGAACATGTGCTTCTTCAATAAGTTTGGGCAGGACTTGCTGCAGAAAGATCAAGTATGCTATACCGTCCAGACGAGGGGGCAGAAGGTACGGTCCAGTGAGGTGGTCTCCAACAATGCCGACCCAAACATCGAGAGAGAAACGGCGTTGAGTTGCATGTGTTCGCATACCATGGGGGTTCTCCAAAGCTCACAAATGGGCATTACGTTGATTGAAGGTTCTCTCTCTTGTGAAACTTGCCTCATCCGTGAACAATACGGACGCAGCAAATGCGCTGTCTGCCGCACTCTGTTGAAGAAACCAAGTAGCAAAAGTCCTCCGGAGTAGATAATCCTCAGGCTCCAATGATTTGACGCGTTGCAGATGGTATGAACTCATTTCATTTGTTGACAGTATCCTCCATACAGTGGATTGGGAAATACCCAATCGTTGGCCTATCACTTGAGTACTCGTACTCGGATTGCCTTCTGCAAGATGTAGGACATTCTCCTCATTGTCTGGCGTCCTTGTTGTTTGCTCTCGATTCATGGTACCTCTCATGAAAGAACCAGTCTCACGTAACCTTCTGTGCACATGTGCGAAAATCATATGATGAGGAGCACGCCCGTGCGGGAAATGTTCCTGGTACAAGCGCAGAGCGGTGCGCCCATTACAGTCCGCAGCTCCATACGCGAGGTGCATATCGGTCAGTTCAACGTTTGAATACTCGTCCATCCTACTGCCTCGGGAACCAGTTCGCAAATGCTGACTTCCAGCGCGATCGCTGTTCACACGACCTCCCGTTCAATGTCCTCTACCGCATGACGAAGACATTTCGGACCCTGCAATGCTGTGTGATTCCGATTCGTCTTTGTGCCCCCTACACCTCCTGCAAGTTTGTCGCACTGGTAGTGAATCACCCTGTATAATGACACTAAGTGATCAGTACAAAATCAAAATAATTAATGTAGAAAATTATACATCAGTATGAAGTATCTCTGCCTGGCAGTTATGCAAGCATTGTGTCAGCCATAAATCCTGGTTTAATCTTAACGTTTTCCATAAAACATGGTTTATGACGGTTGAAGCACGACTTTTTTCATTTCTTGCTAGCAGTCCAGAGAAGTATGTCAGTATGCAGAGAAATTCTGACACTATTAGGGCTATGGAGCCAGGCATTCCCTGTTGAAATAGGGTTGTATAACTATGAGAGAAATGGGAAAAGGTGTATCTAACAAGGAGACGCATGTCATATCTCCAATTTATTTAAAAATTTTGAGGATATTCTTTAAATGAAGCAAAATGACCAAGCAAGTACGACCCCATATTCATAAATGGTTGAGAAAATAGAGAAAGTATGAGCCTTTCACTTTCCTAAGTGAAGGTCTCCCATAGTGAATTCTTCATTGGGGCTTTCTCATGTAGGTACTAATTGTTATCAGTTTTAAACACCCATTAATTAATAATTACCTCCATGGGTGATTGGATTGGCAGCTTGGGGAAATTCAAAGGTCAGCTGGATAGACATCAATGTGAGAGTCAGAGATAATTTATTTTCATTTTTAGAAATTTTTTGTTGTATCAAGCACCTAGGGCTTCCTTGCACCATATGAAAAATACTACTAATAATAATACCCACATAAGAAATCCCTGCATAAGAAGTTTTCCCCCATACTAGGTTTGCTTTCTTAATTCCCAATTTCAACACTATATATTGTAATGTATTATTTTCCCATGTAAGAAACTTCTGGGTAAAAAGCTTTCCTGCATAAAAAGCATGTGATAAAGAATACACAGTGTATTATTTTGGTGATGTTTTTCTGCTTAATGTTTTTTTAAATATATAAATTCTTTATTTTATGTTAAAAAATATTAAACAATATACATTTTGATATAATGGAAGTGACATTATCAAGATTACGTTGGCATTCGAGGTGAGCGGACGCGCTTAGACAGGGCTCCTCAGTTAAGTGGTTTACTTTTGGATAGTGCTTTTAAATACTTGATTTATTTAGATATTGTTGGATTATTTTGTTATAGGTTTTCCTGTAACTGTTTGATTTTAATAAAATTATAGACATAATTTTTTAAAGTTACTTTCATTGATACTTATTTAATTTTATAATGGTAGTTACGAGATCTGCCTTAAACACGTCACAGGGTATCGTGACTCACACGGAAATAGCCGATGACGATTTATGGGTGAGTCATGATTTAATCCGTTGTGGAACCTGCGGAATGTTTTCCAAGGTCGACCTGGTGACTAATCCTACCTCACCTGGGGATTCTTTTCTTTGTGATCAATATAAGGAGTGCACCGATCTTAAATTACAATTTGGTGCACTGATGGAACAATTTGAGTCTCTGAAAAAATGAGTGCTTGCCCTCGAAAATAATGCATCTGGGAGCTCGTCAGGGACTCAAAACTCCAGTAATCTACCAAGTGATGCATACCCGATTCGAGCCTCAAAACAGAGAAACCAAGTGCAGACTACTCTGGTTAAAAAGGACATTGTTTTATTAGGAGACTCCATTGTCAGGGAAACGGGGAATATTTTTTGTAATAAAGATAGGTAGAGCAGAACCAGGGTATGTCTGCCGGGATCAACTATTGATGATGTCACCAACAGATTGTCAGATTTTAAAGGGGGTAAAGAAAATATTATTATTCATGTGGGGACAAATGATATTAAATGTACACGATCTGACGATTTGTTGGAGAAATACAGGACCGTGCTGAGCAAATGTCGCAAGCTAGGCCATAATGTCTGTGTCTGCAATTCTGCCCAGACACTATAGGAGGGATTATATGTTAAGAGCCGTGTGGATTAACTCAAGACTTGAAGGAATCTGCAAGGCTTTAGAGGCTAAATTTCTATCAGCATGGCCCACACTTGTAGGTAGAAGGAATTTGTTTTGTAGAGACTGGATACACTTAAACAAAGGTGGTGCAAAAGTTTTTACCAGTATTATTGAGGATACCTTAAAGGTTCAGGGAAACTGCTAGTTAGGAGGGATGTGGGTAATACTGACACGCATTTATCTGATAATATTGGTCAAAGTAACTCTTGCACATACCTCAAGAGTTCTTATCTGTTACCCCAACTGGACGTATTATCTAGATGTTCTGGGGACAAAGACGTTTCACGTGAGCGGGTAGCTAATTTCAGGGAAGAGAGCCTAAAAAACTTCAAGGGTTGTGTTAGGGTCATTAAATATACAAGAACAGTAAATCTTAATTGTTTATACAATAACGTTAGAAGTGTCGTCAATAAAATGAGCGAATTCGAACTGCTGGTTAAAACAAGTAACGCGGACATAATAGGGCTTACAGAGATGTGGTGCCACCCGGAAATTGGGGATGATGAGTTTCAGTACGGCTTGTATAATGTATTTAGGAAGGATAGGTTAGACAGAAGGGGTGGTGGGGTAATGCTTCTTATCAGAAGCAGCCTGAGTGCGACGATAGCTATCCCTCATACAGACATTTCGCATGCTAGTATAGAGTCTGTATGGTGTGAGATAGTTGGAAACAAAGGTATAATGCGAGTAGGAGTAATCTACAGACCAGGTGATTGTGAAGATTATGACAAAAGTCTCTACATGCAAATGGAATGGGCAAGTAAGCGTCAATGCCTTATTATGGGTGATTTCAATTTGCCTCTAATTGATTGGAGTAAATGGGAAGGAAACTCGACATGAGGAACAAAATTTTTAAATCAACTAAATGACTGTTATTTGTATCAACGTGTCAGGGAAAGTACTAGAGAAAAGAATATCCTAGACCTCATCATCACACATGAATCAGATGACATAACAGGGCTGACAGTAGAGGAACCAGTAGCAGGAAGTGATCACGGAGTTCTACGGTGGATGATGACGAGAGAGGTAGCAGAAGTAAAAGGCAAAGGAATGGGTTTTAATTTCAGAAAAGGAAATTACGATGCCTTAAGGTACTACATGGCCTCTATTAACTGGGTAGATATCGTGCAGAGAATGAATACAATTGAACTGTGGTACGCTTTTAAAACATTAATCCCAGATGCCTTGAATGCGTATATATCATTAAAAAAATACTCCACGAGTAGGGTTCCAAGTTGGATGAATAGTGAAGTTGCCACATTATTTGAGCATAAAAAGGTGGCATGGAAAGGTTAGAGAGCAATAAAAAGTACTGAAGCCTATAACAGCTACAAGGTGATGTGTAATAGAGCCACAGAAAAGGTTCAAAAGGCAAAGGCAGTTTATGAGAAATCACTAGCAAACAGAGCAAAGAGGGGGGGGGGGAATAAAGAATTCTTCACATATATAAATGCCAAGAAGAGCAGGACAAACCAGATCGGACCTTTACGTAAGGTTCAGGAAATAGTAATAAATACACCAGCTGCCATTGCAGATGAACTCAACAGTTATTTTGCATCGATATTTACAAATGAAAAGCCTTTTGTGGCAATGGGAAATTGTGGGAGCGAAGTTAAAAAAAATATGTAATTAATGATATTGAAATTTCGCAAGATTATTTAATGAAAAAAACTTTCGAGCCTACTGACCAGTAAGGCTCCTGGAGTTGATGGAATATACCCTATAATCTTAAGAGAGGTGGCAAGCGAGTGCATTGAACCATTGAGGCTAATTATGCGAGCATCACTAGACTCTGGGGAGATTCCCATTGGATTGGAAAAGTGCAAATGTATATCCCATGTACATAAGGGTGGCTCTAAAAGTGAAGTTGGAAATTATCGACCTGTTAGTCTGACTTCAGTAGTAGGGAAAATCATGGAGTCAATGATCAAGGGTGGAATTCAGGATCATTTGCATCGAATTGAAATTCTCAAGGATACTCAGCATGGTTTTGTAAAGGGAAAATCATGTTGAACAAATCTGGTTTGCTATTTCGAGCTGGATTTAGGGAATAATTTCAACATTGTTTATTTAGATTTCAGCAAAGCTTTTGACTCAGTCCCACACGAGCGGTTGCTTTATAAGCTGGAACAGGTTGGAATTACTGGGAAAATCCTTAGATGGATAGCAGGATGGATTCAGAGCAGGAGGCAGAGGGTTGTGATAAATGGCTATTCCTCAGATTGGGTTGATGTAAGAAGTGGGGTTCCCCAAGGATCAGTATTAGGACCACTGTTGTTTTTAATTTTCATAAACAACATCTATGAAGGGATAGAGGGCATGTCTAAATTTGCAGATGTTAAAATTGTTAGAGTAGTTAATGATCACTGTCAAGCTGAGCTTCTTCAGAGAGACCTAGACAGAATTCAGGAATGGTCAGAAAAATGGCAGCTGTGCTTTAATCCAACAAAGTGTAAGTTTTACACCTGGGAAACAGTAATCCCAAAAAAACTTATTCACTTGGTGGAGTTCAACTAAACCCAGTATTGGGGGGAAGGGACTTGGGTGTTACGATACGGTCAGACATGAAATTCTCTAAGCATTGTAAACAGGTTGCAAGGAAGGCCCATGGTATCCTATCGATGATCTATCGAACTTTTGCAAGTAGAGATAGGGACATGATAATCCCATTATATAAGGCTTATGTTAGACCACACTTGGAATACTGTGTTCAAGTATGGAGACTTCACCTAAAGAAAGACATCGAGCTTCTTGAAAGGGTGCAAAGAAAGGCAACTCGCCTGGTGAGATCGGCAAAAGGGCGTCCTTATGAAGAAAGACTTCGAATATGTGGGTTGCAGAGTTTGGAGACTAGACACCTTAGAGGAGATTTGATTGAGGTGTTTATGCCTCTGAGAGGCATCAGTAAAATGAATGAGGACAAAATTTTCAAGATTATAAATGATGCTAGAACTAGGGTACATAAATTCAAGTTACGGGGGGGGGGGGGGAATGTTTAGATTGGACTGCAGGAAGTTTTATTTTAGCCAGCGAGTTATAAATTACTGGAATAAGTTGCCTTCATGGGTGGTAGAGGCCGACAGTTTGGGGAAATTCAAAGGTCATCTGGATAGTACTTTCGGGTAAGGGAAGTGCATAGAATGATAGGTTTAATTTCCTTTTTTTTTTATTAATTATTATTATTTAGTTATTTATTTATTTAATTATTTTTTATTTATTTATTTAATTATTTTTTATTTATTTATTTAATTATTTTTTATTTATTTATTTAATTATTTTTTTATTTTTTATTTATTTTATTTTTTATTATTTTTATTTTTTTTTTAGCTGGTGCAGCGTAAGCCATAGGCTTTCTTGCACCATGCGGCCGTTACTAATACTAAACATATTGCAATTGTTTTCATCGATATCCATAATTGGATATTGATGAGAACAATTGCCTATCCTCCCATAGGCATAGTAACATATTAATAAATCCTGAAATAGTACTTAAAAATCAGCTTTAACTTATGTGTATCTTTTAATTTTTATTTGTGTAGTTAATATTTCATACCCTTTGGTCATTTTCCCTTCTAAGAAGTTTTCCATTGTAAGAAGTTCTAAACTTCCACCCCTTTGGAAAATTTCTTAATATGGTTCTAATGTACTAATTTGCATGGTGTAGGTACTGGGTAAGTTAGTCATTAAGGATAAAAAAAAGTGAGGGACTTTCTAATTTTATTAGGAATTTTCCTTCAGTATCATTTGAGATTAGTTAACTGGTAGCAGTTAAAATTCCTTTGATTGTATATACAAAATGAGAAACATTCTTCTGAAAATGTAAATAATTCTGGTTGTTACAATGCCTCATACCTTTAAAAAAAATATATCCCAAAATGAAACTTGAAATTCTTAGTTAATGCAATAATTATTAGAAAAGGTTACTTGAAATACAAAATTATTAAGAGAGACCTTCAGCATGGCAAGTATAAACTAGTTTGTAATCAAGTTAGTAATAACATGCTCTCAGTGTTTTGGACAGCATGGCCTCTGTGACAGCTTAATCAGTGAGAAATTTTCTTCAGGAAAAGGAAAATACATTCTGATTGCTACACAGCGCTTCATACCTTAACAAAATACAGTTGGACCTCTATATAATGAAATCAATTATTTGCTTAAAAAAATTCGTTAAACAGAAATTTCATAAAGTAACATGACCTTTTTATCAATGAAAATTAGTGTAATTTAACATTCAGAAATATAGTAAAAGATGGGAAATAAATCAGAAATAAGTAGGAATGAATAAAATTTTAAAACAATTTATTGATATATACATATTAAGGAATGACTATGTATATGATGGCACAATATATTACTACACTTTTAAGAATTATTTCCTAAAATATATGGTTTTTTTTTGTTATACACTGGATTTTACCATACATCGTGACATTGTTCATAAAAATGTTTCCATTTGTTTAAACACTCAAATGCCGACCGGGCTAGCCAGGTTGGTAAAGTGCCTGCCTGGCAACCCAAAGGTCGCAGGTTTGAATCCCGTCTTGGGCTTGGATCAGACTAAAAAATGCAAAAACCTTGGGAGGTGCAATATGGCCACAGAAGCCGATGTGTCAACAACTAATTCATTTCACAAATATATGTGGTCTCAATTCTAATCTTAATGATGACCATTTCCACTTGCAGTCTGCCAAATCCCATGTACTTTTTCTGACGGAATCTCAGTTATCAGTTGATTCAAATACTGCTCATCTCAGATGCCCAAATTATTCGCTGTATGATTCCTTTCGCCTCAAAGGTGGTACTTGTGCATATGTCCCTTCTGATGAGACTTGGCAACTTGGAATCTATTCTCTTTGATCTTCTCTGGCTTAAAATCTCTCTACCTAATTGTGTAAAATTAGGTAGAGAGATTACCTACCTAAAAATTACCTCTACCGTTCTCCCAACTCCACTAATCACTTGGAGCTCTTTGACTTTCTCTCTTTGCAACTTGACTTTCTCCAGTCCAACTTTCCTAACAGTGAGGTAATTTTCCTTGGTGATTTTAATGTTCACAACTCCAGCTGGCTTCCGTTTTCTAGTCACACCGACCCAGCTGGTGGGTGTGACTAGAAATTTTGTAATTGCAAATGCTTCAGCTTTTGCAATTACAAAAGTGACCTTGCACAGATTGTTCATTTACCTACAAGAATACTAGACAATCCTAATCATACAGCCAACACGCTTGATCTTTTTCTCACAAACAACCATTCTGAGTACATGGTCGAAGTAACAGGTCTTTTAGGCACTTCAGATCACAACTAGATGATTGTCTCTTCTCCAATGGAGCTTTTATCTCCTGCCTATTCCCGACCTCGTGTTTGGAATTACAAGAATGCAAAATGGGATGACCTGCAAGATTGCTTTTCTTCTTTTCCTCGGTCGGATTACTGTTTCAAAACTTCTGATGTCAACGTTTGCTCAGATCTTGTCAGTGAAATTCTTGCAGGAATGGAATCCTTTATCCCACACCCCACTTTAAAATCTCGTCTTTTATCTAAACCTTGGTTTTCCAATAAATGTGCTAAGGCTGTTCAAGAGAAGAATGTTGCATTTCGTAAGTGGCTTGTTTCTAATTCTTCAGTTTCATTTTATGCCTTCACCAAAGCTCGCAACAATTGTAAAGCAGTTATTAATCAGTCCAAACTAGAGTTTGAACAGGCTAAGAGTAGAAAACTTGCTTCTTGCCCTAATGGTAGTCGAGCATTCTGGTCTCTTGCCAAAGCTATTAGCTGCAACTTTTGTCCATCTTTGCTCCCACCTCTGTCCAAACCAGATGGTTCTGTTGTCACTTCAGCCAAGGGTAAAGCTGACCTGCTAGCATCCCATTTTTCTTCGAACTCATATATTAATGATCTTGGTAAAACACCTCTTACCATTCCCAACACGCTCCATTCAATGCCTCCTGTGGCCTTCTGTCCAAAGGATGTCAGAAGGATTTTGACGAATCTTGATGCTAAGAAATCTCCAGGTCCTGATGGTATTTCTCCACTTGTTCTCAAAACCTGTGCTCCTGAACTTACGCCTATTCTTTGCTGCCTTTTTTCACTTTCTTATTCCAAAGGTGTTTTCCCTTCTGACTGGAAATTTGCTCATATCCCGACAGTTCCTAAAAAGGGGTGATAAATCCCTCCCATCCAATTATCGTCCCATTGCAATTACTTCTACTCTTTCTAAAGTAATGGAGAAATCAATTAACCGCCAACTCTTAAACTACCTAGAAACCTTCCGTCTGATCAACGATCGTCAGTATGGATTCCATAAGTGTCGACCCACTGGTGATGTTCTGGCTTATGTTACCCATTTATGGACTAATTCAATGGAAAGGTTCGGTGAAACACAAGTAGTTGCTCTTGACATCTCAAAGGCTTTCGATCATGTTTGTCATAATGGTCTTTTAAACAACCTTCCATAAGATGGAAGGTTGTTTAAAAGACCATTATGACAACCTTCCATAAGATGGAAGGTTGTTTAAAAGACCATTATGACAAACCTATAAGGTATCAAAACCTATAGATGTAAGTACTATAGGTTTTGATACCTTTCGTGTTTGGGGTTTTCATAAAAAAAAAAAAAATAAATAAATAAATAAAGTACTGTACAATTACTAAAAACAGCTGGTTTGCCAGCTGTTTTTAGTAATTGGTTATCCAGTTTTCTCTCTGATCGCTCACTGAGGGTGATGGTAGATGGCTCTCTGTCTTCTAACTTCTCCACTAATGCTGGTGCCCCCCCCCCCAAGGTTCTGTTCTTTCCCCATCTCTTTTTCTCTTGTATATTAATGACCTTCTTCCATTGACTGGAAATCCTATAGATAGTTTTGCCGATGATAGCAGATTGCATTCCACTTTCCATTGAGAAACCTTTCCCTGCTCAATCAGCTTTAACTTCTCGAAAATCTGCTACCAATTCCTTAAATGCGGATCTTCAGGTAATTCTCCAGTGGGGCAAAGACAACTTAATTGGTTTCAATCCTTCTAAAACTCAGTCTTGTCTTATATCTCGCAAAAAGGATTCTTCTGCTCCTATGCTTATCTTTACTGACACTCCGATTTCTAGGCAAAATGATATATCTCTTTTGGGGATTACCCTGACTTCTAATCTCTCTTGGCACAAGCACATTACAAATATTGCTTCCTCTGCATCTAAAAAACTTGGTATTCTCTTTTGCTCTCGGCATTACTTTTCTTCCAAACAGCTGCTCACTCTGTATAAATCGCAAATCTGCCTCGCCATGGAATATTGTTCCCCCATCTGAGGTGGTGCCCCGAAAACCTCTCTCAGGCTTCTTGATTCCATTCAGAAGAGGGCAGTTAGGTTAATTAATGAATCATCTCTAACAGTCTCTCCACTTGCTGTCTCATACACGTACTGTTTCTGCTGCATGCCTCTTCTACAGATACTTCCATGGGCACTGTTCTTCTGAATTGGCTTCTATAATTCCCGCTTTCTTTCAAAACAGTCCGAACACGTGCCACCACTGTCCAACTTCAAACTTGCAGAACCAAGTTTTCATCTTCCTCGTTTATTCATTCAACTGCTGTTTTCTGGAACAACCTTCCTTTTTATGTATTTCCTGAAAATTACAGTCTACAGAAGTCCAACATCAACAAATATCTTCTCTCGTCTTCTCAACCTCCAACCGAAGCACGGTACTAAAATTGGAGGCTTGAAGTGGTGAAACCCATGTTTAGAGTCTAGAGTCAAGTTTTTGGCATCCCCCTCCCCCCATAGTTCTCCTTCAACCCATGAATGGTACTAAGTACTATCGGTTTTGATACCTTTCGTGTTTGGGGTTTTCATAAAAAAAAAAAAAAAAAAAAAAAAAGTACTGTAGATTCTAATACCTCATGTTTGGGGTTTACATTTAAAAAAAAACACCACACATTTTGGGGCACATTTTCTTTACAGTGAAGTCCCCACTGCAAGGTTTCAAATGCTGCCAACATTCCATGTTTGGAAGGTTTAATATTGCCCTATTTTCATCCAGCTCATTGTTGATATTGTCACTAGTTCTTTGAATACTCTCCAAAATATTGGAGTCACTTGGATATTCAGCTACGATGACATCATTAACTCCTAAAAATTTGTCAAGAACAATTTCTCCTCTGGTCAAACCTCTCGGCTTGAAGTTTGGCTGTGGTATTGGCATGTTTTGGTCTCATTCATCCCTCTCATCGCTGTTTGTAGGCATTTTACCAAAACTGTTTCGCAAAACAATTCTTAATCTTTGTTTCTGTCATATCTTGACTCCACACTTTTACCAACTCTGATATGTACATCTGCAAATCTATAACAGAATCCGTAGGCTGGTTGGTTTCTATTCTCAGTATAATTTTTTTTTCTGTATGTGCCTTCAGTAGTGCATTTCCATATTCTTAATAATGCCTTTGTTGATTGACTGCAGTTCAGGGTTAGTCTTCGGCAATCAATGCAATTTTTCTCTTTTCTTTCATCTTTCTATCGAAATTTAAAATCCACTGTTCGTAAAATTCACTTGTCATCCAAGATTTTTTGTTGTTGTAGTCCAACTGTAATGACTACTCCTTTTTCAGTGTTGTTTACTCTTTTCAAAAGTTTCAGTTTTTCATTAACAGCCATAGTTGCACCAACCAGGACTAATTTTCTCCTTGCTATTTTTATCACCTTTAAAAGTTGATGTCTTGTTCGGCAAACATTTAAAAAATAGACGTTTCATCAATGTTGAATATGTCTTTGGACTCCTAGTCCTCCATAATTTTTTTTCGAAACTGTTTCTTTCCAATAGGTTCAGTCTTCTTTAATTAAAATGCCACTTTCACCAGAAATAACTTTTTCGAATATGCATGGCATATTTTAAATTTGTCCAGCCAACCAGAACTGGCTTGGAATGTTTTATGCCCCAGTAAAGATGCATAATGCGTAGCCTTTTCTCTTATTAATGGCCATGGTATTGGTTTTGGTCTCGAATGAACTTCATCTATATCTTCATCCAGGCATAATTTTGCATGTTTCCAACTGGGTCCCATTATCTCATAGTTTGAGAATTGAAAGAGTTTTTCCGAATGGTTGACACACTACTGGCAGGGATGCCAAATTTTAAAGAAATATTGATGATATCTATGAATTAATTCACCATTACAGTCCTGCTGCCATATGCTTACAAGAAATGAATTTAACACCAAAAATCTCCATTTCAGTCACTCTATACTATCTTCAGAAAAGATCGATCTGAAACTGACAGCCCCCAATGGAGAAGTGGCTATACTCATGGAATAATGAGTCGCCTCCAGGTGCATTTCATTACATAACCTGCATTTCATTACAATAATTGGTATCACATTGAGTTTCGATATATATTCTGCCAAACCATCCATGCACAATTCAGCATCTGGAAAATCTTATTTCTCAATTACCATCTTCTGTCTATTAGAGTTTAATGGACATCATCCATTGTTGGGGTTCTCTGGTCTCAGATGGATGTGATGAGCTTATTGAAATGCTACTTGACAGAGAAAATTTGTCATTTTGTGAACATTATCCGCTGATTAATAGCATTCAAACCACCCAATCCAAACAAACAAACAAAAACAAAATGGAAATTTTCCAAAGCGAACCTGACGAAATTTACCAATCGTGAGGATATCATTGAGCCTTCTGCTATTGACACCGCTACCGATCGTATCACAATTCAGCTGCAACATCCGCCACAGTCTCAAATAAGAAGCCGTCAGCATATGAATCACTGGTGGAATGGCGATTGTAACAAAGCAAAAAGAGAAAAATGCAGACGGAACACCTTCCGCAAATATCCCACCACTGCCAATCTTAACTTCAAGAGACTGAGAGCCAAAGCTCGTTACATCTGGTGAAAAGCCAAAAAAGATTCATGAATAAAAATTTGCCTCCTCAATCAATAAAGATACAGTAATACCCCGACTTACGCAAACTCGGAGTTAAGCGGTTCTTGATTTTTTCGTTTGGCAACACTGGTGCGACGATGGACAGTGAGAGCGAAAGATGAACAAAATTCAACTTTGCTGCCGCATATACAAGAATTTGCATCACAACTGTCATTTATGTGTGCATTCGAATTCGTGCTCAACTCTTGTCGGAAATTACATTGTTTTCACGAATAAAAACTTTCCAGGCTTTAACGTTTCCAAAGACCGATTGACAATGATGGTCGGCAGAAATGCAGCTGGTGACTGCAAGTTAAAAACTCTTAATTTATCGCTTCGAAAACCCAAGAGTTTTAAAAAATATATCTAAAATTAGCTTACCAGTGATTTGGAAGTCAAATCATAAAGCTTGGGTGACAGCTTCCGTTTTTGAGGACTGGTTTGGTCACCACTTCATACCCGAAGTTGAACGTTATTGCAAGTCTAAACAGATTCCATTTAAATTGATCCTTCTTATTAACAATGCACCCGGTCACCCTTCTGCCACCCTAATTAATTTCGACTGACATGTGAAAGTTGTGTTTTTGCCTCCAAACACAATCAACTTGCTTCAGCCGATGGACCAGGGAGTCATCAAAACATTCAAGGCCTACTACACGAGGCATTCGTTTGCACATCTGAATGAAGCTATAAGACAAAATAGTGAGATATCTGTTAAAGACTTTTGAAACAATTCAATGTTTTAGATGCTGTAAGAATCTTGGGATGAAATTCATAAAAAAACATTGGTGTCTGGAAGAAACTTGGTCCATTTTTTTTTCAAAAACGAGACAAAAACAACGCCAGAAACTGATCATGTCGCTCATATGATAGAAGTTGTTAATCTTGCCAGGCAATTAGATTTGGAAGTCAGTGGTGATGATGTTAATGAGCTGTTGGATTCACATAGTGAATCCAACTGCAATTGCATAACCAACTGTATAAATAACTGCAATTTTATTAAATATTTTTCTTTTAAACAATGAATGAGCTCATAGAGATGCGTGAGCAAAATGTCACTGAATTATCCGACACTTCAGACCCTGTTCCCCCAGAAAAGCACCTGACAATAGCAAGCTTGACAGTTCTCGGCTCAGTTGAAAAGGGTTTAAAAATTTGAGAAAACAGACTCCAACGAAGAACATGTTATAGCTACAAAGCAAGGAATAATAAATTATTAGCTTGCTACGAAGAAATTCTGCATGAAAAAAAGGTGCTGTGTCGTCAGACGAATTTGTTAGATTTTATGAAGCCATCGACATTGAAATAACTTTTTTTTTTACGTAACTTATTTATTTTTTTAATACATAATTTGTATTAATGTGTATAAATAACTGCAATTTTATTAAATATTTTTCTTTTAAACTAGTGTTTTTGTTAGTCCTTGGTCCCAATTAAACAAAATTTATATGTATTTATATGCAAAGTTGTACCCCAACTTACGCGAATTCGATTTAAGAAGCGATTTTCGTCGGACCCACCTATCGCGTAACTTCGGGATATTACTGTACTAATAACCGAATAATCTTGGAAAAAATAAACTAATTGTGTATGAGAACCCATTGAGCAGCGACCACTACCCTATAATTTCGAAAATTATGAAGTAAGCCCATGTCAAGCCACCAGGCATCCTAGATGGACAATATATAATGTAAAATCAGTACAAAGAGCAGTGGACTATGTCACAAATACCATTCTTCAAGCAGCTGGAAAGACAATACCTAAAACACCTAACATTAGAATATATCCAAAACCATGTTGGAACAGCAAGTTTCAGGAAGCTAAAAAAGAGAGAAATAGAGCCTGGAATCCCTTTTGCAAAAATCCGACAACGACAATCTGATACAATTCAAAAGAGCCAGAGCTAAGGTCAGGAAAGTGCACAAAATCAGCAAAAAGTGAGTTGGATCAAATTTGCATCCACTATAACCAGTTCCACATCTGCTACACTTATCTTGAAGAAGATCAGAAGGATGACAAACAATTCCCGATAAACCCATTGCCATTACTAAGTTGGAAAGGACAGTTAGTCACAAATACCTCAGATATTGTCAACATGCTCGGCAAAATTTTTTCCAATACATCTGCCATTTGCACATACTCAACTACTTTCAAAACTTACAAGAAGGAGGCCGAAAAGGCAAACCTAAAATTTTCCTCCAATCACTATGAACAATACAACTTGCCACTCACGGTAGCAGAATTAAAACAAACTCTGCTACAGACGAAACACTGCGCAGTTGGTCCCGATGAAATACATTATGCAATGATACAATCAGATGAACAATCTCAATTAGCCCTGTTAGATTTATTTAATAAGATACATCTTGAGAATACATTTGCAGACTAATGGCACCACACAAAAATACTGGCTTTCCCAAAGCAGGGAAAGTTATAGCTTTGACCAGCTGCTTGGGCAAGATCTTGGAGAAAATTGTCAATAATAGACTAACGTGGTATCTAAAAAGCAATAACTTCCTCATTCCTGCACAATATGGCTTTTGGAAAAACCGCTCTACCTTGGATGGACATATACATCTGGAAAATCAGGTAAGAAACACTTTCCTCAGAAAACAACATCAAGTCATAGTTAATTTTGATATTGAGAAAGCATTAGAGGACTACACCAACTTGGTCTTAGAGGACACCTACCTGTATACATAAGCAATTTTCTTAAAAATCGAACATTCCAAGTTCGACTTAATGCACTTTCCAGAACATACTCCCAGGAAGAAGGGGTTCCTCAAGGATCCGTACTAAGTGCTACACTTTTTGCAGTGCACTTCAGCACAATAATAGAACAAATACAAGCCAATATCATCACAACTGTTTATGCAGATGACTTCAGCATTTCTTATCAAGCGCAGCATATGAGGACAATAGAACGACAATTACAAGTAGCTATAAAACAGTTATAAAATGGACAGAAAGAAATGGATACAGAATTGCCACACAAAAATCTGTATGTATACATTTTTGCAGGAAAAGGAATCTCCATCTCGATCCCGAACTCAGGCTGAAAGGGCAGATCATACCAGTTAAAAATACAAGCTGTTTCTTAGGGCTTGATTTTGACAAAAAATTAAACTTTTTGGAGCACATTAGTCACTTAAGAGTTCAGTGTCTAAAGAAAATGAATATCTTAAAGGTCCTGTCTGCTATGTCCTGGGTTAGAGTAATACTATTACACGTATATTGCCTACTCATTCTCTCCAAGTTAGGCTATGCTGCCTCAGTCTGACTCGGTGAGACCTAGTGCCCTAAGATGGCTTGACCCAGTACATCGCTGTGCTCTCCGAATAGCTCTTGGAGCTTTCCATACTTTGCCAGTGCAGAGCCTGTATGCAGAGTCCCAAGGACCTCCACTACAAATCAGAAGACATAACCAATTACTTTCCTATGCATCTAAAATAAAATCCCTACCGGGTCACCCCCTATCAACATCTGCATGCTTGCTTACAAGTTGCAATTTTTAGATCATTGCTTCCTATATACAGATGGCTCAAAATCTGAATATCATGTGGGAGCAGCAGTTTACACATCTGATATCACCACAACCCAAAACTCCCAAAAGACTGCAGCATTTATACTGCAGAACTGCAAGCCATAATGTTAGTGCTAAACCAAATTGAACACTCAACTTGACAAAACAGCATTATTTTTACTGACTCCCTTAGCTCCATGATGGCTATACAAAATGTCAACTTTAATAAACACCCACTGCAACAACAAATTCAATGCAGAGTATCAAAGCTCCTTGAACACGGTCATAACAAGAATTTTGCTGGATCTCAAGTCATGTTGGAATATATGGTAACAAACAAGCAGACAGTTGCTAAGGAAGCCAACAGCAACATTTTTGCACCTGAATCCATTTCTTCCACAGATTACAAAAAAGTTATAACAGCAGGATACACCACTAACAACAGCAATGGCAAGTTCTAAACGGTAACAAATTAAAAATTTACTCCAACCATGAAAATCCAGCATACAACAAAACAGACATGACAAAGTGATACTTGCAAGGTTAAGAATAGGACACGCTCATTGATGACAAAAGATGACAGCCACTGTCATCTTTTACGAGGAGAAGATCCCCATCTATGTCCTATCTGTCACACACAACAAACAGTAGAACATGTACTGATTACATGTCCAGCTTTTACAGATGAGTGCCAAAGTTGCTTCAAACAGTTGATAACCAAACATTACTTTCCCACTCTCAAAACCATACTGGAAGATATAAAAAATATAGCAGATGTTTTTCAGTTCCTCAGGGAAATAAATTTTCTATAATCTAATATGAAACCAAATATAATCTCTGCAGTAAGCTATAGTCACTCCGTGATTCTTGGAAACTATTCACAGCAAAATACAAATACAAATAAAACTATTGTAAAAAACCTTCCAGGCACATTTTAGCCACAGTAGCTCTTGCACCAAGAATTTCTAAATCAATCAATCAATCTAGATCCTGTTGCAGTAGTATACTGCCATTACCGTCATTAGCAACCCTGCAGACTTGGACAGTAAGCCTGATATACCTTTATCAGTATCATTGATAAAGATAGAAAACAACAATGGCCCAATACAGTAACCCCCGCTATTTGCAGTATCTGTATTTGCGGTCGCTGATTTAATATAAAATGAAACCTAAAAAAAAATGTGAATTTTAAAGTGCCGTGAACATTTTCCGCCATAAAAATACATGAACGTGGCTAAAATTATCTTTCCCGGTCAAAACAGCGCTCAGTGGGTGGGGGAAGAGGGGTGACAAAATCGCTAGCATGGATGTTTTTTGCTAATCCTTGTTCAGTATGTGTTATGCGCTTGTCATGGTTCAAAAGGTTTCGTCATTTGCTTTTAATTTATACGCTTATAAATTGAATAAATTTATCAATTTATAAATTGATATGCTTATAAAAGTGATAAATCTACTGTTTTGCAATTTAAAACAGACTTTTTTTGAGTGTGTTAACGGAAGAAAGTGACTTTGCGGACAAGTTCTCTCTAACCCGTACAAAAATATGGCTGCGAATAACAAGGGAAATGTGAAAAGATCAAAGAAGGTGATGAAATTAGCGAATAAAATTGAGTTATTAGACAAAATTTCTAATAGTGAAAGTGTCTCCTCAGTGGCAAAACATTATAAAATCAATGAGTCAATGGTATGATCAATCAAAAAATCGGAAGAAAAAATCCGCCATAGTGTCCGTGAAAATGTGCTAATTGCTTCAAAAATTTGCTCTGTAACTCGTGAAGTTAAATTAGAAAAAATGGAAAAATCTTTAAATCTGTGGATAGAAGACCGAACTCAAAATAAAATTCCATTAAGTTCACTCATCATTCGTGAAAAGGCAAAACTCGTCTATCAACACTTTAGCGAAACTGGTGATAGCACTGGCGGGATAAGTTTTTTAGATAGCAAAGGTGCTGCTGGTTTGAAATTTCTAATAAATATTACAGTTAATATTAAATTGTTTCTTATTTTCATTTTGATGCCATATGCTTGCATTTCACTATTTACTGTCTATGTACATAGTCATATTATGAAGGTACATATAATACATACATAGACAAAATTTTAGACTAGTTTTTCTTATATATTTCATACTTTGGAACGGAACCCCTTTATTACTATGGGAGCCACAACTCGGTATTCGCGTTTTCGGTATTTGCATAATTTCTCAGGAGCGTAACCCCCGTGAATAGCGGGGATTTACTGTACTAAACCCTTGGGGACTCCACTAATAACATTAGTCCATGAAGAGCAGTGTCTGTTGATTACCACTCTCTTCTCCCACTCACCATCCCTTTATCCATAGCAGCAACTTGCCCTTAACTTACACTTTCATCCAATGTGTGCATACCTTTGTGTCTTAATTGATAATCACTAGTGTATGTTGATTGGAAACATTTTAGGTTGTAAATCTTTTTAACAACTGGAGGAATTTTTCTTGGTGCTGATTTAATCACATTAGTTTAAGGTAATATGGTTTTGCACTAGAAGTTGTAATGTCTTACCTCTCATAGCAGACAAATTGACCTTCAGAATTAATGTATTTTGCATACTGAATGACTGATGTGTGGCTTGAATTTTCTTTTTGCACCAGTTCAAAGTATGATGCGAACCACTTAAGTGGTTTAATTATAAGGTTTCCTGGCAGTCCCAGAATGAGAATTTTTGTTGTCTCGTGGTCACATCACATTAGAGACTAAATGAATGAGATACAGGTATGAAATGGGTGGGGGGGGTGAGGAGTGTGTGAAATGTATGCATTACAAAATGAATTTTAATAATGTTGTGGATATCCGTTAGATTGTCTTAACCATGAGTTTGAAAAATGATACTGAAGTGTATAATTTGGGACTTATTCTTATACGATTGACTACAGTTGCCAAAATTTTTATTGAATATATTATAAACACTTCATTTTTTTTCATTAAATCATTTACTTAAATTATGCATTTTTTAACTGGGCTGTTGAAAAACAAAGCTTTCTTTTCTTTGCAGTATGTATTTGAATTTAATTTATATTTTAATTTTTATTTTATCCTGTCTTTACAGTTTATTGCAATGCACTCCAAGATAATGCTGGTGCACTTTTATACAATGGTCTTATTGAAGAACTTGTAGATATTTTAGAATTAAAGGATCCAAATTTAATAGTAAGTTTCCTTTAATATTTTGTTAATTTGTGAGCAAGTTTCTGGAAAGTATACAAGCCACCTGGAGTTATTTTTTGAAGGAATTTGGAAGTTTTGTGAAAACTGAACAACTGTGTGAAATAAATGATTTCACATTTATTTCACTCTTAAATGTTCTTATTAAAGAACATTTAACTTGAATGTTTTATGAAACCAAAATTAAATTTTATTTATGTATATATATATAAATTTATTCTATATTTGCTTAATTCACAAGCAGATATTTCATTCATCTACGAATAATTAAATTTTTTTCTTTTTAAGTATAATTTTTTTTCTTATTTTGAATTTATAGCCAAATATTAGTGAAGTTGTCAAAAATAAAACTTCAATGTACAAAAAAAAAAAAAAAACTTCATTATTATTATTTTTTCGTGCTGTAATATCTTCTTCAGTTATATGTATTAATTTATTCAATTTCATCAAGTAAACCTCTTGTATTATTACTTGTATATACAGTTAATACATTGCATCATGTCTGAGTAATTTCAAGGAAGGTTGTATACATACAGATATAATTTATTGACACTGCATCAGAATCTTAAATAAAGTGTATGTGTTTCTACTCGAGCTCACATAGGAAATCACACAGTGTGTGTGTGCGCGCACATGCACTCACAGAAGAGTTAGTTTAATTTTCCATCAAACATGCCCTTAAGGAATATTTTCGATATGAAAGCTAATTAAACAATATAAAGTACACAAAAGGAATTATATAAAAGACTGTATTCTATTTTTGCTTGAGCAACATGCAGGTGTTTTTCTTTCCTAAGATTTAACATTTCATATTAATATTTGTTGGTTGGAGGTGTCATAATGTTACAAGTGCCTATGTCTCAAATAATGTGGTGGCATATGGTACAGGATGATTCAAAAGCATGCAACCTATCCCACTGTATATTTTCAATTATATTTCAGTTATAAATATAATTGCAGGTAGCCCTTGGTTTACACAGGGGTTAGGTTCTGGGGTGGGGTGCAGCACAAATGGAATCTGCACAAGTGGAGCCCTTTATATCATGAAGTCAATGGGAAATCACAGGATTAGGATCTGGGCAACAAAAATTTTACCTACCACTTTGCGTTGATTGTTTTATTTTATCAGTATTCTTCATGATTGTAGTAATAGTCAGTGGAGGCATATTCACATTACAATGGCTTTCTCCAGCTTCCATCCTTCAAATAACCTCCACCTTATTTTCCAATGTGATAGATCGAAGTGCCCTTTTCACACTTTCATTTGCACTTGAACATGATTGGCACAAACTGCACACAGCTATTATCATTATTAATTATCATTTAATTTATTAATAGCACAATTAATAATTGTTAGCTTAATAAATTTCCAACACTTTGTTTAAAAAACAACTACCTGAATGCTTCACTGCATATTGTTGAGGCCACGTTATGTCAAGGATCTGGGTATATTCTTACTAGTGCTTGCATAAAACCGAGAAATTTCAAAACTGAGTTTAACCAAAGTTTACTCTTAAATTCGGTTTTAAAACCGATTTTCTCAGACTTAGGGAAAATAATTAAAAGCTTATAACACAGGTATTTATTTTATCTTGGGTAGATTGTACAAATCATAATCAAATCTTTTAAACAAAATCTATTACCTCTTATAGTAAAAAAAATAAAATTAAAATGCTCCAAAAAAGTAACCAGCTTGAGATTACAAAATTACAAATTGTATTCAAATCCTTTGAATACAACTAACTATAATAAACCCTATAATAATAAATAAATAAAAATAACGTGAAAAAAAAAAAAGCAGCTTGGGGAAATTACTTTACTATTTATTTCTCAGCTTTTTTCTGAAAATGATCCTTTAAAAAACACAGTATATTAAGCTTTTTCCTGATAGACTTGACCTTCTTTTTGTGTTAAAGAGACCAGTGATCGAAGATGCTCTCTCAGATTGGACACCTGTTGGTTTAATGTTCAGCAGTGCTCTATAAACTTTCTCCAGCTTTTCACTTCTACTGCTAGTTGCCTCCAAAATTTTAAATTCTTTGCTGATTTCCAATTCACTCGGATATTTTGAAGGCTCTTCAGTTAATCTCTTTATTACACTATCATACTCTCGCATGAGTGTATCTCCAACATCGGAACTAGACGAGTATTTGTTTTCTTCTAAAAGAACAGTTCGTTTATTTTCAGTTTCTTCATTCAACGCTGACTCCTTCGGAACGTTTTGCAAATAATCTCTGATAAATCTCTTCAGCATGCATTTTCAAAACTTGCTTACTTGGAAAATCAAAAGTTCTTGAACCCTGAATCTTCTTTCCTAAACTTTTTGGGGTTGTGTAGATAGTTCAGCAAAGCCACAGTTTGGCAATTTCATCTTGCATTGTAATGCTGCAAAAGGCTTTGGTGAAACTTTAAAGCAAATGGGTTTTCTGCTGTATCAAGCTTAGCAAGCAGAAATTCTATTGAAGACTGCTTTAAGTCTGTATCTTCTGAGGTTATAGCCTTCAGAATCATTTCAACTGGTCGCAAAGTTTCACATAGCAATTCAAATGTTTTCCAGTCATCATCAAACACAGCTTCAGTTGACAGTACAGTCAGTCCTCGTACAGCACGACAGTTGTGTTCCTAGAAACCCTCGTGCAATGCAAAATCGTGCAATATGAACAACAGGCCCAATGGGAAAAGTAGGATTAGGTGCCAATCCCCCAAGATTGAACACACATTTGTAACCAAAACATTACAAAAAACAATTATCGTAATAAAATATTGCTAATGCTTTTGCTTCTATTGTAAGCAAACTTGTACTTTGTTTGATTTTTCTATCCAAACAGATGACAGCCGTTCCATCTCTTCCAGTTCTTTGTGCCTTAATCTAATGGATTTTAATTACACTTTGAGTTGTTCCTGCTATGAAAGTTTTTATTTTCTCTGCATTCTTTGTAATTCTCGGCATTGCCTCATTTAGGTCTGTAGCACGTGCAATATCACATGGTCTTTCATTTCGCTCAAAACGTTTCACAATTTCATATTTTTTCTCTATCGACAGAGGCGAACTGGCCATAAGCCTTACCAGGGAAACCCCGGTGGGCCGGAGGCTGGTGTGATTTAGGCTATAAACGCTAGTATGAGGCCACTACAAATTTTCCCAGTTAAGAATTTTTGACCCAGACCACCTGTCTATCCATATTGCTTTTCTTTTTTTCTCTGAATATGTAGTGTCTTCACCAGGATGCTTCCTTTTCACACCTTTTAAGTATTTTACTCATTTTTAGGGAATAAAGCACAATTACAAAATGAGGAGGCATGCTTGATACACATAAACAAAGCTGCTTGCATGTAGCAACTGAATAAACAACACCGTAAAGGCAGAGACAATCTATGAACACCTCACTGGCTCACATTTTACTAAAGCACATTTCTAGGGGTTACTACCATAAAACAATAAAAACAATTTCCAGTTGCGTTCCTGCTAGTGGAATCTGTTATAAACGCAGTAAACTCTATCTAATTGCATTTGTGATAATACTGATAGTTGGAATTGTGTGGGTTTTTACGTTATTATGATGAAATGTGTTTCCCCTTCACTGATATAAATAAACATAAATAAATTTTCAGAATCTTCTCTTCATTCCTTTGTGTTGCGTTCAGTTGGGGGTGATTTCGCGTTCGACTGCCATTTCTTGTAAACACAAAGGCAAACCGTGCATAAGTGAATTTGGTTCGTGTTATGTACGAAATCGTTCCCCACTTTATAAATCGTGTATGATTGAATTCGTGTAGTATAAACACGTGTTATACGAGGACTGTCTGTACTGCACATCGAGCATTTGGAATGCAATTTTTCAATTTCAAAAATCTCTCAATCATATAGAAAGTGCTATCCCATCTAGTCTTGCAATCTAATATAAGTTTATATTCTTTCCCATTAAATTTTGCTTTAACAAAATTTTGTAATATGTTATTTTTGGTAGGTGATTTTCGAAAAAGCTTGCAAATTTTTCTGACTTTGTTAATAGTTTGTTCAATATTGGCCACTGGATTGAAGAAATAAATGAGCTCATTGGTAAAGTCGGTTTGATAAAGCATGCCTTGCTGTCTTTCTTCAACTGCTTCATCATCACTACTTTCTTCATTGTCTTTGGGAGACTCAGAGACTGTGGCACCATAATTGCTTTTTCATAAAGTACATCTATAACTGACAGATGTATACAATGGCTATACATTGTTGATGATTAGGCGTAATTTGCTTGCCAAACTTAATCATCATTGCTGCTCCATCGGTGGTGCAGGCAACAATATCCTCATCCAATTTCAAACCAAATTCCTTCAAGTGTCCATTTACAATTTGCTCAGTTCTTCTGCTATCAAGTTGAACCATTAATCTCAATAAGACCTAAAGACCAATGATTGTCTTTTGAATGCACATTTATATTCATATACCTTTTATTTTGTATAGACATATATGCGTCTAGAGTCAATGAATACCGTGCACCCAAAACCAATGAAATTTTGAAATGCTGAATGAGTTCTTTCTTAGTTTTATAATAATTCAGAACCATATTTTCAATTCCATTCACTGAGGCTGGTGGTGATTTATCGTATTTATTTCTCTGAAGGTGGAGGGTTGATTTTATAAACCCACTCTTGGCAATTGAATTAAAAGAAAATCCATCTCAAGCAGAAATCCAGCTAATTTTGAAATCTCTTCTTCCATAGATTTTTTAACGATAAAGTTTTCTAATGTTCTTACCATTATTATTATTAATAGCCATATGGTGCAAGGAAGCCTGAGGCTTATGCTGCACCAGGAAAAAACAAATTCCCTAGTTACCCTGAGAGAGAGGGAGACAGTCAAAAGTAGAAGGGAATCACCAAGAAAGAGAAGAATGATGATATCCAGCACAGGACCCTGGGTGTGCCAAGCCCATACTCACTAGATGTGAGCCCCCGGGGTTATGGTAGGTTCACTGTTATCTTGTTTAATGTCAATCTGAGGCAACATCAAAGATGATGTAGATCCTCCAGACGACTTCAATGTCTTCTGACACTGAACATTGTGCTTCATCTTTGCTTTTTTGAGCAAAATAATTCCATACATTTGATTTCATCTTAGACATATTAAGAGTAATAAATATTAATTAGTATAAATTTATATCACCGACAATTTTCAATTAAAATATTGAAGATAAAGGCACAATACTATGCGTTACTCCCGCAAGCAATGAATGAAGAGTCTAAACGAGGCAAGTTTCAAAAATTTCAGAAAGAAATTTTTTATTTATTTACTTGAAATCCCCCCCAATTAAATCTATTGTATTTTCAAAATTACATAAAAGCTAAATTTGGTGAAGCTGCTTTTTGGAGAACATTTGATCGCAAATTTAATAGGAATAAAGAAGCAAAAAACTTTCTATGATTCAAATTTGATACAATATTCAGTGAATCTGTGATACAGGTGGGAAGATAAAAGGTAACCCTCCTAGATTTGGGCCACTTGCCCCTGAGATTCGTACCTTAAAATAAAATAAAAAACATGCTTAAAACATAAAGCAGTTGAACAATCCAGACAAACGAACAAACAAAAAAAAAATGTGCGTAACAAATTCAAGGGCTAACGAAGAAAATATTCAAATCCGCTTTTAGAAGCTCGGATTCGGATTCTAATTCTTACCATGTGTACGCCATATCCAAAAATTTCATTACTTCATACAGCGTGACCTGCATGTCCCATCTGACCTTTACTTACTATTGAATAAACCATGAATTGGCAAACTAATAGAGTAAGCTTCTCTGTGAAAAGATCTAAACCTACAAACACTTCCTAGTTCATTTCACAAATATACGTGGTCTCAATTCTAATCTCAACGATGTCCATTTCCACTTGCACTCTGCCAAACCCCATGTACTTTTTCTGACGAAATCTCAGTTATCGGTTGATTCAAATACTGCTCATCCCAGTATCTGCCCAAATCATTCAGCGTATGATTCCTTTCACCGCAAAGGTGGTACTTGTGCATGCATATGTCCGTTCCGATATTAAATGTCGGAGAATTGGTAATTTGGAATCTCCTCTCTTTGATCTTCGCTGGCTTAAAATCTCTCTCTCTCTCACTCTCTCTCTCTCTCACTGTGTCAAATTCATCTGCTGTCTCCACTGTTCTCCCAACTCCACTAATCACTTGGATCTCAGGTGCCTCCGTAGCCAGGTGGGCTGGAGCAGCAGTACATAGCACATGCTTCTTGATTAGACCGGGGTTCGAGCCAGTGACCACCAAATACAGAGGATGTGAAAAGGTCAGGAAATAACCACTTCATATCCCTGGAGCAATATGGCCTTAGTTGCTAACTAAAAAACCAAATAACAACAACTTGGAGCTCTTTGACTTCTCTTTACAACTCTACTTTCTCCTGTCCAACTTTCCTAACAGTGAGGTAATTTTGCTTGGCGATTTTAATGTTCACAACTCCAGCTGGCTTCCATTTTCTAGTCACACCAACTGAGCCAGTAGAGATGCCGAGGCTTTTGCAATTTCTAGTGAGCTTACACAGATTGTACATTTACCTTCAAGAATACCGGACAATCCTAACCATACAGCCAACACGCTAGATGGTTTTCTCACAAACATGCCTTCTAAGTACACAGTCGAAGTGAGTGGTCCTTTAGGTACCTCAAATCACAACTTTGTGATTCTCTTCTCCAATAGAACATTTATCTCATTACTATTCCCAACCTTGTGTTGTTTGGTATTACAAGAATGCAAAATGGGATAACCTGTGAGATTTCTTTTATTTTCCTTGGTCGGACTACTGTTTGAAAACTTCTGATGTCCAAGTTTGCTCAGATTGTGTCAGTGAAATTATTCTTGCATCAAAATGTAATGCTTTATTCAAGACTCCACTTTAAAATCCCATCCTTTATCTAATCTGTGGTGTTCCAATAAATGTGCTAAGGCTGTTCAAGAGAAGAACGTTGCATATGGTAATTGGCTTGTTTCCAATTTTTAGTTTCATTTTCTGCCTACACCAAAGCTTGCAACAATTGTAAAGCAGTTATGAATCAGTCCAAACGAGATTTTGAACAGGCTAAGAGTAGAAAACTTGCTTCTTGCCCTAATGGTAGCCGAGCATTCTTGTCTCTCATCAAATCTATCGTCTGCAACTTTTGCCCACCTCTGTCAAAACCAGATGGTTCTGTTGTCACTTCAGCCACGTATAAAGCTGACCTGCTGAAATCCCATTTTTCTTCCAACTCATGTATTAATGATCTTGTTAAAACACCTCCCAACATGCTCCATTCAATGCCTCTTGTGGTCTTCTGTCAAAAGGATGTCAGGAGGATTTTGACGAATCTCGATGCAAAGAAATCTCCAAGGCCTGATGGTATTTCTCCATTTGTTCTGAAAACCTGTGCTCCTGAACTTACTCCTGTTCTTTGCTGCCTGTTTTCACTTTTTTATTCCAAAGGTGTTTTTCATTCTATTTGGAAATTTGCTCATATCCAGCCAGTTCCTAAAAAGGGTGACAAGTCCCTCCCAAACAATTATCGTCCCACTGAATTACTTTTACTCTTTCTAAAATAATGGAGAAATCAATTAACTGAGAGAAATCAAATCAATTAACAAAAATCACTGAAACTACCTAGAAACCTTCCATCTGCTCAGCGATTGCCAGTATGGATTCCGTCAGTGTCCATCCACTGGTGATATTCTGGCTTATGTTTGGTGAAACACATGCAGTCGCTCTTGATATCTCAAAGGCTTTCAATTGTTTGGTATAAAGGTCTTCTAAACAAGCTTCCATCTTATGGTTTGCCAACTGTTTTTTGTAATTGATTATCCAGTTTTCTTTCTGATCACTTGGTGATGGTAGATGGCTCTCTAACTTCTCCACTAATGTTGGTGTCTTCCCAAGGTTCAGTTCTTTCCCATCGACGTGGGCACCTGTACGTGGTGAAGGGACCTCCCAGTGACGCTGCTGGACTTCCAGACTAGCATCATTCGGATCCAATGCTAACAGCCCAAGTTCCAGGCTTACATCAATGGAATCCGGCGTGTTTGCCGTGCGCTGCGACCCGTGGAAATTCGGAAAGGGGGATCCTGGTGGTTGAGGGGCCCGCTTCAATACACCACTTTGGCCCCTGCTTTGACAAGACGGGTGGTCCTGGAAGGCCCGGCTAGGATCAATCGGCTGGTAGGTTCACCTGCGAGGGTCAACCGTGTCAATGTCACGCCCCTACCCTCATGGTCCGAGGGACAGGATTCAGGCTGGCCGCGGTGCGGGTATAGTGTCTGGGTAGTCCTGGCGCTCCACTCTAGAGCGCATTTATTGCATGCCGGGTAGTGGGCATCCCTTTGGGCTCCGTGGTGGGTGGGGAGCCCGGGCACTGAACAATTTAAAAACTATGAATCCTGATAAACTTACTTCTTCAGGGGCCCCAACCCGGTCCCTATCTGAAAATTTAGACAGAGAAGGAGATAGCATTATTGCTAAAAAGAGGCAGCGAACCGAATTACCAACAGGGCCTGTCCCAAGGTTCTTAATCATGCATTCTACCAATGAAACACTGATTGGTAAAATGTCGCCCTTTTTTATTCAAAAAGGGTTAGATGGGTTAGCAGGTTCACCCAAATTAGTTAAGAGGCTTCGTTCTGGAGGCCTTTTAATTGAATCTAAAAATGACAGGCAATCTGAACATCTACTCCGAACAACATCAATCGGAGGAATACCTATAACAGTGACACCACACAGAACACTCAATTTATCGAGAGGTGTCATTTCGGAGTGGGACCTTCTTGACGTAACCGAGGAGGAAATCTGCTCCGAATTAAAACCACACAGGGAGTCATTGCCGTCAACAGAATCACTGCGCGAAGGGATGGAAAAATTGTTAAAACCAGGAGCGTTATCCTGACTTTTAACTCTCCTGATGAGATTAAAGCTGGATACATCAATTGTTCAGTACGTCCATAAGTTCCGAACCCTTTATGGTGTTTTAAATGCCAGAAGTATGGACATTCTCAAATGGCCTGCCGTGGAGTCCTTGCATGTGCTCGATGCGGTGCAAAGGACCACGAAACAACAGCATGTTCAACCGCAAAACCCACCTGTATTAACTGTGAAGGCAAACACCCGGCCTGCTCACGAGCATGCCAGAGGTGGAAAGAAGAAAATGAAATTCAACGGCTGAAGGCAGAGCTAAATATCATACCAGGAGGCAAGGAAATCGGTGAAACCCCTGAATATCAACAAACCTACCTACACCCAGAAGGTAGCAGGGAGATGTTCCATCGGAACTCAGATGGACATGACCCTTCCTCCAAAGGAGTCTTTCACTCCCATCGCACGTTATCTCTTAAGTTCTCAAAAACCTGCACAGAAAAACAATCAGCTGCCACTCCTATATCAGTACCTCCCAATGCTCCACAAGTAACAAAGGTAATTATGAAAGAAAAGAATAAGAAAGGGGAAGTCCACCCTAGTACCCAAGAAAACATGGATGTCGAGCAGAAGGAGGTACCCAAAGATTAAGTCTTGGAACTCTTTGCAGAGGAAGAAATGGAAACGGGACAGCGCCCATTCTTCCCCAAAAAAGATAAACCCAAGACTGACAAAAGTAAGCCCTCAGCACCTTGGAAGCCGCCTGATGGTCCCACCAAGCCAAAATAATGGCTAAATTCCTACAATGGAATTGTCATGGATTCCGACGAAATACTGATGACATCAAGGCCCTCCTGCAAAAGCACAAGCCAGTTTGCTTTTGCTTGCAGGAGACTTATCTAAAGGCAAATGATGATCCCACAATGCATAACATCACAATTTTTCGTAAGGATAGAATTGCGGATGGTCCTGCTCATGATGGAGTGGCTATCCTTGTGGGTAGGCAGACCCCAGTGCAGCCCTTGCTAATTACAACTAGCATAGAAGCTGTTGCAATTCGCCTTACGGTGGGATTTTTATTAACCATCTGCTCTATCTATTTGCCACCTGGGACTGACATCTCCCAGGAAGACCTTGATGATCTTCTAACGCAGTTGCCTCCCCTTTTCTTACTTCTCGTGGATTTTAATGGACATAACACCCTGTGGGGTAGTGCTAACATCAATGGAAGGGGACGAGTCATAGAGCATATGCTAAATGACAATGACCTTTCCCTTCTAAATACTGGAATAAATACCTTCTTCCACATGCTTACCCGTACTTTTTCTGCCATTGATCTCTCTATCTGCTCCCCTTCTCTACTCCCTTCACTCACTTGGGAAGTGGAGGAGAATCCACACGGAAGTGATCACTTCCCTGTGATAACCTTGTTACACAGTGGGAGACAATGTCTTCCCTTCATGTTACCGCGGTGGAAGATTGATCAGGCTGACTGGACTGCCTTCCAACATCAGGCAAATTTTGATCTTAGCACAGTCAGTCAAGAGCCTATCAATGATGCAGTTAAGTTCATCACAGAAAATATTGTCCAAGCAGCTGTGAATGCTGTTCCAAAAACATCTGCCCAGTTTCCACCATTCCCCAATCCTTGGTGGAATTCATAATGCACAGCAGCAAAAAAGGCTCAAAACAAAGCGTGGGGGATATTCAGCCGATATCCTACCATGACCAACCTTATAGCCTTTAAACGTGCACGAGCCAAAGCACGATATATCCACTGTCAGAGTCAAAAGGAATCGTGGATCTGTTTTACATCATCTATTAACCAGTCTACCAACTCTAAGGTAGTCTGGGATAAAATCCGGAAAACGAAGAGAAAATATACATCCCACCCTTCTTCAATCCTAGATTATAATGGATGCGCTATTGCAGATCCAGCTGCAATAGCCAATTCTCTTGGGGAAACATTCTTTAACATCTCTGCATCATCTTCGTATTCCCCAGAGTTCCTGTTCCTGAAATATAAAATCGAAAAACAGGCACTTAACTTTAAATCTAAGAGCATTTATCCCTACAACAGGGATTTCACTATTCAGGAACTGAAAAGAGCCCTTGCTCTTTCCAAAGCAAGTGCCGTTGAACCAGATGGCATCCATTATGAAATGATTAAACATCTTTCACCAAAATCTATGGATTGTCTGCTCCTTCTGTATAACAGAATCTTTACTGAAGGGCAGTTTCCGGATTCCTACCGAAAGGCAATCGTTCTTGCCTTTCCTAAGCCAGGAAAGGATCCAAAAGTCACCACCAATTATCGTCCTATTGCTCTGACTAGCTGTCTGTGCAAAATCCTGGAGAGAATGGTTAATTCTCGTTTAATATGGTATCTCGAATCAAATGACCTTCTCTCCAACATCCAGTGTGGCTTCCGAAGGAACCGGTCCACTTTGGACCATCTTATTAGATTGGAAGCATCCGTCTGGGACGCTTTCCTAAAACGCGAACACTTGGTGTCGGTGTTCTTTGACATGGAGAAAGCGTATGACACAACTTGGAGATTTGGCATTTTAAAAGATTTACATAGCCTAGGCCTTAGAGGGCATCTCCCCTTTTTTATTCAAAACTTTTTAGCCAATCGATTGTTCCAAGTTCGTGTGGGATCCTTACTCTCTCGCTCCTTTAGCCAAGAGGAGGGAGTACCGCAAGGATCAGTATTAAGTGTCACGCTTTTTGCAATCAAAATAAATTCCATCACAGAACAACTTCCTCCAACTGTAAACAGTGCCCTCTATGATGATGACTTTAGCATTTTTTGTCAGTTGTGCAACATGAGGGTTATTAAAAGACAACTGCAGAAAGCCATTGATATTCTGAATTCCTGGGCACTTGCTAATGGCTTCAGGTTCTCGCCGGAGAAGACCGTTTGCGTACACTTTTGTCGCAAGTGTAATCTTCATTCTGAACCTGAATTAACGCTCGGAGAAAATGCTATTCCAGTAGCAGCGAACATAAAATTCTTGGGACTCATATTCGATAAAAAACTGACCTTTTTGGATCATATTCGTCAACTCCGCACAAAGTGCACACGTGGGCTTAATATTCTCCGCTCGCTCTCCTCTACATCTTGGGGAGCAGACCGATGGACCCTTCATTGGCTTTACCGTGCAGTTGTGTGATCCAAACTAGATTATGGGTCCCAGGTATGCTCCTCAGCCAGAGACAGTGTCTTTCGATGGCTGGACCCCGTCCATCATCAGACCCTACGAATTGCTACTGGAGCATATCGCACATCTCCTGTCCAGATCTTATACGTCGAAGCAAACGAACCACCGTTATCGCTTCAACGTAAGCAGTTGTCTTTAAAGTACGCTTTAAAACTGAAATCCCTGCCAGACCATCCTACGTGGCCCTTCGTTTTTGAACCACGATGGGAAAATTTATATAATACCCGTAAGACTGCCAATCGTCCTTTTGGTATTTGTCTCCAAGAGCTACTCAAAGAACTTAATATCAAGGTAGACAAGGTTGCCCAAACACCAAAGCAACCATTTCCACCCTGGCATGCTCATGTCCTGGCTTGTGACTTGTCTCTTAGAAATTGGAGAAAGTCGGACACTCCATCATCTGTCTACCTGCAGCTTCATTCAGCACACGGAACTGAATATTCCGACTTCGTGCCAGTCTACACAGACGGTTCGAAGTCGGAATCATATGTGGGATCTGCTGCTGTCTTTACAGACAGCTTTACATCGGAGCAGATTCCCTCTGAATGCAGCATATTTACTGCAGAGCTGCACACTATAGAGTTAGCCTTGGATCACATTAGTGAATGCCAATACAAACAGTTCATTTTATATTCAGACTCTCTCAGCATGTTACAGGCTTTAATATCTGTGAGATATAATCCTCATCTAATTCTGTCTAGTATTCAGCAGAAGATTCACTTCCTCCGTGCACGTGAATATGATATCTGCTTCTGCTGGATTCCCAGCCACATTGGGATTAGGGGAAATGATTTGGCTGATGCCGCAGCCAAATCAGCAATTCCCTATAATAACCGCTGCCTGTCAGTCCCCTATACAGACTACAGGCAAATAATACATGAGAAGATTCACTCCCAATGGCAGGATTCGTGGAATAGACAGACTGCGAATAAATTATATCATATAAAGCCTGTAATTGAACCGTGGCAGTCTAGTCTGCGCAGGAATCGTAAGGAGGAAGTTGTTCTTGCCCGGACCCGCATAGGACACAGTCATTTAACTCATTCATTTTTGCTGAGGGCTGATGACCCTACTATGTGTGTGTCCTGTGGCACAATTTTAACGATCAGACACCTTTTAATTGACTGTCCAGATTTTAGCGGCACCCGTTTTACCGCTTTTAATCATCTGACTGAGCCCTATACACTCAGTCAGATTTTATCCGACAATGACGTGTCTGCTGTTTTTAGCTATTTTAAATCAATAAAAGTTTTTAATTGTATTTAATTCATGTTATTGTTACGTCTTTATTGATTTATTTCTTATATCTTTGTTATTATATATCTGGACACGGTGGCCTTACTAATTAGGTCACCGAGAGTTTAAATTTAAATTTTTTAAATATTACCTAGTCTTGGCGCATTATAGCCGTAGTTGCTAATGCGCCAAAAAATCCAAACAAACAAACAAACAAGCATCTAAAAAACTTGGTTTTCTCTTTCGCTCTCGGCATTACTTTTTTTCCAAATCTGCCCTACCATGGAATATTGTTCCTACATCTGGGATGGTGCCCCCAAACCTCTCAGGCTTCTAGATTCCATTCAGAAGAGCACAGTTAGGTTAATGACACCTCTCTTACAGAGTCTCTCCACTCTGTCTCATAGATGTACTGTTTCTGCTGCATGCCTTTTTTACAGATACTTCCATGGGCACTATTCTTCTGAATTGGCTTCTATAATTCCCGCTCTCCTTTTCAAAACAGTCGAACACGTGCCGCCACCAGGCAACATCCATTTACTGTCCAACTTCAAAATCACAGAACCAACTTTTCGTCTTCCTCATTTATTCATTCAACTGCTATTTTCTGGAACAACCTTCATTCATATGCATTTCCTGAAAATTACAGTCTACAGAGGTTCAAGTCCAATGTCAACAAATATCTTCTTTTGTCCTCTGAACCTCCAACCCAAGCACAGTACTAAGTACTATAGGGTCTAATACCTCTTGTGTTTGGGGTTTTCATAAAAAAATAAATAAAACTAAAAAATAAAAATACTCAGCCACAGTTCTGTTTGAGTAGAATGACTTGAAATTGAAAGCATAATTGAAATTGAATTCATAATTCCAACTACCATTTTCAAACTGGAACATGTTTATGTTGCAGTTTGAAAATTTTTGTATCATTTTCAGCCTCCAGTCAGTTTTTATTGTGACTGAACTTAAAAAAAGCTTTTTTGACAGAGGAACCCTGATGAAAATTGAAGAATAGCCTGCTTATTATCCAGTTTTTAAATAAATTGGGAAGTATTTTATCCAAAGTTCTTTTAAGCTTGAATTGCCAGTAAAATTTAATGTTTTGGTTTGGAAATGCATGATATAACTTTCTTTTGTTGTTTGAGATAAATTTCCACTTTGTTTTTTTCAGTTTGAATAATCTGGTCATATTCCCTTGGGGAAGCTGTTTGTCTCCATGTGAAATGAATTTCATGACACACACTCCCAATTTCACATAGAGAGCTGCAAAAAATCTTGTATTTAAAGTGCTGTTCTGCACAAAATTGAAAACTGTGATTTCTAATTAAGCAATTTATGTGGGAACATACTATTAAATTGGTACAAAATGTTTCGCATCATCTTAGTTACTACATGGCAGCACTCATTACAAATGTTGTTTTCACAAAAGGAAATTGATCTTTATAGGACATAGACAGGTATAGCTTAAAGAATCTCACTGTTTGATAGATTAACAGCCTAATATATGGCAATATATATGTATTTTTTGTTTACTTGTTCATCATGGCCTAAGTTGGCTATATGCTACAAACAAACCAAATCAACAAAAACCTGCTTTCTGTGACTTATTGGCTTTCAATTTGACACTTCAAGTTTATCACCCGTGTAATGTAGTAGTGAATACAGAATCAGTTTTCAGTTCACCTTTGTTATAATCAGCCTAAATATTTATAAGTACAAAATTGTTTCATTTAACCATCAACTTATTATTACTATTTATAAGTTTACTAAATTTCATTTTTGAATTGTCTACCTTTTGACTGCATGCATAGTGGTTCATTTCTGATGCCAAGCAGTTTTGTGTGTATGATGTACTTCAAATTTTATGCAACCTCAGAGTAAGCACTGTAATGGGTTTGTCGGGTGACGGAGGTGGCCTTGCTACCAGTCTATCTTTTAAAAATAATTTTCATTCAAAAACTCCATGACCTCTTTACCAAAATGTGCAGGTTTTCCATGTTGTGTCCACATTTTTCCTTGTGTTGAAAAAGACATCCTCCTAATACAGCTGCAGTTTATTTTTCTAGAAAATTCCTGTAATATAATTTTGGTAAATGTCCTTCAGTAAAATGTGGTCTAGTAGGTAGTTGTCTTATATTCCACATAATCTGGTTATGGAAAATTAGTAGTGAAAATAATTTTGCTTTTCTACTGTGTGTACAGATTTTATTGTCCCAGGAGTTCGAAATACTTGTGTTAATACTATACTGAAAAATCAAGTCTCATCCATAATCAGAATATCAGGCAGCTTTTGTAACCATGCTTGCAGTTCACAAAATTGTACTTGACTGGTATGATCTCCCAGTGAAAGACATTTCCCTTTTGGGAAGGGGAGATTAATGGATAAAATTCATCCTTGTACAATTGAGAATATATAGAAGAGAAGAGGTGACTCTAGCTAGACTATGGATAGAAGGTGTGTGTGTGTGTGTGTGTGTGTGTGTGTGTGTGTGCACGTGCGTGCACGCGCATTCACACCCACCCACCCCTAACTCATTCTTTCCTCCTGGAGATCGAAGGTCTCCACGTGATGTCAAATCTGTAATAGAACTGCCTGGCACTTTCATATTGAGTGTGTGGCATATTTTGAACTCAAAAGGCAGAATTTGCTTAACGTAACAAGGAGAACTGAAGGAATAATCAGCTTTAAAAATCGAAGTGACAGAAATAATATCTATGTTGTCACATTAAAGTCTAACTTTTACCGCATCCAGCAATGTCTTTCCAATATATGTAACATAAGTTGGCATAATCTAGTATAGTGCCAGGTAAAATTTCAAGTAATTTCAAATTTCTTGTACTTGATGAATTTTATCCATTAATATGCCCCCTTCCTAAAAGGAAAATGTCTTCTGCTGGGAGATCATACGAGTCATGTACAATTTTGTGAACTGCAAGCATGGCTACAAAAGCTGCCTGATATTCTGATTATGGATGACCCTTGATTTCAGTATAGTATTAACACTCCTGGGACAATAAAATCCATACACACAGTAGAAAAGCAAAATTATTTTCACTAATTTTTCATAAACAGGTTATGTGGAACATAAGGCAACTACCTACTAGACCTGAAGGACATTTACCAAAATTATATTACTGGAATTTTCTAGAAAAATAAACTGCTGCTGTTATTAGGAGGATGTGTTTTTCAATACAAGGAAAAATGTAGTACTTCAGTACAAGGCAGTATGATTTAATTTGTAAAAAGTATTTTTGAAAGGTTGGCTGTATTCAGAGATATTGGAAAATATGAGACATAAATGTTGAGTAGTTAAGTATCTCTTCAGTTTACCTGTAAATATGCTGAGCTCTGTGATTGACTTCCGGTTGGTGCGGGACTTGTGCATTCGGCACAAATACATAACGTAAACCCTGGCTTAGAAGGGCACCGTGCAACAGCTGTCTTATATTGGCGGTGGTAAAATACCTTGCACATGTTTTTAGGCTAGATTTGTTGAGGTTCTACGCCAAAACAGATGAACTAGGTGGAGATGGGCTTTTGCCTGAGAGCCACCCTTGACTCTGGGATACACATACGAAGTGCACCAGGAGGACATATAATATAATGTTACTGTATATAAAATTGTGTATATATATATGTATGTAATAACTGTGTGTGTGTGTGTGTATACAAATAAATGGAAAAAAAAAATGTGATTGACCTGTCTGTATTATTTGTGATCCATGGGGATTGCAGAATGCTAGGAAGGTTGCTTATAAAAGTCCAGTTTAATGTTCAATATCCAAATGACATTCCAGTTTAATGTTCAGTGGTTAGTTAATTCAGCCAGTAACTTCCATTCCTGGTGACATGCTTTTTTTGTCATTTAAAAGCTTCTAATTCTGGATTTATAATAATTTTTTTTTTTTTTTTAATACTGAGTTTGACCCTTCTCCATGTCATTGCTGTAACAAAATTGGTGACAGTTTCTCAGTATTTTTGGAAAAACTGAAAACTTTATCAGCAAAATGCTGGCACTGAGAGCAAGCTGTTTTTGGTGTGATAGTTGGAAGGTGAATCTACAATATGTCTGAACAACCTAAAAGTATGTACAGTTCCTTCAAAAAACTGGCAATTAGTGTTGATAATGTGCCTGTTATGCGAGACCTAAAATCTGATGTAGTAAGGATATTAAAAGAGATTGAGGATTTGATGGTAATTGGCTTACCCTATCATCTTATTAATTTGGATGGGTTCTTTAGTAATGGCATTTTGTTTTTTACGTTTTCAGTTGACAACCCCCTCCCCCCCAAGTCATTTGAGTTTTACATTCTACCTCAAATAAAATAGTTGTGCCTGCCAACTGAAAACTGAGTTGCCTAGTCTTTCTTAGCTCTTCACTGATAAGGTGACAAAAAAGCATTGAAATGGCTATATGAAGAGTGGAATTTTTTCATATGGTGATCACTAGTAACCTTGTCATAATGCACTTTAACTAGGGTCCCTTCATTTATTAGTAGGATATGCATTTGGAATTTTAATGTACTATTTATTAATTTGTGTTGAAAATAGCTGCATTAATTCCTGTGAAAGTGTAAGAATACATAGTGAAATAAAAAGAAGAGCTAAAAGTAAAAAGATGCAAACAGTTGCAATTAATGCATGTCACTGAAGTAAACAAGATTTTGAAATGTGTGTGTATATGTTAGCTGTCTTTGTTTAAATGTGTAACTAGACTGGTAGAACTGTGGCAACATCTGACAGGTCTGTTTAAAAAAAGTGGTGGGAAAAGTGATATGAGTAATTGTCAGATTTATGGAATTAAAGTATAACATGCGATCACTAGTAAGTGGTTCTGACTTGCATTAAAATCAAATCCAGTTCATGATCCAAAACTTTTGAAAGAAGACAAATTGATGGAACTCGAGAATAAGAACTTCTGAATTGCAAACTTCTGGTAAAATTAATCCCAAACAGGCTAAGCAAGCTGATAATTCTATGCATATTCTCATTAGTGCAGAAAGTCTGTTCATATTTATCTTTTCTTGCTTGTTTATTTTAAATATTATTCCAGTGTTTGAATTTGAACATTGCTCCTCAATCCAATGTATCTCACATCCCAGAACAGAGGTCATTATACTTAGGTGGAATGCTATGTGTAAATTGATTACTATAGCCTACTCAACTACTTTGATTTTGACCTGGTCATAAGCATTTTAATTGCAATTTTCTTGGAGAGGCTAAGACGAGATGATTCTGTTCTTTTGCTCATTGAGGAAGTACTTTATGGCTACATGTGACTACATTGTGCAAAGTTCCCACCGAAAAATGTTCTTATAAATGCTGAGGCAACACATTTCATTAGTTGGTAATGCATCATTTTAAAATATTGGAAAATTTTTTTGGATAACTTTCCAGTGCTGATAAAGAAATGGATGAAGCAGTACATTCTTTGCAGCATCAGTGCCATTGGTGTCAGTACCTCCCACACTATTATAAAAGAAGAAAATTGATGTGCAGTGGGTCTTAGTTGGAGAACTGCACAAGGAAACCTGAAATTTTTTTTATTTGAAATAATTGAACTGTTTTTTATAACAAATTATTCCTACTCATGCTTGGCATTTTATCAGTTCCTCACAGCAGTGCTTAGTGTGTCAAAGAAAAAAAAAAAAAAATCAGATTTTCTCTCTAAAGTGAATTTTTGGAAAAACTGAACAACCAAGTCTAATCAGCAGTCATTGTTAAAAACAGAATTAATTCAACATTTCTGAAGAGGGCAATGTGTGCAACAGTATCTTTCTTGAATCAGTCTAAATCAGTTAATGTCTAATAGTGTCCAAAGAGAAATCCACAGAGAGAAAAATGTCAGGTAAGTTAATGCTTGAAAGCATATTTTACCGATAAACAATTTTATGGATGTATTTTAGTATGAAATATTTTTTTAGTGAAATTTAATTTCTAGCTTAGGGTTGATTTTAAAAACCACATGCTTTTCTAATAAATCTGTGTTCCCCTCCAGTTTTTCAGGCTGTTTTGAACCAAAAGTATTTGTTTGCAAATGTCTGATTTCCAGCATTTTGAAAGTCAGTTGTTGGCAGCTATGTCATTTATATCATTCTGTTAAATTTTTCTGTCAAAAGATCTGAGGAACAGTTCTTCTGGTAGTGGTCAGTTACTTTTGTTGGAATTTGATCACATAAAAAAGTAATTTTGGTATTCATTATGCTAATGGTCGATCTGTTATCATTGTACTTATAATATCCTTATCTACAATGTCAGTTAGTCATTTGCACAAGCTCATAAATTACTTAATTTTTAAAAAATTAACCCATTAAATTCTGATTAATATCATAAACGTGATTCCTGGTTAGGACTTTTTGAATGATATGTTTATCTTTGCTGATGCAAAATTTGAAGGCAATACAAGAACAGTCATTTACAGTAAACTTTGTAAACTCTAGAATTCTTTAAAATCCATCACATTTTATGATAAAAATCAAATTCATATACAGTCAGTCCTCGTATAACACGTGTTTACACTACACGAATTCAATCATACACGATTTATAAATAGAGGAACGATATCTTATATAACACGAACCGAATTCGCTTACACACGATTCGCCTTTGTGTTTACAAGAAATGGCAGTCGAATGCAGAATCACCCCAACCGAACGCAACACGATAGGAATGAAGAGAAGATTCTGAAAATATATTTGTTTTTTATATCAGTGAAGGGGAAACATATTTCACCATAATAACATAAAAATCAACACAATTCTAGCTATCGGTATAATCGCAAATGCAACTAGATAGAGTTTACTACCAGTTTATAACAGATTCCACTAGCAGAAACTCAACTGGAAATTGTTTTTATTGTTTTATGGTAGAGTGTAGAGTGTATTTAGTGTCAAGCGGCACCAGGGGTTTCCACCATTCTGAAAATATATTTGTTTTTTATATCAGTGAAGGGGAAACATATTTCACCATAATAACATAAAAATCAACACAATTCTAGCTATCGGTATAATCGCAAATGCAACTAGATAGAGTTTATTACCAGTTTATAACAGATTCCACTAGCAGAAACTCAACTGGAAATTGTTTTTATTGTTTTATGGTAGAGTGTAGAGTGTATTTAGTGTCAAGCGGCACCAGGGGTTTCCCCCATCTCCGCGTTGCTTTCATTGTAGGTGTGCCAGTTCACTGGAAAGGCCAGAGATTTAAAAGTATATGGATCTTGAGGTGTGTGATGTCGTGTACCGTTGTTCTTCTGGCCATTTAGCCGCTAGTCCCCTGCTGAGGCCTAACGTTGTCCACACTCAGCCCCGTGGAGGCAGGCCAGGTATATCAGCATTATAATTAATTACTCTGGCAGGTCCTGCCACCTAATTTCCTGAGATTTCAGTGGCTAGGACCTATAAAAAAAAAAATAAATAAATAATAAAAAAAAAAAAAATTGTTTTATGGTATAGTGTATAGTGTGTTTAGGGTCTAACGGCACCAGGGGTTTCCCCCATCTCCGCGTAATATACATTGTGGTGTTATACAGAACACTGTAGAGGCCAGAGGTTTAAAAGTGTGTGGATATTGTGGCGTGTAATGTTTTGTACCGTTGTTCATCTGGTCTTTTAGCCGTTGGGTCTCAAATGAGGCTCACCGTTGCCCACACTATACCTCGTGGATACATACCAGGTACACCAGTATTTTAGAAATTTACTATTTACTCTGGCAGGTCCTGCCACCTAGTTTCCTGAGATTTCAGTGGCTAGGACCTAAAAAAAAAAAAAAAAAAATTGAGGGGGGGGGGGAGAAACGGTAGAAATTGGGTCAGGCCAAGATATAAGTTATACGGGTTAGTTTTTTTTTTTTTTTTAATTTTAGTGTGGGGCTTGTGTAGTTTTGGCAAGGGTCAAACGCTAGTCGCAAGATAGCTAGAGAGGGAAGGTAGACTGAAGACTGGGGGGTGAAAGACAGAAATATGGGGTCAATAGTGAAGATAACCCCAAAAGTGGGCGGGGCAGGCCCATGCCTCACCAGGTGAAGATAGGGGATGGCAGGGGGGGGGGATACAGAGTAACCATTCCCTGCCAAGGGAAGGGAAAGAAAGTGAACCAAGTGAGGGTACCTGGTTCAGATCGCCTAATGATGTTTCGGCAGCAAACTGCACAATGTCTTTGTCAGGTCTTCGTATGCCATTCCTGGGACATGTTGTCCTGTCCGTGTGAGTGGTCAAGTCCAGATAATGACTCCAGTTTAAGCCAGTCGTCAGATCCAGGTTAAGTTAATGATTAGTTTTTCAGTTTGTAGCTGTTAGGTTTTTGTTTGGTTGACACATCTAAGGATCTTTATTGTCGATGACGAGTGGTCAATTTGTGGGAAAATTCTAGCTAAGGTTGTGGGTATGTTCTTCTTCTAGTAAAAAGATCCTGCGCAAACTGCGTTAAGGCTTTATAGTTGTCCTCGCTCTCCAGGAGATATTGTTCTTGGTTTATTGGCGAGAAACGTATTCTAGTTATTAAGAGGCAGCGGAGGTCTTCGTATAGTTGGCAGTGGTGCGTGAGGTGCTCCCACGTCTCTGGCTGTCCACAGTGGCAGAGAGGGGTGTCACTCAATCCGAAACTGGAGAGTTTGCTCTTATTGCGCCGTGTCCTGTGAGCAGGTAAGATGTCAGCAGTCCCGGTGAAAACCAGTTTGGGCTTTTGAGAAACACTAGTTGATTATCCGGTATGAATCTTCGGGTGACTTCCCCTTTTGTCGAAGTCGTCCAGCGGGTTTGCCAGGCCTGCTGTAGGTGGGTGAGAAGGCGTTTTTTCTCGAGTTTAAGATCGTTTGCCGGATCAGTTGTGTAGTCTAGGCAGGTGATTGATTTTCCTTTGGATAGTTGATAAAGCAACCCACAGCGCCCGATCTCCAGGTCCAGGGGGAGAGCGCCCAAGAGAACCTGGAGGGCGTGGGTGCTTACAGTACAGCAGGCTCTCGAGATTGTCAGTAGGACTGAACGTTGAATTGTCTCTAGCTTCCTTTTATTTACTGCTGTTACCGCCTTGTGGAACCAGATTCCTGATGCGCATGTTATTGCTGGTAAGAAGACTGCCTTATAGAAGAGGGCTAGGGTCCTCTTCTTAAGCCCCCAGTCGCGACGAGTGACTCTAGCTATTAATGCGGAGTATTTTTTGATTTTGCTTCGGAGGTAAGTAAGATGGGGTGTGAATGACAGATTTTTATCCAGCAGAATACCAAGATATTTAAGTTCGGTGGAAAGCTTAATTGTTTCCTGAATCTTTATCTGGGGAGGCCTTCTGATATTGAGAGAACCTTTAAGTAGGATGGAGCAGGTTTTTGTTGGGGATATCTTTAAATGATTTTGGGTGGCCCAGTCTTGTAGGATATTTATAGCATGGTTTGCAGAGATCTCTAGTTGAGTTCTTGAGTCTGCCGCCAGCATCAGGATCAGGTCATCCGCATAGGCCTGTGATCTCACATTACCAAGGTCGAGGTTTAGAAAGCTGTCGAGCACCACGTTCCAGAGAAGTGGACCAAGTACTGAGCCTTGTGGGCATCCTCTATAGATTGGTCGTGTGACTGAACAGTACGGAGCACTGACGGTTACTGTTCTGTTTGCAAGATAGGTTTTTATACAATTATACAAATTAGCTGGTAGTTTTGCTTTCCGGAGTCTGCCGAGGACGCTTGGCCACCAGAGGGAGTCAAACGCCCCGGCAAAATCCACTGAAATGACAAGGAAGTATTTATGGCTGGTAGTGGTAGCTGCTTTGACGATATTCTCTAAGGTGTCCACCGTGGAGCAACCCCTTCTAAAGCTGTATTGGTTGTCAGAGTGAAGGCCAGCCTTGGAGTAATGAATTTTTATTCTATTGCTTAGAAGATGTTCTAGGAGTTTGCTTAGTATGGATAGAAGAGCGATGGGCCGGTATGACTCTGGAAGGTCTTGTGGTTTTGTCGGATTCTTGAGAATAAGCCTTAATTTTGCAGATCTCCATACTGCTGGGAAATGGCCTGCTTCAAGGCAATGGTTGAAGAGGTTTAGGATCTCATTTGGGATGGTTTCAACAGCCTTCTTTACGATCTCGGGCTCCAGCATATCTTCTCCTGGAGATTTCTTGTTTTTTATTTTTGCTGCAGCGGTGTCCAGTTCTTCCTTGGTGAATCTGTCTTCCACTTGGGCTGTGGTGTATGTGCTGTTTTCCTCACATAGTAGTATTTGCTCTGGGGTGCTTGGTGCCATGTGTTGATGGAACATGGCGTCAAGGATGTTATTTATAGATTCGGACCATGTCTTTGTATACGTGCCTTGTGGCGTCTTGGTGGCTGGGATGACTTCTCCCCTGGGGAGTTTGTTTGTGATTACTCTGTAGACCACTCCCCAGGGAGCAGAATTTCCAACTGTGGAGACTAGGTGCTCCCAGGAGCGCTTCTTCCTTTGTTTAATCAGGGCTGTGTATTCATTTCTTGCTGTTCGGTACTGCTGCTTGAGATCCTCTACTTCCGCTTCCGGCCATGTCCGTCTTGCGCGTTGAAAATTTTTCCGCCGGGTGTAAACCTCCCAGGGAGCAGAATTTCCAACTGTGGAGATTAGGTGCTCCCAGGAGCGCTTCTTCCTTTGTTTAATCAGGGCTGTGTATTCATTTCTTGCTGTTCGGTACTGCTGCTTGAGATCCTCTACTTCCGCTTCCGGCCATGTCCATCTTGTGCGTTGAAAATTTTTCCGCCGGGTGTAAACCTCCCGTCGCAGTTGTTGGAGCTCTGGGCACCACCAAGGCAATACAAGAATACGGCTCCAAGAGAAGGTTTCTTCCTTTTAATAGAGTTAATTGAGCTTTCAGTGACTAGGCTTACAATTGCCTTTTGGTGCTGGTCTGCATTCAGTCCAACTGTGCTAAGAGAGTGGGCAGCCATGATCAGTGAATCCTTAAATTCCTGCCAGTTTGCCTTGTCAATTGCAAATCTATGTAGAGTTTGTCTTATAATTGGTTGTCGGCTTACTGATCGGTGCAGTTGGAAAGTTATTACACGGTGGTCTGAAGTGGTCCAGCTTTCTCTAACTGTCCAGGATGAAAGGTGTCGTGCAATGGATCTTGTGGCCAGGGTGATATCAATTGTGGCTTCCCACATTGTACTAGAGAAGGTCGGTAGGTTATTTGGTTGGTTCAGAATTGAGAAAGAACTGTTTGAGAGATATTCTTCCAGTCTTTGTCCGTTGTTTGTGCCTCGTCTATCTTGAGTTTCACTGAACCACGCTGGCAACCTGCAGTTTATGTTGGCGGCAACGATGATTTTCGCATTTGGGAATTCCAGAGAGATGCTTTGTAAGTATCTAATAATCAGGAGAATATCCTCCCCCGGCCGAGAGTAGAGAGAAACTGCATAAAATTCCCCAAAGGGGTGATGATATGGGCACAGGCTGCCCAGGGAAGGCAGTAATGTGGTATTTTGATAACAGTGAGATCAGAGTTTCTGACCAGAATAGCCGCCCATGGGGTCTCCCCATCCACTTGAACGATCTTATAAGTCAACGGATACCCTCTGACTGCCTTACTATGCGAATATGGCTCTTGAAGAAAGAGGATATCGAGGTTCTCATCTGCCTTTTTCCTCAACTGCGCTGCAACTGCTTTAGCTCGCTGGGCATTAATTTGTGCAAATTTTACAGTGGTAGTATTAAATGGTTTAAGGTAAGTCCCCATAATCGAGCCTTAGTTGGCGTGTGCTCTTAGCTTTTGTGTAGACAGGGCATTTATTGTCCCGGATGGAATGATCTGCCTGCATTTTCATTGATTTGCAGTTTGCGCAAGTGGGTGGGTCTTCTTTTTTAGTGCACGAGTTAAAGTCGTGGCCTCTCTCAGCACAGTGTCCACATGTGGGTTGAGCTTGGGTGCACGTGTGTGTCGTGTGTCCAAAACGACAACACTTGTAGCATTTGGGGACAGCCACATGCTCCTTGAAGCGGTGACTGCTCCAATTTATGAACACTCTATTTTGTTGACTTATTGTTCTCCAGGCTGCGGGGGAAAGCTCCACTACCCAGCTGGTAGAATTTCCCACTCTGGCATTTTTTTGGAATTTCGGGAAAACGAGATCATTTGGTTCAACATCGGGGTGGTCCTGCTGGACGTTTCTTCTGTATAGTTCATCCTGGAGTGTTGCTGGGGTTAGGTCCTTTTCGGTATCATAAATTATTATGCTGGGCCCCTTTCTTTTCGGGGATGCAGCCTGAAGGCCAAGTGTTTGTATTTTGGGGTTACTAATGATTTTGTTAGCTTCTTCTTTCGTTTCAGTTTCAATCATGACACCAATATTAGTGTCTTACCCACAGATTTAATTTTTGCCATTTTCAGGTCTTCTGCTAAATTTGCGACCACTATATTTTTTACTTCTTCACTTGTGTGATGATCTTCTGTGGAAGTAGGTCTAACAATTACCAGATGTGGTTTTTGTAGAAGAGTTTTCCTTTTGGTTGAGTTTCCTGTTTCAGTTGTTTGTTCAGCATTTCTGGGAATCCTCAGCGCATCTGCATAGATAGGGGCGCGCTGTTGCATTTGATTATCCCTACCGTCAAGATATGCCTCGAGTTTAGCCACTGCTTTCTCGCGTTCGAGGTGCGTTGTAAGTAAAATGGTTTCCAACTTCGTCTATAGGGAAACTATGTCTGCACGCAGAGCTGTACTGACTCTGCTGTTGGTTGTCTTCATTAAAGTTTCTAGTGCAGTTCTCAGGTAGAGAACCTGCTCTAAAACGGGACCCTCAGGCAGAGTGGGATCCAGTGGTGTCTCTTCATCATCATTTTCTCCTTGCTGGGAAGATCGGTCGTGGAGTTCCTTTCGTTCACTTTGGGATCTGGTTTCCATTTCTGATTTCGGAAATGATTTTTTATTGCACTTCTTGGAGGCTGGAGTAGGCCTGGAGGCCTCGGTATCACACCGTAGGCCTCGAGTTTGGATAGTTTCAGGAGTAAAGTCCTGGCATTCATCGATGCAGTGGACATGATTTTCGTCTGCAGTGGACATGATTTTCGAAAAACGGAAAACAGGGGTTTCCAGATAATCGGGTCGCCGTTAGTATTCTCCTAAAAGTAGCAAAATGATGGTTGAAACAAGTCTATGATAAACAGAAACCGTGCATTGGGCTGTAGCCTTCTGGTCACGTAGTGATTCACTAACATCAGCGGATTCAATAACTGATTGTAATGAGCATTTGCTATCAGAGTTTAACCAGTAGCAAGTAGCGAACACGCTAAGCCTAATCTCTGTGTTTATGATGTAACAACCCGTGACATAACGTGTTAGCATACGGTCAGCAGAATGCTAAGCCTAATGAGACAAACTTTATAATATGTAAAGGAAATACCTGATAAAATAGACAAAAGTTGCACAGGAAGTTAGATAGCATCCACCTCGCTATAGGAAAATCCTTCTTTCAGTTTATAATGCAAACATTACCTTAAAATAACAACTAGAGCATAAGCATCAATTTCTAAAGCATCAATCAGCATCGCCACCACGGATCATTGTTTTATGGTAGTAACCCCTAGAAATGTGCTTTAGTAAAATGTGAGGTGTTAATCTCTGCCTTTATGGTATTGTTTATTCAGTTGCTACACCCGCACAGCTTTGTGTTTCAAGCGTGCCCCCTCGTTTTTTAATTGTGCTTTATTCCCTAAAAATGAGTAAAATACTTAAAAGGTGTGAAAAGAAAGTGTCCTGGTGAAGACACTGCAGATTCAGAGAGAAAAAGAAAAGCAATATCGATATACAGAGGTGGACTGGGTCAAAAATTCTTAGCCGGGAAAATTTATAGTGGCTTCATACTATGGTTTATGGCCAAAATCACAGCGGCCTCCGGCCCACTGGGAAAACCCCGGTGGGCCGGAGGCCGCTAGCCATAAGCCTTACTGGGGTTTTCCCTGTAAGGCTTATGGCCAGTTCGCCTCTGTTGATAGAATAAAAATATGAAATTGTGAAACGCTTTGAGCAAAATGAAAGGCCATGTGATATTGCACTTGCTACAGACCTAAATGAGGCAATGCCAAGAATTATAAAGAATGCAGAGAAAATAAAAACTTTTGTAGCAGGAACAACTCAAAGTGTAATTAAAATCTATTAGATTAAGACACAAAGAATTGGAAGAGATGGAACGGCTGTCATCTGTTTGGATAGAAAATCAAACAAAAAACAAGTTTGCTTACGATAGAAGCAAAAGCATTAGCAATATTTTATTATGTAATAGTTGTAATAAAATACGTAAGTATTTTATTACGATTATTTATTGTGTTTGGTAATGTTTTGGTTACAAATGTATGTTCAATCTTGGGTGGTCAGCACCTAACCCTATTTTTCACAGGGCCTGTTGTTTATATTGCACGATTTTGCATTGCATGAGGGTTTCTAGAAACACAATTATCGTGTTATATGAGGACTGACTGTATTAAGAAAGCAATCTGGCACTTGTATCAGCTATCATATTTGCCTTTAAGAATCTATGTGAAAAAAAAAAAGAGCAATTTCTCTTTATAAGATGCTTGCAGGACTGTCATGTCCTTTAATCTGTTTTCACGGCCAACTAGATTTAAACTGCTTAGATAATGCAACGGTCTCTGTACTCATAGCAAAAGAAACTTGCCTTTGCAGTGAGTTGACCTGGTATACACTACTTTCAAATAGATTGCCTCTGTGAAAGGAATTTGTTGTTGGTACCATTGTATTGAATATTAAAATTGTTCAGGACCACAGTAGACCACTCAAGGGAAAGGCAAATGCCTTTCTTCCTTTGATAGTAGTTATCTCCTGAATTAAATTCCACATTAGTACATTGTGAGTGTTGCCACCCAGTTTATTATTTTTTATTTGTAGATTGTGAATGTATGAAGAATCACTGCTGATAATCACATCAAGAGTATTGCTTCCTCTTTTTACTTTTCTAACATGCTGCTGTAGAAAACAGTCTTCAATAAATCCACAAAAATCTTGCTAGTGTGTGAATGACCAGCCCACAAATTCCAATCAACATCTTGAATGTTAAAATCCCCATTGAGATATTGATTTACAGGCCGACTGTATTTCTCTGTTTAGTTTGGTATATCCACCATAGTTGTTATTCCTATAGTACACTCCTATTCTCATTTTTGTTTTCTCAGTCACACCATTATGTGGCCGACCGGGCTAGCCGGGTGGGTAAAGTGCCTGCCTGGCAACCCAAAGGTCGCGGGTTCGAATCCCGCCTCGGGCTTGGATCAAAGTACTGCAAAAACCCTGGGAGGTGCATTATGGCCACAGAAGCCAATGCGCCAACAACTACCAAAAAAAAAAAAAAAAAAAACACCATTATGTCACACCAGACTGACTCAATATTGCACTGGACACCCAAAGTTGATTGGATGCACTGCCTTAGATTTAATATCCTTATTAACTTCTTAGTTAATAAGGATATTAAATCTAAGGCAGTGCATCTAGTCAACGTTGGGTGTCCAGTGCAATATTGAGTCATTATAATCCCTTTGCTACTCCTGTCCTTCCTATATACATTGAACTCCCCATAGTACAATTCAGCATTGCTTATGTCTGAGTGACACCATGTCTCTGCTATTCCTACAATGTCTGCATTTGATTTAATCAGTACTTCAAATTCATCAAATTTATTTACAATTCTCCTAGCATTAAGTGTACTTGCAAGTATACATGAAAATGTTCTTAATCTTAGTTATTCTAATACAGCCTATGTATTTACTTTTTCCATGATGATCCACAGCATGTCTTGAAATCCCTGGAACCTTACTTCCCAGGCTGCTGCATGTTCCAATAGAAGCAATGCAAGAGTCACTTTTAGCTCTGCCTGTGATTCTAGTTGATCTTAATTTGTGCCCTCCTTCGAGCTAGCAGTTTTCCGACCCACCTAACACTTGTCTCCTTAGTGTTAGTAAATTTTTTTGCACCCTTTCTATTTAAGTCTATCCCATCCTTGTAGAAACAGTCTCTCCTGTTAGAAAGCACAGACCATGCTGAGAAAAATTTTATCGACGAGTCTTGCATAATCTTTCTATGGCCAAATTGATTAATAAGGTTCTCAACATGTACTCCTTCCTATGATGTCCAGGCAGAATTGCAGACACTTTTGGTCCTAACATGAGACTTTTCCTGCTATCCTGTTCTACCTATCCTTCTTGTACAATATATTTTCCGTTTCCACGACAAGTCACCGACAATAACTATCTCCTGTGGAGCCGGTGCATTCTGCTTTGGAGATTACCACTGTGTTGCCTAATGTAAGTGTGAGCCCTGGCATTGAGTTGGGCAACTGAGCTTGAAATGCTTCTCATTTTAATTCCTTTGAGGGCATCCACCCTACTCAAGTTCTTATTAACACCCATCAGAACAATGCGGTGGCACTTCATTTCTTCACACTGCACCAAACGTGCATCTCCCCCCCTCCCCGCGCCCCGGTGGGTAGGAGCAGTGCGTAGCACGCACTTCTTGATTAGACCAGGGTTCGAGTCCGTGCCCACCAAACATGGAGGATGCGGAAAGGTCAGGGAATGACCACAGCATATCCCCGGAGCAATATGGCCTTAGTTGCTAATGCTTCTAACCCCCCCCACCACCACCTAGCTGTATCACGTCCTGTTCCAGCAATCCACAAACATTACAAAAGTTGCACATTTCGTTAAGCTGTGATTTGTAAGAAAATTGTCCCATTCGGTTCTGCACTAACTAGCAAGTTAGAAGCTGCCTCGTGTCCACTTTGCTACTCTAGTGTGGGACATGATTTTTGTTTAAATACAATGTAATTGATTAACAAGGAAATTTAATAAAATTAATCAATTTAATTGACATTTCTAAACCAAACTAGCAGTTCCTAAATGCAATGATAAGTATTATGCTATAAAGTTTAAATTATACCTTACACTATCAAGTTCATTTTATATGTTATGCTATGCTGTTACCTTATATTCGCAGAGTTTTAAATTAGTTATATTATTCCACTAAAGCAGCCCTATTGTTTTCATTTCAGAATGTTGGCCTATTCTTCATTTGTAAATATTTGCTGAATTTGAATACAATATAACATAGGCAAGACTTGCAGACAGACCAAGAGTCGCAGAGTTAACTGTAGTATAGCAGCTGCTAGCTTGCTATACTACACCAATTTTTAACTCAGTGGATAATTCAACGTATTGAATTATCCTGTGTGGTTTTTAGGATTTTTCTGTTTGCATTCTCGGTAAAACTCGAGAACACGGTGCCCCTTTGAAAATCACGTCAAGAAGAATAGGGGGAAAGCAGTGACGTACGGTTCGTAACTCTGCCCACTCACTGCGTTCCCCCTCTTCTCAACTTCGTGTGCAAATGTCACATGACATAACAGTATGGCAGAGCTGGAAAACAACAAAATTAATGGCAATACAGCAATTTTTTCGGAGCAGCAACAAAAATAATTATACGTAAAAATAACACACTAATTTCTTTTTCAAAACTAAAAAAAAAAATAACGAGATGCAGTAAACGACCAATTTTTGGCAAATAACCGAAGTCCCGTAAAAGGGTAACCTAAAAACATAACCATTTTTCATTAAAGACAAATTAAAAACGTAACTCCCATTATGTTTTTTTTCGTCCAACGACTGGTTTTTGCTTGAATCCTTCCCGAAGTCGTGTAAAAACCTAACCTAAAAACTTAACCATTTTTCACTAAACACAAATGAAAGACAATTAAAAATGTAACACCCATTATATATATTTTTTCATCCAATGACTGGTTTTTGTTTGAATCCTTCCCGAAGTTGCGTAAAAACCTAACCTAAAAACATAACCATTTTTCACTAAACACAAATGAAAGTCGATTAAAAACGTAACTCCCATTCTATTTTTTTTTCATCCAACGACTGGTTTTTGCTTGAATCCTTCCCGAGGTCGCGTAAAAACCTAACTTTTTTTTTTTGCTAAACAGAAACGAAAGTCGATTAACACGTGCAATGAACAATAAAATTGCTCTTTGCATAAGTACAAAATGGCAACATTGCATTCTTTTCAAAAAAAAAAAATTCTATGGACACAATACCAGGTTAATGATATGTGAAAATAACACAGAATTACAAATCAAACTAATCTCACCTCATCAGTGGAATGGGATAACGACACAAACTCAGGACCACGAGACAATTAGCAACAAGTAGCAGCTGAGCATACACAGTAGAAACCAGCATTCAAAAGAAAGAATACGCAACGAATTTCGCATTTAGCACTCCATAACGTCTGCATGAAACGAAGAGGGGATGCAGTCAGTAGGCGGTGTCACAACCTGTCAATCACTGCTGTCCCCTTTCTGACAGCCAATTACAAGGGAGCACTGTATATTGGAGTAAGGCCACATTCTCCTCTGAAACACATGATCCCGAATTTTGGGCAGTGCATCACAGAATTGCTGTATATCAGTTAATCGGACTTCTGATTTTTCAGTCTATTTCAATATTTATTTTTTCTTTAATTACTATCAGTACAAAGTTATGCCTTTTCATTATTTTGGAATTTTTTGACTTTTACTTCCAGACATATCCAGAAATACATTTGATTGCTATTTTTATTTGATTGTAGTGCAATTTCCATTCATTGGAAAGCTAATATGTTTAAATAGTTCTTTATTTCTTTTTTGTATATATTGTACTTTTGTATAATATATACAAGAAAAATTGCTTTACCGCATATATTACATATGCCTTTTTTTTTTTTTTTTGTGTATGGGCCCTGGGAAGCATATACTTGTGTGAATTTTAAAATGTTATTTTAAGCACATTTCAAATAATGTGACTGTTTACTTGCTGGTTGACTTAATCTAAGCATATCTGTGTATTGTAGATGCCGTTTATAATAGATGGCAGCATTGAAAATTGGATATCATGTTTCCGTCATTTTTCTCTGATTTTGGCTAACAAATTCTCGGAAATTCAAATTTGATGAAAATGAATAGAGTCATACATTTGTATTTTTATTACATAAAAGAAAAAGTAACATGTTTCTTTATGAATTTATGATTTTACCCAATTTCTTAATTTTTTTTCAAAAAACCAAAAGATTAATGGTTTTTTGGGATAATTTAAAAATTCTGATTTAATTTTTGACAGTCACTCTAATGTTTCACAACAGAGTCAAAATAAGAAAAAAATTAATACTTAAAAGCATATATGTTCACATTTTCAAAATTTCATGAAGATGAAATTTTGAAATGAAACTCCACAGAGCCAGCCGTTAGTAGAAAATTTGCTACACTGGGCCCACACATGTTCAGCGAAATCATTCCAGTAAAGATTAATATTTTAATTTATTAAATCTGATTATCCCTTAAATATAATCTAAAACACTATGCAACTCAAAAGTTTTATTCTCTGTTTCATTTTTCTTCCCTCCTTTAAGGAAATAAAAGCAGCATCCCTTAGGACATTAACATCCGTAATCCACTTGGATAGGAATCCAAAGTAAGTATTAAAGAATATTAAGTATTTAATTTACACATTTTAAATTAAAACTTAAGTTTATAAGTTAAGATTAAGCAAGAAAAGAATGTTTTCTTATCTAGAAATCTGATGTTCGTTCCTTTTGAGTATAAGATTCAATCAAGGTTTAGTCAGATTGAAGTTAAGTTTTCTGCTTCCCATTTGATAATGAATTAATTGGTGGTGGATATTCAGGGTGCAAAAAACTTATTTAGGTTCTTTTGCATTTGTTGTGTTACAACTCTTTTCTTCATCACCTTTTGGAAAGAGGCTGGCTTCAGTTTTTGTCAGGATGAGAGGAATTTAAATAGATTTTGGGCTCTGGCTGACTTAGTTGCTGGATGTCGGATTTTTCTTTCTTTCATGAATGATTATTTATTGTTGTTTTTTTATCAACAGTCATGCAATTGAAATATAAAATATGCAATTTACTGGTGACTCATGTGGTCTTCACTGTCTACACATCCAAACAGTGCAGTGTAAAGTTTGATGTACTCAGGAGTGGAATAATAGTTATTACCTTTGGAAGGATTATGGATAAGATTCATAATTGATATATGAAAGGAAAAGACCAAGTGAAAATGCAGAGCATTGAGGTACTCCACTATTGAAGAGATTGTAGAAGATAATCTCTCACTAAGTGGTAAATGGGTGGTCTACCTTCATACTCTGTGAAAGATGGTACTAATGCTAATTACTTATTATTACGTAATTACCAACTATTGCAAGCAGTTGATGAACATTACTCAATTTTTAGTAATTTCTTTTCAACAATGTCTGAAGTTTTAGCATGTGGAATGCTACAATCCACTATTCCTGATTTGTGAGGTACAGTTGTACATACATCTGAGCTGACCATGTTTCAAAATCAATCTTCAACTCCATATGCTTGGAGTAGAAACAGAATGTTATGAGGATACACCAGACAATCTTTTAGTAACACTCGAGAAGGTTTCTGGATGAGCTAGTGAATAATCTTAGTACATGCCACTTGTTTTTTCACTTGTTTGATTAGTGACTTGGGTGAGGGGAGGAAATTGCTCAAGTTGTGCTTGCCAATTTTAGGAATTCTCCTGCCATGTATATAGTGTATAAAAATTTCTTAACATTTTCCTGTCTTCCCAGATTTTATGGATATATTCAAATAAGAGTATTTAGTATATACTTTAATTTAGAGGTAAGTTATAGAAATTAATGCTTATGCTAAGTGCTATGCTTGACTTAATCAGATTAATGTTAAAAATATATCTGTGAAGGGTGGGGGTATACACCTGATTCATGTCAGGAATGTGTAGTCTTATTTCTAATCATTTTGAAGTGTTCCCATCTATAACGTTCTGAAATCCCATTCATTTCATCTAAAGGATTCTGGGCTGTTGGATTCATGAGTAACTACTCATCTCACTTATCTTATGAGAGGTGATTAGAACTGATTGAGCCTAATTCTACTACTATTAATTGATTACTGGTTTGATTTCCATAGTTTCTGAAAATTCTCATTCAATTTGAACAAGGATAACATACAAAGGAAAATAATAGTAATAGTATTTGTCATGTAGTGCAAGGAAGCCACAGGATTTTGCTGTACTGGCATAAAAAAAAAAAAAAAAAGAAAAAGAAGAAAATCCAACCAAGTAGATAAGAAAACACAAATCATATGCTTCCCTCCTTACACAGGTAAGCATTCAGTAGACCTTTCAATTTATTCGAACTGTCAGCCTCGACTACCTGCGAGGGCAACTTGTTCCAGATATCAATAACTCGCTGGCTAAAAGAAAACTTCCTATTACTTACTTTAAACCTCAATCCTTGTAATTTGAATTTATTACCCATAGTTCTGGAATTGTTTAGAACAATGAGAATTCCACCTTCATTCATTTTGCTAATCCCTCTCAGTGACTTATAAACCTCAATCAGGTCACCTCTGATGTGCCTGGCTGCCAAGCTCTAGCCCTACCTTGCATCCAAGTGCACTATTAGTCCTGTGTGTAGCCAAGCTTGAGAAAGTTCAGAGGTCAGCTGTATTGTTACCTGTGGGGGAGAAGCAACTCCCCTCTTTTTTTTTTTTTTTTGCAAAAGTCTAGGGCTTATAAGGGACTTAACAGTAAGCCATTTGTGAAATTCTGTCCTCAAAAAGACTTGTCTAAATCCTGTGGGAAATCTGCAGCACAGAGATCCAGTGTGTTTGGATGACTCTAGGTGGTAGATGACTTTCATCAACCGGTGAAATACCACCACTTTGCTTATTGGAGGCTTGAAGTGGTGAAACCCATGTTTAGTCTCTAGAGCAAAGTTTCCGGCATCCCCCCCCCAATACTTCTCCTTCAACCCATGCACGGTACTAAGTACTATAGGTTTTGATACCTTTCGTGTTTGGGGTTTTCATAAAAAAAAAAAAAAAAAAAAACATAAGTTCAATTTAAGAACCAGTTTAGAACAGGATTCTATTTCCAGGTTATCTATCAACGTCAACAACTCATGTAACTACTTGGGGCACGACATCTGCTATCATCCTTGAAGATAGAAGAATAATTAGTCAGAAAATGTGGAGACCTTGAGTATATTAATATTTGGAGTTAAAGCATTTTGGAGTATTTAGGAATGACATGTTTTTTCATACTGGGTCTCTTGGCTCCAGGTTAGAGTTGGCATTGGTGTTTGCCTAAAAACAATAAAAACCTACCATTATAAGAAAAATAAATTTTTAATCAGAATAATCACCAGAGATGAGTCCAGGATGTATCACTACAGTTCATGTTGGATGTATAGCACCTCAAAGTCATGGTCCCTGAACTCTGTTGGAAAGTATACAAGGATCACCTGTTTCCCTGTGAAAGGTATTATTTGCACTCATACTGTAGAAAAACAGTGTCTGGACAATACTACAGTGATGTGCTAAAGAAATTGAACCAGAAACCGAATCAGAAAGGACCTGATCTTTGTAAGAGTGTACAGTTGGTCCTGTGTCTAGTCAAGGCTGACAACTTGGGAAAGTTCAAAAGTCAGCTGCATTGTTACCTGTGTGAGAAGCAAATCCCCACTCCCCTTTTCTTTTTGCAAAAGCCTAGGACAACCCTGTATGATATGTCTAATCATGTACAGCAAACAGTCTCTTATTGTTTATTCTGATCATTCCTGCCCATACCTCTTTGCTATGGTAATTTCCCCTTATTTTTTTAGCTTTCTGCTGTTGATTGTCTGTATGACAATCTAAAACTAAATTACAGTTCTTAATAATTGGGTACACATCATAAAAATCATTATGGATTGCTGGATCTCTTATTTAGAAACAAAAAATCACAAGCCATATGGGAAGAGAGCAACCACCACTTGCAAGGAACAGTTATAACGAAATACCAGATTCTTACAAATGATTATACTGTTGAATTGCAGTATAACCCAAGTATTTATCTAATTTATAACCTTAACTTTTTGCAAGTGACCAAAAATTATTTCCTGAAGCCACAGAGATCTGAAATGAAGTTAAATTTTTTATATGAGTGAGCACAGTTGCAAAGTGAGATTTTGAGGGCAAAAGCCATTTTTTTTTTCTTATAAAAAAAACCAGTAAACTATATTATTGAAAAGAAGGGTTCTGATAAATCAAAGATTTTAGTTAGCAAGTTTCCTACAAATATTCTAAGACCAAGGTAGCCACCATCTTAAAATTAATATCCTGCTTAATGTATTTAAAGTAAACAGGAGTAGGTCTAAGAATAGTAAAATAAACATTAAAAACCATTGAAAGTACATATAAATATGTTTTTATCGTACATACAGAAAATAACAATGGCGTGTTGCACATTAATTTCTATTTTTAAATAAAAAAAAAATCCTGTTTAAAAGTTTAGTTTAGTCCTAACTCTTTAGATTTAGATGGCATTGACATTCAAATAGAGTTTTGTTGGACACCAGCAAAATTAACTACCAAAAATTAACTGACCGATATGGTCAGTTCTCCCTACAAGGGGGTGCTAACAACTTGACAATATATCTGGAAAGTTCATGTGTGGGTATGTTGCAACAGGAAACAAAGGAATATCGGGATTGCAAAGGAATATCAGGTTTATGGATCTTTGGAAGTCCATAAAATTACAGGAGTTGGCAACCTGTTGCATGAAGTTTCCAAATAAAGTTTTTTGGAATTTTGTTAGATAAAAATCTTACAGATTCATATACAGGTGAGCTTAACACTGATAATTCGTTCCAGAAAAACAGAGTGCTAAGTGAATCCGTGCTAAGCGAGTGCCACATTCCCATAAGGTAACATATGTATTTGTGAGTTGCGGTCGGTGCCAAAGGATATTTCCTAATTAATAAGAAACGGTAGCTAAAAGATGCGCAAATGTCGGCCAAAATATTTAATATTCAAATATTTGTACATATAAAATATTCTGCATTACATACGTATATAATTGTGGTAACTACTTACATATCAAAATTCTAAGTTGATCTAAATTGATTTAATTTAATTGATGAATTTAATCATGAAAAATGTGTTATTTTGGGTTCAACTTTGGCCCTCTTCCAAATAAACTAAAAGGGGTATTAATTTTAAATCCCCTGCAGCGTTACCACCCAACAATAAAGTCAACCGATCCTTCGCCGCTTTGAAACCTGGCATGTTTTTTTCTTGTTTCAATATGAAGCTTCTTTTGGGCATTCATTTCCACAAAAGTCCTGCTTCATCTATGTTAAAAACTTGTTCAGAAGCATAACATATAATACCCCTCTTCAATAATTTTAACAAGTTCTTTTTTGAAAGTTTCGGCTCCTTGATCTGCACTTGCGGCTTCTCCCTGGATTCTAAATCTATTCAACCAGCCCTTACTAGTTTTAAATGGTTCCAATTTTTTTTTTTTTTTTTTTAGGTGAGTTTTCTTCAGATCATCATATAGGCTAATATCTCTCTCTCTCTCTTTTTTTTTTTATTATTATTTTTTTATAATATTTAACTTGACTGAATTCTGCATTGGAATATTATCTTCAATAAAATTAGTCTTTCCATTTCAATCCTAATAGCCGGCCTAGCCCTAGTTGCTTGCAGTGGAACAGCTATCTTTCCTGCTGCTAAAATTAATTCTTTATTTTTTTATAATTGTTCTTACAGTTAAACTTGCAAGTCCTAAATTATGGCACACATCCGCTTGTCTTTGACCGGAATCGATTTGATTCAAAACGTCTAATTTAATTTTCAAATTCAGTCTTTTTCTTACATTTATAGTCTTCATATTGCACCCAGATGTTGTTGCTTTTTCATTCTTATTGGCCATTATTAACTCTTTGCAAATATAACTGCGTTGGTTGCATTAATTACGATACAATGTTCAAGTAAACTGTCTATTACGCACAATGTCTAATACTGTACTGAGTGATGACTAGACTTCGGATAAATGCATATAACGCAAATATTAAAAGCAATATACTTGATAATTTTTTTAAAATGTCGATCTCGGAACTACGTAACAAGTCACTGTACTGCAATTAAATTAGTGCGCGAGAAAATTTCACTGAGCATGGGAAACGTTTTAACCGTATTTTTATATTCATTTTCAAGTGACTCCATCAAGTGAAATGATTTCGTTAAATATGCCAAAAATGCAATCTGTAAAAGAGCATTATAGTGATCTGTGACAGCATTATAGTCAGATATGGGTTATTAATATAAGAACAGCATTATAGCGAATCAGCGTAAAGTGAACCGCGTTATAACGAGGGACTGCTGTAACTCATGATTCTGCAAAAGAGAGAGGGCCTTGCATAAATACTCTGATTTATCCATGACAATGATGCATCGCCCCTTATCACTGGGTAAGACTGCAATGGTGTCATATTTACATAATGAAGTAAGGGCTTCCTGTTGACAACGTCTAAGGTTGATAGCGGTGCGTTGAACATGCTGCAGGATAGCAGTTTTAAAACTAATTTCGTTTGCAGTCTCCTCGGGTAGTTGATTGAGTGACGCTTTCATTCCCATAGCAAGTAATTGTGTGATAAGAGGTTTCCGAGGAAGGACAGCAAACTACATGCCAAAAGCTAGGATATCACTTTGCTCCTTAGATAACTGTTTACTACTTAAATTCAAAATAAACTGCTTAAAGTCAGAATAAAATAAAATTTTAATATCGTTCATATGCAACCTGTGCACATTTTTAATGGCATATGCTTCATATAATAAGATATTTCCAGATACATTGCCAAGTTGTTAGTACCTCTTGTTGGGAGAACTGACCAAACTGTGTCTTAGCAGTGCACATTTTTTACATATCATTAAACAATTTTTTTTTTTTTTTTCTGCGGGCAAGGTCATGGTTTCCTTTGATGTGGTCTCCCTGCTCACTTTTGTTCCTGTGCGAGGCAACTTTTGGATGTGGATGCCACCTTGAACTGTTCCGCCATGTTCAGAGCACAGCTATGGGTGCCCCTGTCAGTTCCATCTAGGGTTGCTAGACATCCTTTATTTCAAGGGACAATCCTTTATTTTAACCGAACTTTCCTTTTGTTCTTTTCCTTTATTGAAGTGACAAAGGGCGCAAATTGTCCTTTATTGATTTTCATTTCTCAGTGACTGTGCGTTGTAATGGCAGTGGCGGATTTCCACACAGGCATAGGATGTGTACGCTTCGGATGCCACATGCGTAGGGCCTCTCCAAACTGACAAAAAATTACAATTTCATTTCAAAGCTTTAATAGAGGATATGTCCTTGAGGTTGTCACAGACATTCTCTCAGATATGCCAGACAAGCTGTACTTGCTACCTGGGAGTCTAAAACGCTGATGGAATTGATATTCGGGTGACATTCAAATCAAGTGGACCCAATTTCGGCGAAGTCCAGATGGTCTGTGACAGCCAAATCCTCTGCTTGCACCTTCACGATGGTGGGACTGTTAGTAATCCTGGGTATAACCTCCATGCACAAGTACATGGTGGGTGACCACCCAGGTGTGAACCAACGTAAGCAGGGGTCGAGGTGTGGCGCCCACACCACATGGAGGAATGCCACCCCTCTATGTTACCAGGCAGTACTAGGTGGTAGATGACTCTCATCAATCGGTGAAATACCACCACTTTGCTTATTGGGGGCTTGAAGTGGTGGAACCCATGTTTAGTCTCTAGAGCTAAGTTCCGTGCAACCCTTCCCTATCTCTTCCATCATGCAGCATGATTGATGATTTTTGAAGTTATGATGAACGTTGTGGCGAGATCTAATATTCCTTACATTTCGAGAGTACAGCTCTAAAACAGTGTTCGCAGGCAGGCCGCTAGTTAGTACACTGGACCGAACCTATTGGTAACTCTTTAGGAGGTTTCCGGATCAGCTAGTGTATAATCTTGCTACCTCTACTCTGCCAGATAGTGACTGGAGGGATTCCGAGTAGTGTGTATGCGGGGAGCATTGTCGAGGCCACGTTATGTCAAGGATCTGGGTATATTCTTACCACGTGTACGCCATATCCAAAAATTTCATTACTTCATACAGCATGTCCCACCCATTTTTTCTTACTATTGAATACACCATGAATTGTCAAACTAATAGAGCAAGATTATCTACGAAAACATCTAAACCTCCCAAGCACTTCCTAATTCATTTCACAAATAAACCTTGTCTCAATTCTAATCTCAACGATGTCCATTTCCACTTGCAGTCTGCCAAACCCCATGTACTTTTTCTGACAGAATCTGTTATCGGTTGATTCAACTACTGATCATCTCAGATGCCCAAATTATTCGCTGTATGATTCCTTTCGCCTCAAAGGTGGTACTTGTGCATATGTCTGTTCTGATATTCCCTGTCAGAGACCTGGCAATTTGGAATCTCCTCTCTTTGATCTTCTCTGGCTTAAAATCTCTCTACCACATTGTGTCAAATTCATCTGTTGTCTGTACTGTTCTCCCAACTCTACTAATCACTTGGAGCTCTTTGACTTCTTCTCTTTGCAACTTGACTTTCTCCAGTCCAACTTTCCAAACAGTGAGGTAATTTTAATGTTCACAACTCCAGCTGGCTTCAGTTTTCTAGTCACACCTACCCAGCAGGTCGAGATGCTGAGGCTTTTGCAATTACTAATGACTTAACACAGATTGTTCATTTACCTACAAGAATACCGGACAATCCTAATCATACAGCCAATACGCTTGATCTTTTTCTCACAAACAACCCTTGTAAGTACACGGTCGAAGTGAGAGGTCCTTTAGGCACTTCAGATCACAACTTGGTGATTGTCTCTTCTCCAATGGAACCTTTATCTCGTGGCTATTCCCAACCTCATGTTGTTTGGCATTACAAGAATGCAAAATGGGATGACCTGTGAGAACTCTTTCTTCTTTTCCTTGGTCGGATTACTGTTTCAAAACTTCTGATGTCAGCGTTTGCTCAGATCAAGTCAGTGAAATTATTCTTGGAGGAATGGAATCCTTTATCCCACACTCCACTCTAAAATCTCGTCCTTTATCTAAACCTTGGTTTTTCAATAAATGTGCTAAGGCTTCAAGAGAAGAATGTTGCATATCGTAATTGGCTTGTTTCTAATTCTTCAGTTTCATTTTCTGCCTACACCAAAGCTCGCAACAATTGTAAAGCAGTTATTAAACAGTCCAAACTAGAGTTCGAACAGGCTAAGAGTAGAAAACTTGCTTCTTGCCCTAATGGTAGCCGAGCATTCTGGTCTCTTGCCAAAGCTATTGGTCGCAACTTTTGCCCATCTTTGCTCCCACCTCTGTCCAAACCAGATGGTTCTGTTGTCACTTCAGCCAAGGATAAAGCTCACCTGCTAGCATCCCATTTTTCTTCCAGCTCATGTATTAATGATCTTGGTAAAACACCTCCCACCATTCCCAACATGCTCCATTCAATGCGTCCTGTGGTCTTCCGTCAAAAGGATATCAGAAGGATTTTGATGAATCTTGATGCTAAGAAAGCTCCAGGTCCTGATGGTATTTCTCCACTTGTTCTCAAAACCTGTGCTCCTGAACTTACTCCTATTCTTTGCTGCCTTTTTTCACTTTCTTATTCCCAAGGTGTTTTTCCTTCTGCTTGGAAATTTACCAATATCCAGCCAGTTCCTAAAAAGGGTGAAAAATCCCTCTCATCCAATTATCGTCCCATTGCAATTACTTCTACTCTTTCTAAAGTAATGAAGAAATCAAATAACCGCCAACTCTTAAACTACCTAGAAACCTTCCGTCTGATCAATGATTGCAAGTATGGATTCCGTCAGTTCGATCCACTGGCGATATTCTGTCTTATATTACCCATTTATGGACTAATTCAATGGAAAGGTTTGGAGGAACACAAGTAGTTGCTCTTGACATCTGAAAGGATTTCGATTGTGTTTCGCTTAAAGGTCTTCTAAACAGGCTTCCATCTTATGGTTTGCCAACTGTTTTTATTAATTGGTTATCCAGTTTTCTCTCTGATTGCTCACTGAGGGTGATGGTAGATGGCTATCTGTCTTCTAACTTCTCCACTAATGCCGGTGTTCTCCAAGGTTCAGTTCTTTCTCCCCACTCTTTTCTTCTTGTATATTAATGACCTTCTTCCATTGACTGGAATCCTATCCATAGTTTTGCCAATGATAGCACATTGCATTCCACTTTCCATTTTCAGAAACCATGTCCTGCTCAATCAGCTTCAACTTCTCGAAAATCTGCTACCAATTCCTTAAATGCTGATCTTCAAGTAATTCTCCAGTGGGACAAAAACAACTTAGTTGATTTCAACCCTTCTAAAACTCAGTCTTGTCTTATATCTCGCAAAAAAAGGATTCTTCTGCTCTTATGCTTAACTTTAGTGACACTACGATTTCTAGGCAAAATGATATATCTATTTTGGGATTACCCTGACTTCTAATCTCTCTTGGCACAAGCACATTACAAATATTGCTTCCTCTGCATCTAAAAAATTTGGTTTTCTCTTTTGATCTCAGCGTTACTTTTCTTCCAAACAGCTGCTCACTCTGTTTAAATCGCAAATCTGCCCTGCCATGGAATATTGTTCCCACATCTGGGGTGGTGCCTCCAAAACCTCTCTCAGGCTTCTTGATTCTGTTCAGAAGAGGGCAGTTAGTTTAATTAATGATTTATCTCTAACATAGTCTCTCCCCTCGCTGTCTCATAGACGTACTGTTTCTACTGCATGCCTCTTCTACAGATACTTCCACGGGGACTGTTCTTCTGAATTGGTTTCTATAATTCCCGCTCTCTCCTTCAAAACAGTCAAATCACGAGCCGCCACCAGCCAACATCCATTTACTGTCCGACTTCAAACCCACAGAACCAACTTTTCATCTTCCTCATTTATTCATTCAACTGCCTTTTCTGGAACAACCTTCCTTTTCATACGTATTTCCTGAAAATTACAATTTACAGGAGTTCAAGTCCAATGTCAAGAAATATCTTCTTTCGTCCTCTCAACCTCGAACCCTAGCACGGTACTACCTCTTGTGTTTGGGTTCACATAAAAAAAAAAAAAAAAAAAGTTAAGAACCCCCTCAAATGCAAAATCCGCCATTAAGAAATGAATCATTAAGAGAACTTAACCTATTCTAGTATCTTCGGCTCACTCAACTTCACACTTCTCTATGAAATTATATTTTTTTCGACAAACCATAAAAACTTGCACCTGTGTGTCCAAGATCTAATTTTCACGAAAATCGTGCGACTAGTAGATAATTAATAAAATCATAGATATCACAAAAATTACTTTTTATAATATAGAGTTCAGTGGCTATGTTTAAACTGTTTTTCCTGTAACTTTACCAAGAAACTTTACAAAAATCTATTTCATTTATGTGGTTAGAGGCACCTACATATTTCATGTTATTTACAAACATATTTTATTTTTAGCCATCAAATATGGAATTTCCCCAAAAAAGAAGAGGCTTTGTTCTTATAACAAACATTGGGAGTAAGAATACGAATGACTAGCTTCAACAAATGATCCTCATGAGGCAAGATGTCTCCTATGCAGAAATGTATTTAAAGTTGGTTATATGTGAATCTTAGCAGTTATTCAGCATAAACACTTGCAAGGTCATAAATTGGCTCAAAAATCTGCAAATCCTTCAAATCTTCTTGATAGATTTCTTGCGAAAGAAGAGGATTTAGTTACTGCAGCTGAAATAACTCATTTATCATTCAATTAAGCATCACCATTCCTATAACTCATTAGATTATAGCATTAAATTGAATTGATCTCTAAACATTACAATGATTCAAAAATATCACGAGGGAAGAACTAAATCTGCTGCCATTGTTTGTAATGTTTTAGGTAAAAAAGCATTACAAATTGTTTTGGATGATTTGAAACAATGATGATTTAAAACATCAATTATTTTTTGGTTTACAGATTAATGCTTCTAATAGAAAGAATATGAAAATGTTCCCTTTGTCAATTCAGTACTTCAACAAAGAATATGATCCTAAAAACTATTTAGTTGATTTTTTGAAAATGCTGATGAAAGTGCATATGAAATGTTTGAGTGCCTAAAAAAATTCAATGAGTAATTTAGGATTGGATTGGCAAGGGTATGCGGTTTCAGTGCAGACAATGCAAATTATAATTTTAGGAGTAATAAATCCTGATTCCCATGTGTGCACGCTAATATGCTAGTTAACGGGTCTGCACACGCTCCTGAGGCCATATTTTGTTTACCCGTGCTTGGAAGCATTCCAGTTTTATGGGTAGTAGTAGTAGTGGCATGTGTTCCAAGAAAGCAAGTGTATGAGCTTATGCAGCATCAGTCAAAAAAAAAAAAAAAATCACACCATTCCCTCCAAATTCCAGTCCAGTTCCTCCTTAAATTTATTCAACCTATCAACTTCCACAACGACAGATGGAAGTGTGTTCCAGCAATTAACCACCCGCTGGCTAAATGCAAATTTCCGCACATCTATTCTACGTCTGTCTTTTCTTAATTTGAATTTATGCCTCCTTAGGTTCATAATCTGAACAAGTGGAAGAATCCCATCAGAATTCAGCGTGCTCGACCCATTGACGGCCACATTCTCCTGAATCAGATCACCGCACAGGTGCCTAGTCTCCAGCCAGTGCAATTTGCAGAACTTAAGCCTCTCCTGGTAAGAGGATCCCTTCATTCCCCTCACCAATCTTATTGCCCTTCTCTGTATATGCTCAAGCAAATCGACATCCTTCCTAAAATAAGGCCTGCAGACCTGTACGCAGTACTCAAGGCGTGGCCTGACCATTGCCTTATACAGAGGGACAATCACCTTTTCCCTGCTAGCAAAATTTCTGTATATCATTGACAAAACTCCATGACCTGCCCTGGCAGCCTGTCTGCATTGCTCAGAAAACTTCATATCTGACTGCACAATTACTCCGAGGTATTTTTCATTTTCTACCACCTTAAGTGTAGTACCACACAGTTGGTACTTTTCTCTGGGGTTACTTCTATCCATATGCAGTACTTTGCATTTGTCAAGGTTAAACTTCAGTTGCCACTTCCTAAATAATTTGCCCAAATTTTCTATATCCTGTTGCAGTAGCACACTGCCATTACTTTCATTAGCAACCCTGCCAACCTTTGTATCATCTGCAAACTTCGACATTAAGCCTGATATACCTTCATCAATATCATTGATAAATATACAAAACAGTGGACCTAACACCGAACCCTGTGGGACTCCACTAATAACATTAGTCCAAAAAGAGCAGCACAATTGATTATCACCCTCTGTCTTCTCCCACTTAACCATCCTTTTATCCATTTTAGCATCTTACCCTTAATACCATTCTGCTCCAATTTGTACAATAGTCTTCCATGCGCAACAGTCAAACCCATGCTGTGTCTGAATTATTGCTGCAGTCTTGTCTAGATGATCCTGCAATGCATCTTTAACCAGTGACTCCATTATTTTACCCGGAACAGAAGTTAAACTAACTGGTCTGTAATTACTCGTGTCAGCCTTCGATCCCCCTTCGATCCCCCTTCATTCCCATCCACCCCAGGTGCTATCCTTATGTTTAACTTCAACAATTGCTCCTCCACTTTGCTCTCAGTTATTACAAAATCATTAAGTACCCTGCTACAACTTGATAACCTTCTGCCATTTTCAAACCTTAATTCCTCATGTGTGAATGTAGATGCAAAATACTCATTCAGTTTGTTTGCTATCTGAGCAGGATCATCAACAGTCGAACAATCCATGTCAAGTGGACCAATCAGATTCATCCCCTACTGGGGAAGCCCATGGAAATATAGGAAAGGAGAGTGGAGGTATAGCAGGGATATGGGAAGAACTCTGGGGGAATACAGTGATAGAAAGATTGAGATGATAGAGGCATCCCCATAGAAGTGAGTTTATATAAGTAAAGAAATCCTTGCTGTTTTTCTTAGCATCTTTTGCCAAGGATTTCTCATAATCTGCCTTTGCCTACCTAACCTTCTTTGTGACCTGATTCCAGACTAGCTTATATCTGCCATAGGCTTCTGAGTCGCTGATAATTTATATGCATCCCATGCATTTTTCTTCTCTCTTATGAGTCATTAGTTCATTTGATAACCATTTAAGCCTAAACCTTGAACAATATTTTTTAATGGGTATGAAACTTTTAGTAGCATCCATGATTAATTCCTTGAATGCTTCCCACTTAGAATTTACTGTTGGTAACATCATCAGTTGATCCCACTGTACAGAATTTATAAACTGTCTGAGACCACTGTACTCACCTTTACGGAAGCAAAAACCCTTTTCCTTTACTCTTGATGGTAATTAAATTTTTAAGTAAATCCCCCATCAGTACTCTGTGATCACTGCCACCTAGTGGTTCCTTTATCCACATGCTTTAATACAAGAATGATCACTGCTGATAACCAGATCAAAAGTATTACTCTCTCTGGTTGCCTCTCGAACATGCTGCTGCAGAAAACAATCATCCAATAAATTCACAAAAGTCTGACTAGTGTGTGAGTGATCAACCCACAAGTTCCAGTCAATATCTGGGAAGTTAAAATCCCCCATTATAAGATATTCTGATTTACTAGCCCACTCTATTTCTCTGTGCAATTGTTCATTATACTCATTCGAGTCATCAGGCCTATAACACACTCCTACTCTTATTTTTGCTTTCTCAGTATGTCACACCAAACTGACTCAGCAGTGCACTGTTCATCTATATCAACTGGGTGCACTTCTTTTGATTTTTATTTTCTTAAGTAACAGCATAACACCTCCTCCCTTTGTATCCTTTCTGTACACATTGTACTCCCCAAATTCCAGTTCTACATTCCTTATATCTGGGTGACACCACATATCTGCTATCCCAACAATATCTGCCTTTGATGTCTTGACCAACACTTCAAATTCATCAAATTTATTTACTATACTTCTAACATTGGTATACATGCAAGCATACATGCACCTATTCCTAGTTACCCTAACATATTCCATATACCCACCTATTTCACGATGACTGCCATCTTTCCCTGAAACCTCCAATGCCCCTTGCTCCCTGTCTCTACTTATTCTAATAGAAGTTGTGCAAGAATCACCTTCACCTCTGCCTGTGGCTGCTGTTAAACTGTTAGTCCTTGTATCCCCCCCAAGCTAGCAGTTTTCCGACCCACCTAATTAGCTCGATATCATCAGCAAATATTCTTGCACCCTTTCTATTTAAGTGTATCCCATCCCTGTGGAAGCAGTCTCTCCTGTTAACAAGTACAGACCAGGCTGAAAAAATATTCTACCCCTTGAGCCTTGCACATCTTTCCAGGGCCGAATTGATCGAAAAGGCTCTCATCATATACTCCCTCCTATCGTATCTGGGCAGAATTGCAGACACTTTCATATTCAACCCTAATTCCCGTATTTTGCTGGATAGATGTGAAGTACAAGCTCGTGAGTTTGTTATGCGGTCAAACTCTCCCCCACGGTAATGAATTTACCTCCACTGCCTACATCCCCTGCTATCCGGGCATATCGGAACGTCTTACTAGGATTTTGTGTTCCTACCATACAGTGTGTCCAACTTCCTGGTAGGAATTTACGTTCAATTATTTCAAAGGTAAAAATACCCATTCCTCCTTTTCTACTAAGTGGTTTTATTTATTGAATTACATGTCCAGATTGTGGGGAATGTTATGTAGGTGAGACTGCCACTAGATTGAAAGATCGTGTTTCAGAACATGAGGGGGCTCTCTGAACTAACTTTGAATGCTCCACAGTTGTTGAAAGTTATTGGGTTGAACAACATAACCTTGATTCCTGATGTAGTAGTGGCATGTGATGCAAGAAAGCAAGTGTATGAGCTTATGCAGTATCAGCCAAAAAAAAATAAAAAATCACACCATTCCCTCCAAATGCATGTCCAGTTCCTCCTTAAATTTATTTAATCTATCAACTTCCACAACGACAGATGGAAGTTTGTTCCAGCAATTAACCTCCACTGGCTAAAGGCAAATTTCCACACATCTATTCTACATCTGTCCTTTCTTAATTTGAATTTATGCCCCCTTAGGTTCGTAATCTGAACAAGTGGAAGGATCCCATCAGAATTCAGCGTGCTCAACCCATTCAAGGGTTGAGACATCGATTCATGTGATTACTGCACATAGTCAACTGTAATAGTACTGTGAACCATAATAGGGGAGTACATATGCCCCCCATCATTATGGAGTCCACCATTCTGTAGTGCAATGAGCGCTGGCCTTCGTAACGTATACTGTAATTCTGTATTACAGACACCGGATTTGTAGTTCGTGATCCTGCCCAGTCAACTCTTGTTATTTTATCTAACATATATTTACCACAGTGCACCATTCAATGACTAGCTGAAGAAGGGGACACCTTGCCCTGAAAGCTATTACTTTGTCATTTTATTTTATGTTTTTTAAATTTTACTCTTATTTTTTGTTTGTTTTATTTATTGAAAATATAATATTATTATATTTTTTGTTTATCTTAATAAAATTTAACATAAAATCAGTTGTCGGTCTTGAATAGAAAGTATATAGTCAATACAAATATTTATCGTATTTAGTAGTCACGGGCTTGAACCCCGGTCCACTCAAGGAACGCGTGCTATGCACTCTCGCTCCTGACCACTGGGCTACGTCAGGCCTAGGTGGTAGATGACTTTCATCAACCGGTGAAATACCACCACTTTGCTTATTGGAGGCTTGAAGTGGTGAAACCCATGTTAAGTCTCTAGAGCAAAGTTTCCGGCAACCCCCCTCCCCCCATACTTCTCCTTCAACCCATGCACGGTACTAAGTACTATAGGTTTTGATACCTTTCGTGTTTGGGGTTTTCATAAAAAAAAAAAAAAATATAGTGCCATCACTTTATTTTTGATGAGAGCAGTGGGTTGGAAGAAACACTGCCATGAGTGGAAGCGAGCCATTTATGATTCAAGGAACCCATAACATCCAGCAGTAAGTCAGTGAGGAAAGACTGTAGATGGGGTCTGCAAGACAGCAGATAAAATTCAGTAATTTAAATGTTTATTGAATGTAAATAATAAGAAATACAATTTATTGAATAAGTATAGAAGCTATTAAAATTTCATATAAAAATGTAAGACACATGGGTAGCGTAAAGCTAAAGGTGCCTCCGTAGCCAGGTGAGCAGGAGCAGCAGTGCGTAGCACATGCTTCTTGATTAGACCGGTGTTCGAGCCCGTGTTCCTGACCTTTCCATGCGGAAAGGTCAGGGAATGACCACCGCATATCCCCGGAGGAATATGGCCTTAGTTGCTAATGCTCCTCAAAACCAAACAGCAAACATAGTAAAGCCAAAGGCATATTACATAATTATATTAAAAAAAAAAAGAAAGGATTTTGTCAAATCTTTCTGGATTCTTTTTACAAGGTTCCTTATCAGTTAATTACTAAAAACTATAGTTTTACCATTTTCTAAACTTAGCTGTTCAGTTTATAATTAAGGGCACACTGTATTATAGATATTTCAGTGTGGAGTAGATTGAGTGAGTGATAAAAAAAAGTATATCTTAATAGTAATTGTTTTTACCTTCAAGATGACATTCATAAGTAATAGTTGTCAGTTATTAGTAGGGACAATTACATAAGAAAATAAAATTTTCATAGATACACCTTATTTTATGGTTTAGACATTTTTATGCATTTCTTAATACCGAATAATTTGTTTTTTAGATTAAATGCCATTATTGATGCCACTGGTGCTGCATCCTACCATGGTTTCCTTCCAGTCCTCGTAAGAAATTGTATTCAGGCACTAACTGGTAAGTTATTCTTTTATAACACACTGCAGTAATTGAGAAGGCAGGTCATCTTTTGGTGGATATCTGTCTGGTTGTACGCTGCTATATAAACTGTACTATTAGATCAGAAGTATTTATATACTTGTCTAATGGAGCTACATATATTTATTTATTTTATTATGGCAATTGGATATCTTGTATATGCATTTTATCTTGGGTTTCCTTTGGCACCCAACGTGAGATGAGAGATTTTTGGCTCATCAAGAGTTAGATTTATGCTTAGACTTGTTAGAATTGATGGATTCTGTGGCACCATAGGTTTCCATCAGAACTTGATATTCCATGCAATTTTTATTGACAGATGATTTTACAATCTTTGTTTGTTTTTGAATGAAAGCAGAACAGTAAATGTATAAATCTGTGCTGAGGATTTTTCAGTACATTGAGAGAATATTTTAATATGAATTAATAAATATCCAAGGTACATAACTGTCTCAGGAAGTAATTTTGGAAGCCTGTGTCACAGAACTATGGGATTTGCAAAATGATCTGAGGTCTATTCAGACACCAAAATGTTCTGTTAATTTTATAATAATTATTAATTTTTTAAAATTTAATGTGTAAACATTATTATTGCTTTTGATTTTTGTTGTTAAAGATAGTACGATTCTATAGAATAGATAAATTTGAAAGAAGGGCCTGCAAAAGATTTAGATTTGAAGGAGGTTTCTGCAGTAGATTAGATTTGGAAACAGGTTCTGTGATTAGAAAATAAATGAAAAAATCTTTCCATTGTCTACCTAAATTATCATTATCATTTTATGCAAATAGCATCACCAATAAATATGAATCTGTCACTTGTGTTTTAAAACCCATTTCCCATTGTGTGACAGCTGTTTCAAAACAATGTTCTGTTATCAGATGACAAGTGGTCTTATTTTCTTAGTGAGGCACATGACAACTTGTGAAAGGCTTATAGAGTCCAAGTGAACAGTCAAGCAATCTATGGAAGAAAACTTCCAATTAAACACATAAAAGGGTAACTTTATTTTCTTATACTGGGGTGTATTTGAATTACACAACAAAGTAAAGATTGTAGGGCAATATTTCATTGAAATAATTTGAAAATTGTCTTGCTCATTTTCTGTTTTAATGCTTTTTGTCCCTCAGGTGCTGGTAGGCTGTCGATGCTTTGGGTTATGTTAGAGGCTGCTCTGTTATCCACAAGTCATTTTATACAAATAGTATCCAAAAGATGAATCTGCTGTTTGTCTAAGTCTTAAGAACTATTGTGACATCTGTATTGAGACTTACTGGTCTCATCCGATAAAAAGTGGCCCCTGTTAGCAAAATTTTTATAAAAGGATACCAGAACCTTAAGTAGACTTCACGAACAATGATTTAATATTTAATGTTAGTACAAGTTCAATTCTTTGGTGCTGAAGTAGTCCTCACCACCACCACTACATCGACCATGCTTCATGGGACAGAATTTAAGCTCAGAGGACAGTATGATTTTTACCTATATTTCATTGGAATATAATGGTGGTACCCTTCAATTCAGATACCAAAGAACTGATATGCGAAATTTTTTGTGTATTATAAAATCTGGAAAAATAATGTTTGCATTACATTATGTATATGTGGTAATTATTTTAATTTTTATTGTAAACATACCATATTTTCCAGATGAAAAGACACCCATGTTTAGAAGGCAAATTTAGGAAATAGTATTTTATTGCATATATTTAAATGCAAATTCTTACACAATGGAATGGATTATCAGCATAAAACAAAGCTGTTTCTCATCATATAATGTGAATCATGCATTGTGACATTGGTCATTACTGATATTAAATATGAACTGTTCACTTTCCGTAAACAGTGCAAAACATTAAAATTAATTCAAAGTACAGGGAAGAGGTTTAGAGCCATCTGGGACATTGCTGATTCCAAATTTTATGAAAGATGTTATATTGTTTTGTGTTTTTTTTTTAACTCCCACAAGTTTTTCATCTAGTTGCATATCTATAAAATATTTGGCTGTTTCATTTTTGCTGCTGGTGTCGTATCATGATTTGATGCCCCCATCTATTTGGTCTACTCCTCGTGTATAAAGAGTTTATTAATTGAGATGTCCGATGACTGCATTTGGCTAAGATCTATTGTAATTATAATTTACAGCACCATATTTAATTCAGTAACTTTTTATTGCTTCATATTATATATGATCTGAAATGGTCATAGATGAAAGCTAGCTTTTTTACAAAGGCACCTGGATGTCTTGATCATAATGTCTGTAGACAAAGGTAAAGAACAAAGATTGTGCATGTGCCTAGCCTAGTGTATTTTTGAATAATAAGACACAGGAATTTTATACATTTTCCAGAAAAAGTGCATCTGGAAAGTAGAAAATAGAGTAATTGTAATAAAGATTGCAATAAATATTGAAATTGTCTTCCTTTCCATTTGTAAGCATAATCTGTTTTTACCTTATCCGATCAGACTTGAAATTGGTTTGAGCAATTGTCATTTAAATTTATCATTTTATATTCATTCTTTCAATATATGAAAGTTGTTAGTTATATACACAATACCTCTCTCTTTAAGTAGTTTAAAAGAAAAATATTTAGCATTAGCATTAGGAGAGACATAATTCTAGAAAGCAAGCTTACACAGCATCAGCAAAGGGGGGGGGAGAGAACTTTCCATTTCACCCAGCCATTTACTCCAAAACTTTACCTAGTTCTGCCTTGAATTTATTAAGTTGTCAACTTTCACAACTACAGTTGCGGGAAGTTTGTTCCCACAATCAACCACCTGCTGGCTAAAGGCAAATTTTTGCACATCTATTCTACAACTGTCTTTCGTCAATTTAAATTTATGCTCTCTCAGATTTGTAATCAGAGCAAGAGGAAAATCAAATCAGCATTGAGCTTGCTCAAACCATTCAAAGCCTTATATGCCTCAATCAGATCACCTCACAGGTGCCTAGTCTCCAGAAGTTGCAATTTGCTGAACTTAAGTCTTTCTTGGTAAGATCACCCATTTGTTCCCCTCAGCAATCTTGCTGACCTTCTCTGTACTCGCTCTAGCAACTCTACATCCTTCCTAAAATGAGTCCTCCAGACCTGTATACAGTACTTGAGGTGTGGCCTGACCAATGCCTTATACAAAGGGATAATCACTTCCTTATACCTGCTGGAAAAATCCCTGTATATCATTGGCAAGACCACATGACCTGCTCTGACAACCTGTCTGCACTGTTCATATATCTGACTGCACAATTACTCCCAGGTCGTCTTCATTTTGCACTACCATGATTGTAGTACCACATAGTTGGTACGTTACTCTGTGGTTACTGCTACCCATATGCAGTACTTTGCATTTGTCAATGTTAAACTTCAGTTTCCACTTCTCATCCCACCTGCCCAACTTTCTAAATCCTGTTGCAGCAGCATATTGTCATTACTGTCATTAAAACCCTGCCAACCTGTGTATCATCTGCAAACTTCGATATTAAGCTTGATATACATTCAATAATATCATTGATAAATATACAAAACAACCATGGACCCAACACCACACCCTGGGGGACTACTAATAACATTATTCCATGCAGAGCAGTGTCCATTGATTATCACTGTCTTTTCTCACTCAACCATTCTTTTATCCATTGTAACACCTTGCCCTTAATATCATACTGCTCCAATTTGTACAGTAGTCTCCCATGTGCAACAGTATCAAAAGCTTTCCTGAAATCCAAGTATATGACATAAGTCATTTTTTGTATCCAGTTCCTTTGTGACCACATCGTAGAATTGAATAAAACATGCTGTTTGAATTACCCATGCTGTTTGAATTATTACTTCAGTCTTGTTTAGATGATCCTGCAATGCTGCTTTAACCAGTGACCCTGTTACTCCCCGGAACAGAAGTTAAACTAACAGGTCTGTAATTACAGGTAACCCTCATAACACGGTAATTAGGTTCCTATAAAATGTCGTGTTGTGCAAAACCGTGTTGTACAGAACTAAGAAACAGTACAAAAAGGGACTTATGTTCCAAAAGCTAACAAAAACACACCATTCTATTTCGTGTATCTTATGCTCTCTAAAAAATCAGTAATCTGGTTTTGTTTGCTTTTTCTTGATGTGAATTTCATCATATGGAACTTAGCATTTTTGAAGCTCCCTTTTGAATTTTGGGATCCTTTCATTCAAGAATCTGAAGTCAAAACATAAGATTCTAATTGCTCGGCTAACTTTATGCCTTCCCATATGCTTTTTAGTATAAATTTGGAAGTTTAGAATTTTCATCTGCGCTATTGCCCTCTGAATTGATTTGGTTTATCTACGATGCCATTTCCACCAAATCTGCTTCACCAGCCAGCCTCTTTTTCTTCCAGTAATTTTTGAACATATTCAGTAATCATATTTTATTTTTTTAGGAGCATCAGCAACTAAGGCCATGTTGCTCTGCGTATATTGTCTTATAAATTGTGTGTGTGTCCTGGGGGCGATTTTCTGTTTTGCTGAACGAAAAATCCAAGTTTCCGGAAGAAAAAAACCATGCTACCCTCGCCTGAGCCTGACTAACACAGCCACATTGTGAAAAAGACCCATAAATTCTTCCCATCATCGACAGGATTCGAACTCAGGTCTTTTCCACCCGGTGTGGGGAGGAGGGCGATTCTATCAACTGTGCTACTCACGAGGCGCTTCAGTAGTCATATCAATAAAACCTCCCACTCCTACCGACATAGCAGTTCTACTATTGCACCGATTCCGTTTTCTGCTGGTTTGATCACATTGATGGTTTTACTTCTTCGAGCAATAAAGCTATGATTTTGATACAGTATACAATCAATTGAGAAATGTTTCCATGTCTACATTACTTCAATAAATTTGGAATCAATTTTTTCCAAAATCCATTCTAACGATTTTCTGATGTAATGAGTTTCAAAGGTGAATATAATGCCTTGATCTAATGGCTGAATGAAAAAAGTTGTATTAACCTAGTACAACTGTGGTAGTAGAAACATAACTTCAAAGTTTGGATGACTCAAATCTTTTAGCATTAGCAGAGGCATTTGATGCAAGAAAGCAAGCTTATGCAGCATCAGCCAAAAAAAAAAAAAAATAATAAAAATAAATAAATAAATAAATAAATAAAAAAAAAATAAATAAATAACCACTTCCACTTCAGCCCTCTGTTTGTTCGAAATACCTGTCCAGCTGAGCCTTAAACTTATTTAGGCTATCAACTTCCACGACAAGGGATGGAAGTCTATTCCACCAACCAACCACCCGCTGGCTAAAGGAAAATTTCCTCACGTCTATCCTACATCTGTCTTTTCTCAATTTGAATTTATGCCCTCTCAGGTGATTATTCTGAACAAGAGGAAGAATCCCATCAGCATTGAGCATGATCAAACCATTCAAGGCTTTATACACCTCTATCAGATCACCTCGCCGGTGCCTAGTCTCCAGACACTGTAATTTGCAAAACTTAAGCCTTTCTTTGTAAGAGCACCCCTTTGTTCCATTCACTAATCTTGTTGCCCTTCTCTGTACTCGTTCCAGCAGCTCTACATCCTTCTTGAAATGAGGCCTCCAGACCTGTATACAGTACTCTAGGTGTGGCCTGACTATCGCCTTATACAATGGAATAATCACCTCCTTATCCCTGCTGGAAAAATTCCTGTATATCATTGACAATACTCCATGAGCTACTCTTGCAGCCCGTCTGCAGTGCTCAGAGAACTTCATATCTGCCTGCACAACCACCCCCAAGTCCCTTTCATTCTCTACCACTGTCAGTGTTGTACCACAGAGTTGATATGTTGCTCTGGGGTTGCTGTTTCCCATGTGTAGTACTTTACATTTGTCAATGTTAAACTTCATTTGCCACCTCTCAGCCCATCTGCTCAACCTTTCCAGATCCTGTTGCAGCAGCATAGTGTCAGTAGTGTCCTTGACAACCCTGCCAACCTTTGTATCGTCTGCAAACTTGGACATTAAGCCCGATATACCATCATCGATATCATTTATAAATACAGAAAACAATAACGGACCCAATACTGAACCCTGAGGGACTCCACTAATAACATTAGTCCACGATGAGCAGTGTACATTGATTACCATTCTGTGTCTTCTCCCCCTCAACCACCCCTTAATCCATAGCAGCAATTTGCCTCCAATGCCACACTGCTCCAATTTGTGCAGCAATCTTCCATGTGCAACAGTATCAAAAGCCTTTCTAAGATCCAAGTATATAATATTAAAGTTATTCCCTGCATCCAGTTCTTTTGTGACTGCATCATAATATCCAATCAAATTGGTCCTGCAAGACTTCCCCTTAACAAAACCATGCTGTGTCTGAGCTATAACTGAAGTCTTGTCTAGTTGATCCTGCAGTGCTTGTTTAACCAGTGCCTCCATTAATTTTCCAGGAACAGAAGTTAAACTAACAGGTCTATAATTACTTGTGTCACCCTTTGATCCTCCTTTGTGAATTGGGGTCACATTTGCACATCTCCAGTCCATGGGTACTTCCCCTGAGTCCAAGGAAGCTCTCATAATTATGGCTAAGGGTTTGCTTACTTCCTTTGCTGCCTCCTTTAATATGACTGGATAGATCCCATCCACCCCAGGTGCCTTTCTTGTATTTATCTTCAACAATTTCTCCTCCACTTTACTCTCAGTTATTACAAGGTTCTCTAGCTTACTGCCAGAGTTGAATACACCTCTGGCATTCCCCTCGCTGAATAACTCCTCATGTATGAATGTCGATGCAAAATATTCCTTCAGTTTGTTAGCTACCTGAGCAGGATCATCAACAGTTGACTCATCGATATCAAGTGGACCAATCTGATTCATCACCTTCCTTCTAGAGTTTACATTTACATAAGTAAAGAATGCTTTGCTGTTTTTCTTCGCATCCCTTGCCAAAGATTTCTCGTAATCTGCCTTCGCCTGCCTAACTTCCTTTGTAACTTGGTTACAGATCAACTTGTATCTATCATAGGCTTCTGTGTCATGTGTTAATTTGTATGTATCCCATGCATATGATTCGGATGGCCTGGCCTGCTATCTAATTGCAATAGAACTTTGAAATCTAAAATTTTTCCACAAGTTCAATAACACAAAACATAACACGTCCTTTGCTGCCACCCCAGGTGCCTTTCTTGTGTTTATCTTCAAGAATTTCTCCTCCACTTTACTCTCAGTTATTACAAGATTCTCTAGCTTACTGCCAGAGTTGAATACACCTCTGGAATTCCCCTCGCTGAATAACTCCTCATGTATGAATGTCGATGCAAAATATTCATTCAGTTTGTTAGCTACCTGAGCAGGATCATCAACAGTTGACCCATCGATATCAAGTGGACCAATCTGATTCACTCCCCTTCCTTGTATAGTTTCCGTAAGTAAAGAAGTCTGCTGTTTTTATTTGTATCATTTGCCAAAAATTTCTCATCTGCCTTCACTTGACTTACCTCCTTTTTGACTTGATTACACACTAGCTTATATCTATCATATATATTCTTCTGTGTAAGTTCCTGTCTGTGTAAGTTTACGTAAGCTCGAGTTACATAACTTCTGACTTATGTAAACCTTTTTTCACTCAAACTTTTTTTTTTTTTCAGTATTGCAAAATTTAATACAGTAATAAAAAAAAAAAAAAACAATTATTAATGATGAACATGGACGTACAAATTTCACAAGTGAGATTTGGAGTAACAAGCTTAAAAAAATGAGAATGAAGAGAAGCTTCTGAAAAAAAAAATTTTTTTATTTTTTTTATATGACTGAAGATTTCAGTGAAGGGGATGCACATTTCACTTATTGAAAATGCAATAAGATTGAGGTTACTACCCATTTATAACAAATTGTACTCAACAGAAAAGCCCAATAAACCAGAAACTGCAAATTGTCTATTGTTTTTCTGGTAGTGATGTCCAGAAATGCGCTTTAGTAAAAATGTGAGTATGAGAGCTCATGTGATGTGATAATAGTGTTTCCGCCCTAACCCTGTGAAGTTCTTTACAGAAAATTTCATTTTGACTGTTATCATGGTGCCGAATAAGTGACAGCAGTACTATTAAATCTGTCAAGAAAAGGAAAGCAATTGATTTTGATCGGTGAACTAAAATAATGATGTACGAAAATTGTCAAACATGAAGTATCGTGCGGAATTTAGATTTGTCAGCGTCAACACTGAACACAATGATAAAGAACAAAGACAAGATTGGCACCAATGAAATCAACTATAATAACCAAGGCTACGAAATACATGTCAGTTTTTACAGTACAATAACATGTATTTTTTTTCTTCCTTTTATGTTTTCTTTTCTTGTGTCAATCTGGCTACGGAGGGTTAATTCAGCCTTTTGAAAAACAATTTTGACAGGTCCTTTAAAACAATGAAATTTCGTGCCGCCACCACTGGTTATGTTCTATTTATTTTCTCTGCAAGGACTATTGCATGGCATTGCATCTTCCATTAAAGTAGTAGTGGCATGTGATGCAAAAAAGCAAGTGTATGAGCTTATGAAGCATCAGCCAAAAAAAAAAAAAAAAAAAAACAATTCTCTTTAAATGTTTGTCCAGTTCCTCCTTAAATTTATTTAACCTATCAACTTCCACAATGACAAATGGAAGTTGATAGATTAAATAAATAGTTAACCACCCGCTGGCTAAAGGCAAATTTCTGCACATCTATTCTACATCTGTCATTCCTTAATTTGAATTTATGCCCTCTAGGTTCATAATCGGAACAAGTGGTAGAATCCCATCAGAATTCAGCATGCTCAACCCATTCAAGGCCTTATAAACCTCAATCAGATCACCTTGCAGGTGCCTAACCTCCAGCCACTGCAATTTGCAGAACTTAAGCCTCTCTTGTTAAGAGGATCCCTTCATTCCCCTCACCAATCTTGTTGTCCTTCTCTGTACATGCTCAAGGAAATCTACATCCTTCCTTCCTAAAATGAGGCCTCCAGACCTGTATGTAGTACTCAAGGCATTGCCTTATACAGAGGGACAATCACCTCCTTTTCCCTGCTAGCAAAATTCCTATATATCATTGACAAAATGATATATAGGAATGACCTGCCCTGGCAGCCTGTCTGCATTGCTCAGAAAACTTCATATCTGACTGCACAATTAAACCCAGGTCTTTTTCATTTTCTACCACCTTAATTGTAGTACCACACAGTTGGTCCGTTTCTCTGGGGATACTTCTACCCATATGCCGCCCTTTGCATTTGTCAAGGTTAAACTTCAGTTGCTACTTCTCAGCCCATCTACCCAAATTTTCTAGTTCCTGTTGCAGTAGCACACTGCCATTACTGTCATTAACAACCCTGCAATCGTATCATTTGCAAACTTCGACACTAAGCCTGATAAACCTTCATCAATATCACTGATAAATATACAAAACAACAGTGGACCCAACACCGAACCCTGTGAGACTGGCCGGTGGAAAGCGATGCATGCCTTTGTGAACATAAGTCCACGAAGAGCAGCACCCATTAATTACCACCCTCTGTCTTCTTCCACTCAACCATCCTTTTATCCATTGTAGCAACTTACCCTTAATACCATTCTGCTCCAATTTGTACAATAGTCTAACATGCGCAACAGTGTCAAAAGCTTTCCTGAAATCCAAATATATGATATCAAAATTAATTTTTCATCCAGTTCCTTTGTAACCACATCATAACATCCTATCAAATTTGTCAGACAAGACTTTCCCTTAACAAACCCATCCTGTGTCTGAATTATTGCTGCAGTCTTGTCTAGATGATCCTGCAATGCATCTTTAACCAGTGCCTCCATTAATTTCCCTGGAACCAAAGTTAAACTAACAAGTCTGTAATTACTTGTGTCATCCTTTGATCCCCTTTGTGAATTGGGGACACATTTGCACATCTCCAGTCCATGGGGTCCTCCACTGATTCCAAGGGAGTTCTAATAATAAGGGTTTGCTTGCTTCCTTTGCTGCCTCCTGTAATATAACTGGATAGTATTAGTAACGGCCGCATGGTGCAAGAAAGCCTATGGCTTATGCTGCACCAGCCAAAAAAAAAAAAATCTGAACAAAACAATGATAAAAACAAAAAAAAAAAAAAAAATAAATAAATAAAATAAATAACTAAATAATAATAATTAATAAATAAAAAAGAAATTTATCCACCATCTGGGGTGGATAGATCCCATCCACCCCAGATGCCTTTCTTATGTTTAAATTCAATAAATTTTTCCTCTATTTTTCTCTCATTTATTACAAAATCATTCAGTTCCCTACCAGAATTTGACAAGTTTCTGACATTCCCCTCTCTGACCCCCCCCCCCTCCATGTGCGAATGTAGATGCAAAATACTCGTTCAATTTTTCAGCTACCTGAGCAGCGTCGTCAACAATGAAATGAGCGATATCAAGGGGACCAATCTGATTCATCCCCTACCTTCTAGAGTTTACATAAGGAAAGAACTCTGCTGTTTTTCTTTGCATCTTTCCCATAGATTTCTCTTAACCTGCCTTTGCCTGCCTAACTTCCTTTGTGACTTGATTACTGACCTGCTTATATCCACTACAGGTTTTTGTCATCTGATAATTTAGATGTATCCCATGCATTTTTCTTCACTGCCATCAGTCTCATTAGTTCATTTGACATCCATTTAGGCCTAAACAATATTTCTTAGTTGATAAAAAGCCTCCAAGATTAATTCTTTGAATGCTTTCCATTGAGAATTTAATGTTGGTAACATCATCAGTTGGACCCACTGTAGCGACTTGAAAAACTGTCTCAGGTCATCGTAGTCACCTGTACGAAAGCAAAAACCCTTCCCTTTACCTCTGATGGTAGTTACATCTTTGAGTAAATCCCACATTACTTATCAGAGAATCTTGGATTCTCTGATAATTAATGGATTTAAGGGAGGCCAATGTGGACTGGACACATGCAAATGCATCCCTAGTTGACATAGTGGGGGGAATCAGATGTTGACTTTAATAATTACAGACATCTTAGCTTATTCTTTTCTAAGAAAAATTATGGAGTCACTGGTTAAAGAAATAATGCAGGACTATCTAGACAGGATTGCATTCATATTGAAGTCACAGCATGGAATTGTTAAGGGACAATCTTGTCTATCAATCTATAATTGGATAATATAATGTAATAACAAAGGAACTGGATGCAAACAATTTTCACTTCATATATATAGATTTCAGAAAAGCTTTAGACTCTGTTGCACATAAGACTGCTGAACAAATTTGAGCAATGTAGCGTTAGGAGCAGATTGCTACCATGGATAAAGGGTTGTTTGAGTTGGAGGTGATAGATGTTATCAGTGGGCACTGCTCTTCTTGGTTTTATGTTATTAGCAGTATTCACTAGAAGTAAACTGGGTCCATTGTTGTTTTTTATATTTATCAATGATACTGATATTAATGTGTTAGTTTGCAGGGACACAAAGGTTGACAGTGTTTAATGACAGTAATCAGGGTATACTGTGCTACAACAGGATCTGGACATATCTGGGCAGATAACCTGAGAAGTAGTAATTGAAGTTTAACATTGAGAAATGCTCGTTACTGTATATGGGTAGCATCAATCCCAAGAATAATATATCAGTTGAGTTGTACTACACTCAGTAGTGGAGAATGAAAAAGAACTGGGGAAATTAATCACGCAATCAGACATCAAGTACTCTGATTAGTGCAGATTGGCCTACTACATCCATAGTTTTGTCAACGCTTTGAACAGATTGAGTAAGCTCAATGCTTATGAAACCCTTAAAACACCTGTTATTTTTCTGTTTGCACTCTGGGATGTTGCTTATGCTCTTGTTGGCCTTTTGATCAAATGGAGATTTCAAGTAAAAGTTGCCAGTGGAGATGGAATATTATTTCACACTGCAAGTACATTGTGTATCTTCATAACTAAACAATATTTATTTTTTTCAACTAGAAAACGTAATATGGCATTAATATAAACAAGTTGTGGCATTAATATAAACAAGTGATATGAGACACATTAAGAGAAATGCACTATATATACACACCACATGTTAAACCAACCATGGCTACCACTAAAGGTTTTCTCACTGTTACTTTCATTAAATTTAACCTTTACATTGCCAGAGATTTAAAGACTTAATTTTTCAGCCAGAAAATTTATTTTGTCCATCTTATCTTTGTAATAATTTTAGATTTCATCATTACAGAGGTTTCAACATGTATAATTTGCTATTTATCCTTAATGATTGTTGTGATAGTTGAGCAATTCATATCAAAACTAGAATAACTTTACTTTTTTTTTTTCTCTCCACTACTATAGAATTTTATGGCATCCATTTTCTTCTCATGTTTACAGTGATTCTTTTTAAGTGCAGTCATTTTGTCCATCCATTTTTTGCTTACCATGAATATTGTTGGTATAAAAGTGCATATTTCAAAGAAAGGTAGCCAAATGAATGCATACTAAGGTAAGCATAGTGTGGTATCATGGATTTTTTTTTTTTTTTATGTAAACCCCAAACACGAGAGGTATTAGAACCTATAGTAGTTAGTACTGTACTTGGGTTGGAGGTTGAGAAGATGAAATAAGATATTTGTTGATATTGGACTTGAACTTCTGTAGACTGTAATTTTTAGGAAATATACGAAGGAAGGTTGTTCCAGAAAATGGCAGTTGAATGAATAAGCGAGGAAGAAGAAAAGTTGGTTCTGTGAGTTTGAAGTTGGACAGTAAATGGATGTTGGCTGGTGGCTGCACGTGTTCCGACTGTTTGAAAGAGGGAGCAGGAATTATAGAAGCCAATTCAGAAGAACAGTGCCCATGGAAATATCTGTAGAAGAGGCATGCAGCAGAAGCAGTACATCTATGAGACAGCGAGTGGAGAGACTCTGTTAGAGATGAATCATTAATTAACCTAACTGCCCTCTTCTGAATGGAATCAAGAAGCCTGAGAGGTTTTGGGGGCACCACCCCAGATGTGGGAACAATAATCCATGGTAGGGCAGGTTTGAGATTTGTACAGAGTGAACAGCTGTTTGGAAGAAAAGTAATGCAGAGGAAGCAATATTTGTAATGTGCTTGTGCCAAGAGAGATTAGAAGTCAGGGTAATCCCCAAAATGGATATATCATTTTGCCTAGAAATCGGAGTGTCACCAAAGATAAGGATAGGACAGAAGATTCCTTTTTGCAAGATATAAGACAAGACTGTGTTTTAGAAGGATTGAAATCAACTGAGTTGCCTTTGTCCCACTGGAGAATTACCTGAAGATCCGCATTTAAGGAATTAGTAGCAGATTTTCGAGAAGTTGAATCTGATTGAGCAGGAGAAGGTTTCTCAAAATGGAAAGTGGAATGCAATGTGCTATCATCGGCAAAACTATGGATAGGATTTCCAGTCAATGGAAGGTCATTAAATATTCAAGAGGAAAAGAGTGGGGGAAAGAACTGAACCTTGGGGGACACCCGCATTGGTGGAGAAGTTAGAAGACAGAGCCATCTACCATCATCCTCAGTGAGCGATCAGAGAGAAAACTGGATAACCAATTACAAAAAACATGGGAAACCATAAGATGAAAGTTTGTTTAGAAGACCTTTATGCCAAACATTATCGAAAGTCTTTGAGATATCAAGAGCAACTACTTGTGTTTCACCGAACATTTCCATTGAATTAGTCCATAATTGGCTAACATAAGCCAGAATATCAACAGTGGATCGACACTGATGGAATCCGTAATGGTGATAGTTGATCAAAGGTTTCTAGTAGTTTAATAAGAGTTGGCAGTTAACGGATTTCTCCATTACTTTAGAAAGAGTAGAAGTAATTGCAATGGGACGATAATTGGATGGGACAGATTTGTCACCCTTTTTAAGAACAAGTGGAGAAACACCATCGGGACCTTGAGCTTTCTTAGCATCAAGATTCGTCAAAATCCTTCTGACATCCTTTTGGCGCAAGACCACAGGAGGCATTGAATGGAGCGTGTTGGGAATGGTGGGAGGTGTTTTACCAAGATCATTAATAAATGAGTCGGAAGAAAAGTGGAATGCTAGCAGGTCATCTTTATATTTGGCTGAAGTGACAACAGAACCATCAGGTTTGGACAGAGGTGGGAGCATAGATGGGCAAAAGTTGCAGCTAATAGCTTTGGCTAGAGACCAGAATGCTCGACTACCATTAGGGCAAGAAGCAAGTTTTCTACTCTTAGCCTGTTCAAATTCTAGTTTGGACTGATTAATAACTGCTTTACAATTGTTGCGAGCTTAGGTGTATGCAGAAAACGAAGCTGAAGAATTAGAAACAACCAATTACGATATGCAACATTCTTCTCTTGAACAGCCTTTGCACATTTATTGGAAAACCAAGGTTTAGTTGAAGGATGAGATTTTAAAGAGGAGTGTGAGATAAAGGATTCCATTCCTGCAAGAATAATTTCACTGACACGATCTGAGCAAACGTTAGACATCAGAAGTTTTGAAACAATAATCTGACCAAGGAAAAGAAATCTCTCAGGTCATCCCATTTTGCATTCTTGTAATGCCAAACAACACGAGGTTGGGAATAGCCATGAGATAAAGGCTCCATTGGAGAAGAGACAATCACCAAGTTGTCATCTGAAGTGCCTAAAGGACCTCTCACTTCGACCGTGTACTTAGAAGGGTTGTTTGTGAGAAAAAGATCAGGTGTGTTGGCTGTATTATTAGGATTGTCCGGTATTCTTGTAGGTAAATGAACAATCTGTGCAAGGTCATTAGTCATTGCAAAAGCCTCAGCATCTCGACCAGCTGGGTAGGTGTGACTAGAAAACGGAAGCCAGCTGGAGTTATGAACATTAAAATCACCAAGGAAAATTACCCCACTGTTAGAAAAGTTGGACTGGAGAGAGAGAGAGAGAGAGAGAGAGAGTGAGAGAGAGAGAGTCAAGTTGTAACGAGAGGAAGTCAAAGAGCTCCAAGTGATTAGTGGAGTTGGGTGAACGGTAGACACAATATATAAATTTACAGAATGAGGTTGAGAGATTTTAAGCCAGATAAGATCGAAGAGAGGAGATTCCAAATTACCAATTCTCTGACAGAGAACGCACATATGCACAAGTACCACCTTTGAGGCGAAAGGAATCATACAGCGAATAATTTGGGCATCTGAGATGAGCAGTATTTGAATCAACCGATAACTGAGATTCTTTCAGAAAAAGTACATGTGGTTTGGCAGACTGCAAGTGGAAATTGACATCGTTGAGATTAGAATTGAGACCAGGTATATTTGTGAAATGAATTAGGAAGTGTTTGGGAGGTTTAGATCTTTTTGCAGATAAGCTTACTCTATTAGTACGACAATTCATGGTGTATTCAGTAGTAAGAAAAAGTGGGTGGGATATGAAGTAATGAAATTTTTGGATATGGCATACACATGGTAAGAATATATCCAGATCCTTGACATAACATGGCCTCGACAATGCCCCCCGCGCGCGCACACACACACACTACTCTGACTTCCTCCAGTCACTATCTGGCAGAGTAGAGGTAGCAAGATTATACACCAGCTGATCCGGAAACCTCCTAAAGAGTTACCAATAGGTTCGATCCGGTGTACTAACTAGCAGCCAGCCTGCGAACACCGTTTTAGAGCTGTACCCTTGAAATGTAAGGAATAATGGATCTCGCCACGATGTTCATCATAACCTCAAAAGTCATCAATCATACTGTATGATTTAAGAGATGGGGAAGGGTTGCACGGAACTTAGCTCTAGAAACTAAACATGGATTCCACCACTTCAAGCTTCCAATAAGCAAAGTGGTGGTATTGCACCAGTTGATGAGAGTCCTCTTCCACCAATTCTGCCTGGTAACATGGAGGGGTGGCATTGCTTCATGTGGTGTGGGTGCCACACCTGGATCCCTGCTTAAGTTGGTTCACACCTGGGTTGTCACCCACCATGTACTTGTGCATGGAGGTTATACCCAGGATTACTACAGTTCCACCATCGTGAAGGTGCAAGCAGAGGATTTGGCTGTCACAGACCGTCCGGACTTTGCCGAAATTGGGTACACTTGACTTGAGTGTCACCCGCACACACAAGTCAAGTGTGTGCAGGTGACACTCAAGTTTTAGTTTTAGACACACGTTTTAGACTCCCAGGTAAGAAGTTCAGCTTGTCTGGCATATCTGAGAGAATGTCTGTGACAACCTCAAGGATTGATCAGTTATTGCATTCTTTGGAAAAAAAAATCAGATAGTTTTTTACTTAGTTCATTACTTAGAAATTATAACATAAATGTTTCTACAATTTGGAGATGAAAGTTGACTGCCCATGCTTAGATTGCTCATACTTGCTGAAATTTTTGGTATATTTTGAAAGTAATTGTTTATGGAACTCTAAATTTCATGTAGTATGGTGTAAAGAAAAGATTTAAAACAAAAAAAAAAATTCCATAATATTTTGCCATATGCACACTAAGTGTGCAAATGGCAAAATTTTTCAGGTTGAGGGAAAATTGCTTAGATTTGTGAAATTCAGTTTCTGTAAGATTGATTGTTTAACCAGTGTCAAAATAAAGAATAAAGTGTACTACTGTCTTGTTTTATTTATTTTTCTCTTTCCCACTTTTTCCTCCTGTTGTTTTTGAACTAATTTTGTTAATTTTCTGTGCCTTTCATAGCTATCAACTAGACTCATTTTCATTTAATCCCTTGCTGATTTAGTTATGTTTTTCTGCCTGCAGACAACAAAGTTATCCACTTTAATTATAACCACAATGAATATATGAATGGAAAACCTAAGGTGGAAGGGTAGGAATCATAATGAGTAGGTCCCAGTAGTAGTAGTTATAACTGATGTGATATTGCTGATAAAGAAAAGTGAGACGCAAAATTTTTTTTTTTTTTTTTTTTTTTGCATATTTTAACTTATTTTAGTTCCTCAGGACTTGGTTCTGACACATTCTCATAATTTTTATATAAATGTGTTGTACATTGTTATTAATAATATGAGTATTAAGTTTTTTAGATGAAGCTCCGAAGGTTATTTGAATGTTTTGGTATTTTCAGAACCAGGTGCTGAACCCTTTCCATTACCATTTGCTACAGCTTTGTTTTCTTTCCTTTATCATCTGGCTAGTTATGAAAGTGGTATGTATAAAATTTATTTTATATATTTTATTTTTTTCATGATATTTATTTTTTAATAATTTAACATGAAAAAACATGAAATAATTTACATAGTATTGGATTTATGGTTCTATTAATATTCTGAATTCGTAGTTGTATTCTTAATTGCTCAGAAATTTCTCAACCGCTTTTCAGTTTCCCCCATTTATTTTAAACAGTGGTGCTTCCGAAGGTTTGATTTTTGGTGTGTTGTTTAATCTGAATATTAATGATTGCTTTTTATTACTCATAATACCAATACAGTAATACCCCGACTTACGCGAACTCAGAGTTATGCGGTTCTTGATTTTTTCGTTTGGGAACACTGCCGCCCACTATCTTCAAGGTCGTTTTTCACATGTTATCGATATATGGTGCGACGGCAGAGAGTGAGAGCGAAAGATGAACAAAATTCAACTTTACTTGCGCATGAGCTGCACACATATACAAGAATTTGTATTCCAACTGTCATATTTATATGTGTGCATTCGAATTCGTGCTCAACGTTTGTCGGAAATTACATCGTTTTCATGAGAGAAATGGATCGCGTTGGTCGAGCCGTATACAGTCAGGCCTCGTATAACATGTGTTTACACTACACGAATTCGATCATACACTTTATAAATACGGTAACGATATCTTATAATATAACACGAACCGAATTGGCTTATACATAATTCGTCTTTGTGTTTACAAGAAATGGCAGTCGAACGCAGAATCACCCCAACCGAACGTGACACGATGGAATGAAGAGACGATTCTGAAAATGTATTTGTTTTAGGAACACATTTCACCATAATAACGTAAAAACCAACACAATTCCAGCTATCGGTATGCAATTAGATGGAGTTTACTACCAGTTTATAACAGATTCCACTAGCAGAAACGCAACTGGATTTTTATTGTTTTATGGTAGTAACCCCTAGAAATGTGAGGTGTTAATAGTGTATCTCTGCCTTTATGGTGTTGTTTATTCAGTTGCTACATGCGTGCAGCTTTGTTTATGCGTATCAAGCGTGCCTCCTCGTTTTGTAATTTTGCTTTATTCCCTAAAAATAGTAAAATACTTAAAAGGTGTGAAAAGGAAGCGTACTGGTGAAGACACTGCAGATTCAGAGAGAAAAAGAAAAGCAATTATCGATAAACAGGCGGACTGGATCAAAAATTCTTACCCGGGAAAATTTATAGTGGCCTCATACTATGGTTTATGGCCAAAATCACACAGGCCCACCGGGGTTTCCCCCGGTAAGGCTTATGGCTAGTGCACCTCTGTCGATAAAGAAAAAATATGAAATTGTGAAACGCTTTGAGCGAAATGAAAGACCATGTGATATTGCTCGTGCTACAGGCCTAAATGAGGCAACGGCGAAAAGCACGACAATTGCAAACTTGACAGAAGGTCTTAGCTCAATTGAAAAGGGCTTAAAAATTTTAGAAAACAGACAACAACGAAGAACGTGTTATAGCTACAAAGCAAGGAATGAAAAAATTAATAGCTTGCTACGAAGAAATTCTGCGTGAAAAAAAGAAGTCTCTGTGTTGTCAGAAGAATTTGTTAGATTTTATGAAGCCATTGACATCGAAATAACTTTTTTACGTAAGTCTTATTTTTTTAATACATATTTTGTATTAATATGTATAAAGAACTGCAATTTTATTAATATTTTTCTTCTAAACTAGTGTTTTTGTTAGTCCTTGGTCCCAATTAAAAAAAATTTATATGTATTTGTATGCAAAGTTGTTCCCCGACTTACGCGAATTCGACTTAAAAGCGATTTTCGTCGGACCCACCTATCGCGTAACTTCGGGGTATAACTGTATTGAGTTCATGGCATATGCTGAAAGTTTAAAATTTTACAGTTATAATTAGTAACCTATATAATCTTAGCATGATATCTCATGATTGGGGAAACTGAAATTAATTTCTTATTAAACATATTAGCATTAGTAGAGGAATTTGATGCAAGAAAGCAAGCTTATGCAGCATCAGCCAAAAAAAAAAAAAAAAAAAAAAAAACCCACTTCCACTTCACCCCTCTGTTCGTTCAAAATACCTGTCCAGCTGAGCCTTAAACTTATTTAGGCTATCAACCTCCACCACAAGGGATGGAAGTCTGTTCCACCAACCAACCACCCGCTGGCTAAAGGCAAATTTCCGCACGTCTATCCTACATCTGTCTTTCCTCAATATGAATTTATGCCCTCTCAGGTGATTTTTCTGAGCTAGAGGAAGAATCCCATCAGCATTGAGCATGCTTAAACCATTCAAGGCTTTATACACCTCTATCAGATCACCTCACTGGTGCCTAGTCTCCAGACACTGTAATTTGCAAACCTTAAGCCTTTCTTTGTAAGAGCACCCCTTTGTTCCATTCACTAATCTTGTTGCCCTTCTCTGTACTCGTTCCAGCAGCTCTACATCCTCTTGAAATGAGGCCTCCAGACCTGTATACAGTACTCTAGGTGTGGCCTGACCATCGCCTTATACAATGGAATAATCACCTCCTTATCCCTGCTGGAAAAATTCCTGTATACCATTGACAATACTCCATGAGCTACTCTTGCAGCCCGTCTGCACTGCTCAGAGAACTTCATATCTGCCTGCACAACCACCCCCAAGTCCCTTTCATTCTCTACCACTGTCAGTGTAGTACCACAGAGTTGATACGTTGCTCTGGGGTTGCTGTTTCCCATGTGCAGTACTTTACATTTGTCAATGTTAAACTTCATTTGCCACCTCTCAGCCCATCTGCTCAACCTTTCCAGATCCTGTTGCAGCAGCATCGTGTCAGTAGTGTCCTTGTCAACCCTGCCAACCTTTGTATCGTCTGCAAACTTGCACATTAAGCCCTATATACCTTCATCAATATCATTTATAAATACAGAAAACAATAATGGACCCAACACTGAGCCCTGAGGGACTCCACTAATAACATCAGTCCACGATGAGCAGTGTCCATTGATTACCACTCTGTCTTCTCCCCCTCAACCACCCCTTTATCCATAGCAGCAATTTGCCTCCAATGTCACACTGCTCCAATTTGTGTAGCAGTCTTCCATGTGCAACAGTATCAAAAGCCTTTCTAAGATCCAAGTATATAATATCAAAGTTATTCCCTGCATCCAGTTCTTTTGTGACTGCATCATAGTATCCAATCAAGTTGGTCAGGCAAGACTTCCCCTTAACAAAACCATGCATATCAGGTCATGTACATTTAATATCGTTAGTACCCACTGTACATTTAATATCGTTAGTACTCGCAAACACATTCTGCTTCTGGACCACCTATCTTTTATTACAAAAAAATGTTACCTGTTTTCCTGACAGTGGAGTCCCTCAATAAAACTAGATCACCTTCGACGAGAGCAGTCTGCAGGTGATATTCTTTTCTGTGACCTGAATTGGGGGTGCATCACTTGGCAGGTCATGAGATACTTGAGTCCCTGACCAACTCCCAGTTACATGTGTTTCTAGGGCAAGGACTTGTTTCTTCACTGACTCAAATTCTTCTCATAACACACCAAGTTCTAATTTGAGATTGATACACTCCTTGCATCATTTACAAAGAAAGAAATCGTCAATTGAGCTAGGTGTGTGTATCTTTCCTAATTCACCCAACATTGACCTGTAATTAAAAATAGATTTTATTGAAACAGCATGAAACTTGTTCAGTTACTATTTGAAGCGTTATACATAAGTATACAGAAATTTTTAACTCTAACACTACCTGTTTTCATACTCAGGCCATGATCTTTTCAAACACCTCTTTTAGACTAAAATTATGCCTGAAACAAGAGCAGCAAAGCTCAAAAAGCTCAAAGCAGCAGGAATGATTTTGCTCAGGAGTTATCTGGTTATCTTCCAAATCAGAGTTAAATACAGTGCATCTTGGCACCATTTATTGTTATGTGAAGTTGGACATGATACAGCCATAGTGATATCTTTGTGTCCTTTTGTTGCAGAGTGTGAGGAAATTCATCAGAACAGGGTTCTAATGAATTTCCTCTGATGTTGTGATGAAGTTCTGATGAGGTTCTTATAATGTTTATTCATGGAGGCCCAGTGATGGACAGGTGCAATTATCTCCTCAATTTAAAGACCTCTAAGCTTGATTTCTCTTCCAAAGAAAATAGTGGAGCCATTGACTAAAGTAGTAATGCAGGATCATCCACCCAGGAATGGGTTGTATGGCAATCACAGCATGGACTTATGGGAGAACTTGTATGAGCAATCTGATTAGATACCATGATGCACTAATAAAGGAACTAGATGAAAAAAAAATTGGTTTTCAGAAAAGCTTTTTATATTATTCCACATGACTGTTATACAAACTGGATTAGTGTTGCAGTGGGGCAAGCTACTGCCATGGATAAAGCGATAGTTGAGTGGGAGAAGACAGAGTAGTTATCAGTGGGCACTGCTCCTCTTTAACTATTATTAGTAGAGTTCAAGTTCATCAGTGCATCTGAGATGTGGCAATTGAAGTTTAACATTGTCAAATTCAAGATATTGCCTGTGTGGTACCTTGAAGTGGTGAAACCCATGTTTAGTCTCTAGAGCAAAGTTTCCGGCATCCCCCCCCATACTTCTCCTTCAACCCATGCACGGTACTAAGTACTATAGGTTTTGATACCTTTCATGTTTGGGGTTCTCATAAAAAAAAAAAAAAAAAAACACTCAGGGTTTTGGAGAATGAAAAAGACCTGGTGGTAACTGTGCAGTCAGACATGAAGTTCTCTGAGCAGTGTAGATCAGTCCGGGACAAATCATGGGACTTTATCATTGATAGATACAAAGCAATTTTGCCAGCAGTGACAATGAAGTAATTATTCTGCTGTATAAGGCAACAGTAAGGCCACATTGATTATATATTGCATACAGTTCTGAAATCATCAGCCATTTTCAATCCATTGCTAGATGAAGCCCTCTCTAGAAACTTTCCAGTTCCTTCTGTTTTGTGTAATGGCCATCTATTTACTATCTACGAACTTGTGAATTTCATCTTTCCATCTCTGTTGTTGTTTTCCAGGGTTTCTTTTAGCTTCTCTTTGGTACCATTCTGTTATTTTCTTAGTCCATCTGTCATCTCTTCGAGCTATGTGTCCTGCCCAAAACCATTTCAGTACTTTAGCTTTGATAAGAATGTCCTTTATTTGTGTTTGCCGCCTGATCCACATGTTTCTCTTATCTAACAGTCTGATTTCTAATATAATTCATTCCATTCTTCTTACTGTTTAGTTTTCAGCTTCTCTTCCATTCTTTTGGTGAGTGCCCAAATTTCACTTCCATAAGTCATGCTGGAGAGTATACATTGGTTCAGTATTTCACATTTCAGACAAATTGGGATATTGCTCCTCAGTATGTGACTGTATTTCCTGAATGCTATCCATCCGAAATTTATTCTTCTCTTCACTTCCAGCCATTTATCATCATTATTATTATTATTAGCCATATGGTGCAAGGAAGCCTGAGGCTTATGCTGCACCCCAGCCAAAAAAAAAATTCCCATATTACCTAGAGAGTAGAAAGGAATCACCAAGAAATTGTCCCAGATACGTATATGAATCCACCTTTTCAATTACTGCTCCTTCAATGATTATATCCCTATCTTTTTTTTTTTTTTTTTTTTTTTATGAAAACCCCAAACACGAAAGGTATCAAAACCTATAGTACTTAGTACCGTGCATGGGTTGAAGGAGAAGTATTGGGGGGGGAGGGATGCCGGAAACTTTGCTCTAGAGACTAAACATGGGTTTCACCACTTCAAGCCTCCAATAAGCAAAGTGGTGGTATTTCACCGTTTGATGAAAGTCATCTACCACCTAGAGTCATCCAAACACACTGGATCTCTGTGCTGCAGATTTCCCACAGGATTTAGACAAGTCTTTTTGAGGACAGAATTTCACAAATGGCTTACTGTTAAGTCCCTTATAAGCCCTAGGCTTTTGCAAAAAAAAAAAAAAAAGAGGGGAGTTGCTTCTCCCCCACAGGTAACAATACAGCTGACCTCTGAACTTTCTCAAGCTTGGCTACACACAGGACTAATAGTGCACTTGGATGCAAGGTACGGCTAGAGCTTGGCAGCCAGGCACATCAGAGGTCTGTGGCATACTTGTTCATCATTACTTTTGTTTTTGCCATATTCATCTTTAGTCTGAAATCCTTAACTCTGCATAAGTTTTTCCTCTAATTTGTTGGAATCGTGGCCTATGATCACAATGTCATCTGCAAATCGTAAATGGTTTAGGTACTCTCCGTTCACATTGACTCCTTTCTGCGATCAGTCCAGTCTTCTGAAAGCTTCCTCAAGGGCAACTTCAGAGATATTGTCTCCTTTTCGAACTTGTTTCTCAATTTTAAATTTGCTACTAATAAAGGAGGTATCATTCTCATATTTTTTCAAAATCAATGTATGGGGTGTCTCTGCCTTATCTTTCTAGTACCCGAAACATTGCTTTATACTGTATGGGGTCAAATGCTTTCATAATCCACAATTGCCAGCCATAATGGTGCTTTTATATTCATTTGCTTTCCATTAGCTGTGTTATTACGTAAAGGTGGATTCATAGTTGAGAACCCAGGGGCTCACATCTGGTGAGTATGGGCTTGGCACACCCAGGGTCCTCAGCTGAATATCATAATTCTTCTCTTTCTTGGTGATTCCCTGCTATCTATCTCTCCCCCCCTTTCTCTCTCTCTCTCTCTCTCTCTGGCCTAAAGCCTGCTTACTCTTTCGGTTAATTCTCATCAAGTATTCTTTCTAATAGTGATGACCCTTGTGAACAACTTGTAGATGTTGGACAACATGCTGATTGGTCTATAATTTCTGATTTATCTCCTTTCTTATGCAGCAAAATTATGATTGCTTTATTCCACTCCTTAGGTGTCATGCCTTTTGTAATGTATTTTTTAAAGACTTTTGCCAATTTCTATGTCATGTCTCTTCCAATTCTAACAACTTTACGGTAATGTCATCTTCATCTGGGGCTTTCTGATTCTTCATTTTCTTCAATGCATGCTCTAACTTATCAGGAAGGATATTGGGTATGTCGTACGTATTGCTAATTTGTGGTCCATCTTCCCCATTGCTGGCATCATTCCCTTGCCCCTTATATAATTCTTTAGTAGTCTTCTTCTATTTGAATTAAATTATGCCTTCTCTGCTATTTCTAAGTACACTGTCACTATTCTACAGATTCAGTATCATTTGTCTTTCTGTATTACTGCTCATGACTGCTGATTTAAATGTTTTTTTTTCCCTTAATGCCTTTTCTACTTTCCTTGTGTTAAATATTTTTAGTTCTGAAATATGCCTCGTTTTAGGAAGGATGTGGATCTGTTAGAATGGGTGCAGAGGAGAGCAGCAAGGTTAATGAGGGGTACAATAAGGTAATCTTAACAAGAAAAACTTCAGTTCTGCAAACTGTTGTCTAGAAACTAAGCACTTTATTAAGTGCTTAAGATCTGATTGAGTTGTTTTAGTTGTTCAGTGAAGTAAGCTAAATGTTGACAGTGTTCTTACTCTTGCACAAACAACACATAAGTTGGCATAAATTTAAATTGAGTTAGGATGGTTACCCGATATATGTAGAGAAATTTGCTTTCAGTCAGAACATAGTTGATCGTTGAACAAACTTATTTTATTGTTGAAGTGGGTAATTAGAGTAAATTTAAGGAGGAATTAGACAGATTTTTAGAGGGGATGGACATGTAACACAGGGTTTTTTGAATTTTTTTTTTCACAGGTTAGGGGGTGTGGAGACATAACTAGTCAACCCTATACAATTTTTTTTTCCCCCCTCCAGAAAATGATTTCTGGGATATGCAAAATTTGAGAGATTACTGAAGTTTTTGCCAGTTTCTGTGTAATGTCTCTTCCTCCCAGTTCCAACAACTCTACAGTAACATTACTTCTCCTTAAATTAATCTATAACAGATCTTTCTCTTGCTAGTATGTGTCTAGAATGCTAAAATCTAATTTTCAGAATTTTTATTTATTTATTATTATTATTATTATTTTTTTTTTTTTTTGAGAGAGAGAGAGAGAGAGAGAGAGAGAGAGAGAGAGAGAGAGAGAGAGAGAGGGGGGGGGGGTTTCTGCATTTTTTTAAAAATGATTTGCACCTTCGTGCGATTGCATGCAAAATTATAGTTCATTTTTCGAGCCCTAAAAACATCTTTATGTAATGGCATTATCAAACAAGGACATTCATGAAGATATTGTGAATACCTTAGCAGAAATTGTTCCCATTGTATGCAGTAGTCAGAACTTGATTGGCTGAATTTTGAAAGAAATTCAGCAAATCAAGCATCAAAATAAAATAAACAGCGGAGTAAATTGAATGACCATCAACAGCAGCCATTCCAGAAACACCAGGAAAGTTCATGACATGATGAACTGTTAGAAAATAGAAGCAGTAGTAGTGCCATATGATGCAAAAAAGCCAGCTTTGAAAGCATCAGCAAAAAAAAAAAAAAAAACCACCATAACCTGTCCATTCCTTCCAATAATTTGTCCAGTTCTTCCTTGAATTTACTCAAACCATCCATTTACACAACAACAGGTGGAAGTTTATTTCAATAATCAACCACTTGCTGGCTGAAGGCACACCTCCACATACCTATCTTTGTCATAGTGTCTGCTGTCATAGTAGAAGCTACAACACCTCAGTTGAATGGGTGAAAAACATTGTTTAAAATGAATTAAGTGCAATAAAGGTTTCTGTGCAGTGAAATCTCAAGATTTGGTTAACCTGGCACTTCAGAAATAAGGATATATATGGGAAATGGCTTTAACAAATCAAATGACCAAAAATGTAGCTGGAATATTTAAGCTAACCTTACATGGAATGAATAGGATATAGGTGGAATAACTATTTACTAATATAATTAATTTATCCATAGTTTGTGAGAAAAGCCAGCAGCAAAAGTGTTAAAAAGTAAACGATATCCACAAACAAAAAATCACCAGAGGAGACAGCAGCAATTCCCAAAATAACTAAATCCTTTAGAATAGGGATCAGCAACCTATTTCTCTGCAAGTGCCATTTTTGTTCATTACAACTATAAAAGGAACAGCTATGCATGCCTCTTGGACAGTTGTATATGAAATAATTAAGGAATTAAAAAGGCTTATACCATTTTAGCCTACTTGGCATTCAAATGTGATATATTAATAAAGTGGTATGCTGTTATGTAATGTAATAAATTATTAATTTTAATATAATAACTGGTGTGGTGCAGAAAATCTTTCTGCATGCAATCTAATGACATTCGTGTGTATACTTGTTGATGCCTGTTGTAGAGTCTAATCAATGATGGAAGTTCAAGATATTTTGTCACATGACATGCATCGGAACAGAGCCATAGCAGTTATCCTAGAAGCAGGTAAACCAAAGATTGAAATTTTGTATGGGCAGGATTACATTCATCATTATAATAAAAGGTGACTCAAAGTTTTTGAAATCATGTAATTTTATTAAAGTTACATACTTCAGATTTTTACAATTTCTCAAAGTATTCACCCTTAGAATCTATACAAGCTTTCATCCTTCTAATTCAACTATCAAAGAAGTTTGACCAGTCTTCTCTGGAGATCATATTTATTCCATTGATGAAGGCCTGAAAACCTTCTTCATCCAGAAAAATTTAGGAGTGTGTTGTAGGCCTAATGACTCAGAAGAGTATAATGAACAACTGTACAGAGAAATAGTGGGCCAGTAAATCAAATTGTCTCTTAATGGGGGATTTTAATTTCCCAGATATTGACTGGAACTTGTGGGTTGGTCATTCACACACTAACAAGGCTTTTGTTAATTTATTGGATAATTGTTTTCTACAGCAGCATGTTCAGGAAGTAAATATAGGGAGTAATACTGTTGATCTGATTATCAGTAGTGATTCTTCATGCATTAAGAATCTGCAGATAAAGGAACCACTAGTGGTTCCTTTATCTGCAGTGATCACAGTGTGGTGATGTGAGATTTACTTAAAGATGTAAATAACATTAGGGGTAAAGGGAAGGATTTTTGCTTTCATAAAGGTGACTACAGTGTCTGAGATTATTTTTAAATTCTATATAGTGGGACCAACCGATGATCTTATCAACAACAAATTCTAAATGGGAAGCATTCAAAGAATTAATTTTGGAAGTTACTAGGCTTTTCATACTAACTAAGATTGTTCAAAGTTTAGGCCTAAATGGATGTCAAATGAACCAATTACACATGTGGCAGAGAAGAAAAATGCATGCGATACATAGAAATTAACAAGTGGCACAGACGCCTGGTGGTAGATATAAGCTGGTCAGTAATCAAGTCCCAAAGGAGGTTAGGCAGGCAAAGGCAGATTATGAGAAATCTTTCAGCAAAGAGTACTTTACTTATGTAAACTCTAGAAGGAAGGGGATGAATCAGATTGGTCCACTTAATATTGATGGTTCAACTGTTAATGATCCTGATCAGGTAGCTAGAAAACTGAATGAGTATTTTGCATCCTCATTTACACATGAGGAGGGGAATGTCAGAGGTGTATTAAACTCTGGCAGTGAGCTAAGTGATTTTTGTAATAACTGAGAGAAAAGTGGAGCAGAAACTGTTGAAGAGAAACAATAAGGCACCTGGATACGTGGGATCTATTCATTTATACTAAAGGAGGCAGCAAAGAAAGTAAGCAAACCCTTAACCATAATTATGAGAGCTTACTTGGACTCAGGGGAGGTCACATTTGCACGTTGATTGGAGATGTGCAAATGTGACAAAGGAAGATCAAAGCGTGACACAAGTAATTACAGACCTGTTAGGTTAACTTCTGTTTGCAGGAAATTAATGGAGGCACTGGTTAAAGAAGCACTGCAGGATAATCTAGACAAGACCTCAGTTATAGCTCAGACATAGTATGGGTTTGTTAACAGGAAGTCTTGTCTGACAAATTTGATTGGATACTATTATGTGGTCAGAAAGGAATGCAAAGAATAATTTTGATATCATATACTTGGATCTTAGGAAGGCTTTTGATACTGTTGCACATTGAAGAATGCTGTACAAATTGGAGCAGTGAGGCATTGGGGGAAATTTCTATGGATAACAGGACTAATTGAGTGGGAGAAGATGGAGAGTGGTAATCATTGGACACTGGTCTCTGTGGAGTGGAGTTCTCCAGGGTTCAATGTTAGGTCCATTGTTGCTTTCTGTATTTGTATTTTTTAATGATATTGATGAAGGTATATTGGGCTTTAATGTCCAAGTTTGCAAATGATACGAAGGTTGGCGGAGATGTTAATGACACTAATGAGAGTATGCTGCTGCTGCAACAGGATCTAGAAAAGTTGAGCAAATAAGCTGAGAAGTGGCAACTAAAGTTTAACATTAACAAATGTAAAGTACTGCATATTAGTAGCAGTAACCCCAGAGTAGTGTATCAACTGTGTGGTGCTAAACTCAAGAGTGGTAGAGAATGAAAAGGACCTGGGAGTGCAAAGGTAGCTTATGGTGTCTTGTCAATGATATACAGGAATTTTTCTAGCAGGGATAAGATGATTATCCCCCTGTTTAAGGCAATGGTCAGGCAACACCTTGAGTACTATATACAGGTGCGGAGGTCTAATTTTAGGAGGGATGCCACTGGGATGAGTACAAAGGACAGCAACAAGATTGGTGAATGGAATAATAGGTTGCTCTTATGAAGAAAGGCTTAAGTTTTGCAAATTAACGTGTCTGGAGATTAGGCATGTGCAAGGTGATTTGATTGAGGTGTATAAGGCCTTTAAAGGTTTGAGTAAGCTCAATACTGATGGGATTCTCCCTCTTGCCCAGATTAATCACCTGAGGGAACAGATTCAAATTGAGGAAAGACAGTTGTAGAATAGACATGTGGGAATTTGCCTTTAGCCAGCAGCTGGTTGATTTCTGGAAGAAACATCCATCTGGCATTGTGGAAGTGGACAGCTTATATAAATTCAGGGCAGAACTAAAACATTTGGAGTGAATGTTTGGGTGAAATGGGAAGAGATATTTTTTTTTGGCTGATGCTGTATAAGCTTGCTTTCTTGCATCATATGCCTGTGCTAATGCTAATATCAAATTTTTTCCCTTTTTAGTAGAATTTTGACATTTGGGAATAAAAATAAATCATAAGGCACCAAGTCTGAAGAATAAGGTGGATGGGTGTCTAACTGAACACCAGAAGTGGCTAAAAAAGTAGTGTTGGAGCTCAAGTATCCTCTATAAGAGCCCTTACTCACATTTTGCATGGTGCAGCAAGATCCCTTGAAGTAGTTTTTTTAGGTCTTTTTTTTTTTTTTTTCTTTTTCCCTTCTCAAATACTTCAAGAAGACAATTAGCACCAGAAGTGGCTAAAAAAGTAGTGTTGGAGCTCAAGTATCCTCTATAAGAGCCCTTACTCACATTTTGCATGGTGCAGCAAGATCCCTTGAAGTAGTTTTTTTAGGTCTTTTTTTTTTTTTTTTTCTTTTTCCCTTCTCAAATACTTCAAGAAGACAATTAGTAGTATACCACTGATTATTGATATTCCTTCAGTTTACAATTTCTAAACATACACTTTTTCTGAAGAAACAAGCAACCATTTGTTTTCGAATAATTCTGGCTTGGCGAAGTTTCTTGGGTGTGGGGCTTGTTTGAAAGCACCACGTAGTTGATTGTTGCTTTACTTCTGGATAAAAATTGTATATCCACGTTTCTTCACCTGTAACAATATCATAAATAGCCTTGGATTTTGACTTCAAACATTTTAATCATGAAACTGTGAGGCACACCCATCTACTAACAAGATTTCTGTACTTCAAATGATCATTAATGATGGTATTAATTGATGATCTTCCAATGCCCACATCTTTCTTTAACTGCCGATATACAATTCTTCAATCTTCGCTCAGTAAAAATCTTACCAGCTCAATTTTTTCAGGTGTGATGTCTGTTGATGGCATACATGAGTGATGTTTATCTTCAAAATTGTTTTTCCAAATTTAAATATGTAGAAAGAATTAAAAACTTTTCTAATTGATGTTTTTTGATCCCTATAGCAGTGGTATCAAACTCAAATTGCATACAGGCTGAATGCATTATCTGAAAGCAGCTTATGTGCCGGAATTTTTTTTTTTTAACAAAATGAGAGTGAATATAAGCACCGTATTTACAACAAATACATAATTGAAATGTATTTGCGGGCTGTGTAAAAGAACATAGATTTTTAAAAGTATTCTTTATGTTATTATTTAACATCAATTGCAAAAAGTTTTGGAGTGACCCTTGTAATAATAATATTTACAAAAGTAAAATCATCTTAAATGGATAACAGATTTACATTTAAACAATTAAGAATTTAAGCTATGTATATCTTAGTGCACTTGCATCATTTATACACAGCCAATTATAGATTAGCAAATTTGCAGAAGGGCCAAATAGCCCTGAAACAGTGCTGTCTGGGTGGTGGTATCCACTGATATTAAGTAACAACAATCTTCTCCTTCGGGTGAAGCGTTACTTATTCGAAGTAGTGCAATGTCATGGCGCCTCCATAGCCAGGTGGGAAGGAGCAGCAGTGCGTAGCACAGGCTTCTTGATTAGACCGGGGTTCGAGCCCCTCACCACCAAATACGGAGGATGCGGAAAGGTCAGGGAATGACCACCGCATATCCCGGAGCAATATGGCCTTAGTTGCTAATGCTCCTAAAAACCAAATAACAAACAAACAGTGCAATGTCATGGCAACTCGTCATGAAGGTATTCACAATATGAGGTATAACTTAAACGATGCTGCTATTGCAAATTTGCTAATCTATAATTTGCTATGTATAAATGATGAAAGTGCACTAAGATATACATAGTCTAACTCTCTCTCAGCTTGACGCATAAGCCCTTAATGCATTAGTCTTAAGAATTTAAGCAATCGATCTTAGTCTAGTCATTTGATTGGCAAAAACTTAAAATAAAATGACTATTTAAACATTCCCACATGACCACAGGTTTTTAAATGCTCCCATTCAATACAGAGTTAAGTTAAGATATAATTCTTAGTCTAGTCATTTGATTGGCAAAAACTTTCCTATGCATACCTCATTTTTGAATTATCATTGAAGACGGCATGTACTTCTGGATCTCACAGCAGCAGTACTTACATAATTGTAGAAATTACAAAGTAAAAACAGAAAAGTGCTAAGAGGCTAAAAAAAAAAAAAAAAAGTAGTTACATTTTATTTTAATAGCCCACTCCATTGTTGATAGTAGATAAAAAATTATAAATGAGCTAGGAACTGTTACTTATTTTTGAAAAATATCCGTGAAATAAAGAGGGCTGTGTTGTCCATTTCACATTCTGAAGGTTGAAGTGAGTTAGGTAATGTACACATTACTAATAGAAACAATAATAGAAACTTCCTGAAGTGTTGGTGGCTTTGAACTTGGTGACACAATCTGCATTGCCACGTTCACTGGTTCACACATTCAGTAATGACAGACATGTTTGAAATTTACATTATAGTTCTTCAGAATATTGTTGCAGGCTCTTCCTTATGTTGGAACCTGTTGGTGCCCCACTTATTACTCAGCTGAACTTTTTTCTGTAATTGATGCATGATTCGATCTAAAAAATCATGATCTGCATCTCCATTTGTAAGAGCAGGAAGGATTTTTTGTCCTGATGAGAACATTCACCATCCCAATCCCCCCCCCCCCACAAAGTACTGAGGATAAATTGATGTTGGTGTCCTTTTGACTGCTGACACTTGAGGGGTTCACTCAAATGTGGTTATGTTAATTGAACATGCTATATCTCATAAATGTGGATTCATCAGTGAAAAATGCATTGCTGAGAAAATGTTTACAGCAGTACACTTCCACTACTTTCACCAGTTCATCTGACACCTGTGTAAGTTTAACCTTGAGCAGATGTCAGATGTGTCTAGTACCTTTTTTTGCGGGCTCCGAGATTTCCCCATTTGTCGCTGAGTCCTCTGTACTGGGCATAGCACAAACTGTGTGTGTGTGTGTGTGTGTGTGAGAGAGAGAGAGAGAGAGAGAGAGAGAGAGAGAGAGAGAGAGAGAGAGAGAGAGAGAGAGAGAGAGAGAGAGGTGTATGGTGCAGGATATGTTGTTCTGTTGTTGGCCGGACTTAACAGGTGCAGTACATTGGAGATACCACTGACAAAAAGCCACATGATATGCTGTCCTCTCTATTCAAATCTTGAGCCATTAGCACATAAGTGAAGCTACTGGTTGTGGAATTTGCCAAACATGCTTGTGATAGCACCCTTCTCATTTGTGCAAATGCTGGTGGAAGGGTTAACATCAACTGAGTTTAAAATTTCCCCTTCTGATGTGTAAAAAACCTTTGCATGATGCATATTTACTTTGAAAAAATTGATAGCAGAAAGGGCGGTCAATGCTTGCAATAGTGGAGGATGCAGCTGCTCGTACATTTATATGGTAGTCGCTCTGTGGGGTGCATATCACTTGTATATCTATTCATAATTTAAATCATTAAAGGACTGAATTAGATGTGATGCAGTCAAAGATTGGCACTTGTTGCATAACAATGTACCTACACAATTCTTTTCTTGCAAAAAGAAGTTTAAGGGTTATACAATACTGTTGTGTTAACACCTATCCTTTACTTGCCTGTTCTGTAACCATTCTGTTCTCCCCACACTCCAAGTTTCAGGTCCTTACTTCTGCAAAACCAGGTGGCTATTAATTCAACTCAAGATGTTATCTGAACTAACCAGAACACAGAACAGAATGGTTCCAAAACTGCCATCAGCAGATATACCAATGATGGCAAAAGTGTATTACTGCTCAAGGAAGGTACTTTGAGAGTGGCTGTGTTCGGGGTTTAATTACGTGTAATGTGTGAATCTGGGAACTTGTTGACCGTACCACATGAATTGGTGGGAATGATTTCACTAATTTTGAAAAAGTGAAATTTAAAAAAAAACAAAAAAAACGTTCATTGGAGTTAAGTTCTATTATTTATGGAGTGATGTGAACATCTGGCTCTAGGATATTAGAGCTGGAAAAGGAATTAGAAAATGTGAATTGGAATATCATCGGTCTGGCTGAAACAAGAAGAAGAAACAAATCACTTAAGTTTATCAAGTGGAAATCTGCTGTACACCAATGGAAACAGTGTAAGGAGTGAAGGGGAAGTTGGGTTTCTGGTCCTAAAGATTTTAAAAACAACATTTTGGAATTCAAAAGTACATCACCAAGGGTGTCAAGACTAATACTCAAGATTTCTAAGCGGTACAAGCTAAAGATTATAATGATTTATGCACCAACATCGAGCCATGATGATGAAGAGGTTGAAGAAATGTACATCAAAATTGAGTCTTCTAGATGAGCAGAAAACCCACTACACTATTATTATGGGGACTTCAATGCTAAGGTTGGAAAAAGACAAAACAGTGCAGAAAGAGGAACTATAGGAAATTTTGGAACTGGTGAAAGAAATGAGAGGTGAAAGACTTGTGGAATTTTCAGAATCTTAAGGACTGTCAGCAATGAACCCTTTTTTTCAAGAAAAGGGCGAACAGAAAGTGGAAATGGAAGAGTCCAAATGGATTAACAACTAATGAAATCGACTTCATCCTCACTAACAGAAGATATATTGTGAATGATGTTACCGTCCTGAATAAGGTAAATGTTGGAAGTGATCATAGAATGGTAAGATGTACACTTGATATAAATGTAGGAAAGGAAAGGAAAAAACTGACTCGAGTAAATAATACAAAGGTCTTTGAGATAACAGAAGAGGAGAAAAAGCAGTATGTACTGGAACTTAAGAACAAGTTTGAGTTTCTGCAGACTGCTCAGGACCAAGATATCGGCGAGGAATATTACAACTTTCTGAAAGTGGTAAAGCCCAAGAAACCTATAGGGAAAAAGAAATCCAAAGAAGAAAAAAATTAGTCAAGAAACACTTGTCATGATGAACCGAAGACGACAAATGAAGAGGAAGAAAAACACTGACAAGGAAAAAATTGAGTATACTGAGTTATGCCAAGCCATTAGAAAGAGACTCAGAGAGGACATGAGAAGATTTGACACAAGAAAAGTAGAACAAGCGTTAAGCGAAAACAAAGGATTTAAATCAACAGCCATGAGCAGTAATACAGAAAGACAAATGATACTGAAACTGAAGAATAGCGATGGTGTACTTATAAACAGCACAGAAGGCATAATTCAAATAGCAGAAGACTACTATAGAGAATTATACAAGGAGCAAGGGAATGATGCCAGCAGTGGGGAAGATGGGTTGCAAAGTAGCAACACATACGACATACCCGATATTCTTCCTGATGAGATAGAACATGCATTGAAGAAAATGAAGAATCAGAAAGCCCCGGGGGAATATAAAGTTACTGTAGAGTTGTTAAAATTGGGAGGAAGAGACAACACAAAAACTGGCAAGGCTCTTCACAAAGTGCATTAGAAAAGGTGTGATGCCTAAGCAGTGGAATAATGCAATCATAGTTTTGCTGTATAAGAAAGGAGATAAATTGGAAATTATAGACCAATTAGCTTGTTATCCCACATCTACAAGTTGTTCACAAGGGTCATTACTAACAGATTAGAAAGAATACTTGATGAGAATCGACCGAAAGAGCAAGCTGGCTTTAGGACAGGATTCTCAACTATGGATCACCTTTATGTAATATCACAGCTAATGGAGAAAGAAAATGAATACAAAACACCGTTATGCCTGGCATTTGTGAATTAAGAAAAGGCATTTGGCTCCATACAGCATAAGGCAATGTTTTGGGCACTGGAAAGACAAGGCATAGATACCCCATATATTATGATTATGAAGAAAATATATGAGTGCTACCTCCTTTATTAGACTAGACAAAGACAGTAGCAAATTTAAAATCGAGAAAGGAGTTCGACAAGGAGACACAATATCTCCGAAGCTGTTTATTGCTGCCCTTGAGGAAGCTTTCAGAAGATTAGAGTGGTCGCAGATGACATTGTGGTCATATGCCACGATCCCAAAGAATTAGAAGAAAATCTTAATCAATTATGCACAGTTAAGTAAGGATTTTGGACTAAAGATGAATATGGCTAAAACAAAAGTAATGATGAACAAGTATGCCACAGAAAGGGAAATAATGATTGAAGGAGCAGTAATTGAAAAGGTGGAGTCATATACTTATCTGGGACAAGTTATTAGCTGTAATAATGATAAATGGCTGGAAGTCAAGAGAAGAATAAATTTTGGATGGATAGCATTCAGGAAATATAGTCACATACTGAAGAGCAATATCCCATTTTGTCTGAAACGTAAAATAATGAACCAATGTATACTCCCCACCATGACTTATGGAAGTGAAACTTGGGCACTCACCAAAAGAATGGAAGAGAAGCTGAGAACTACACAGCGAAGAATGGAATGAATTATATTGGGAATCAGACTGTTAGATAAGAAGAGAAACACATGGATTAGGCAGCAAACTCAAGTAAAGGACATTCTTATCAAAACTAAAGAACTAAAATGGTCTTGGGCAGGACACGTAGCTCGAAGACATGATGACAGATGGACTAAGAAAATAACAGAATGGTATCCAAGAGGAGCTAGAAGAAAACCTGGAAGACAAAGGCAGAGATGGATAGATGAAATTTATGAGTTTGTGGGGAGTAAATGGATGGCCAGTGCTCAAAACAGAAGGAACTGGAAAGTTGCTGGAGAGGCCTTCATCCTGCAGTGGATTGAAAATGGCTGATGATGATGAACATCTGGCAACATGCAGAAGCTAATAGGTACTTATGCCTTTCAAATATATTTCTTAACCACTCACTTGCTGAAAGTTTTGAAGATTCTTTATTTGTTTTGCAAGTTGATCGTGTTATATTACTCCAAATCTGTTCTGTGTAATTACTACAACCTGCGATTATGTAATATAAACATAGTATTATAAACTTGTAGTTTAGCACATTATTCCAAACACACAAAAGAACTGTGACAGCACTATTTAATTTGATTTCATTTTTGCTTGTAAAATTAATTTGTATTTGCGTTTGAAAATTTGTTTATTATATTCAGGAGGTGAGGCACTTGTTTCATGTGGTATGATGGAGGCATTATTGAAGGTGATCAATTGGCATGGAACAGAACCAGAGCACATTACAGTAAGTAACTGCTGGTTTTATTGACTTGATTATTTATTATGTTCCTTATAATCTAATTAAAATTATCTGTAATTAGCATTAGTAAAGGCATAGGATGCAAATAAGAAAAAGTAAGTGTATACAGCATGAGCAAAAAAAAAAAAAAAAAACCCTCCCATTCACTCAAAATTTCTATATTTCTGCTTTGAATTTATTTAAGCTGTCTACTTACATGACAGATAGAAGTGTTTCAGCAATCAAGCGTCTGTTGGCTAAAGGCAAATTTCCACACATCTATATAAAGCGAATTTTCAGCATCTATCCGAACACTGTATTAGGCACATTTCGGCCTAAGTTGCCCTTGTGCCGATACACTTCTATACAAACCACACATCTATTCTACAACTGTCTCTTTCCTCAATTTGAATATATGCCCCTCAGGTGTGTAATCTGAGCAAGAGGAAGATTCTCACCAGCATTGAGCTTGCTCAAACCATTCAAGGCTTTATACACCTCAATCAGATCACCTTGCAGATGCCTATTCTTCAGACACTACAAGCTGCCTTCGTAGCCAGGTGGGAAGGAGCAGCAGTGCATAGCACACGCTTCTTGATTTAGACCGGGGTTCGATCTCGTCACCACCAAATACGGAGGATGCGGAAAGGTCAGGGAATGACCACCACATATCCCGGAGCAATATGGCCTTAGTTGCTAATGCTCCTAAAAACCAAATAACAGACAACAAACCAGACACTATAAGTTGCGGAATTTAAGCCTTCCTTGGTAAGTGCAATCCTTTGTTCCACTCACTAATTTCGTTGCCCTTCTCTGTGCTTATTCTAACAGCTTTACATCATTCTTAAAATGAGGCCACCAGACCTGTATGCAGTACTCAAGGTGTGGCATGACCATTGCTTTATACAGGGGATAAACACCTCCTTATCCCTGCTAGCCAAATTCTTGTATATCATTGACAAGACCCCATGAGCTATTCTTGCAGCCGGTCTGCACTGTTCAGAAAACTTCATATCTGACTGCACAATTCCCCCAGGTCCTTTCATTCTCCACCACTTGAGTGTAGTACTGCCCAGTTGGTACGTGACTCTGGGATTACTGCTTCCCATATGCAGTTCTTTGAATTTGTGAATGTTACACTTCAGTTGCTACCTCTCAGACCATCTGCTCAACTTCTCTAGATCCTGTTGCAGTAGCATACTGTCACTAACTACCCCGCCAACCTTCGTATCATCTATAATCTTGGACATCAAGCCCAATATAGCTTTATCGACACCATTGATTAAAAAAAAAAAAGGTCCCAACACCGAACCCTGGGGGGTCCCCTAATAACATTAGTCCGTGAAGAGCGGTGTTTGTTGATTACCTCTCTGTCTCCCACTCAGCCATCCCTTTATCCATGGCAGCAACCTGCCCTTAATACCATACTGCTCCAATTTGTAATTTTGTATTTAAAGGTTTTCCTAAAATCCAAGTACAGCAGGCCCCCGTTATAACGCGGTTCGCTTTACGCTGATTCACTATAACGCTGTTCTTATATTATAAACCGTATCTGACTATAACGCTGTCAAAACTCACTGTAACACTATTTTACTAGCATACAGATTGAATTTTTGGCAAATCCGTCTTCAGTCCAGTTTGTTTTGAGCCTTTTTTTTTTTTTTTTTTGGCAAAAGGAGAAAATAGCCACCATGAAATTAACTACAGTAATTATTTTTATAATTTCTACTCTATGTACAAAATTGAAACTTTCAATATGCTCTTATTTTCTTGGTGTGGATAGTTTCAAGGGAGAAATTCTTTTTTAGTGCACAAGTTGAAAAAATTTACCATCCAGTGTCATATGTTGTTACGAAGTCTGCATTTTCTGTTCTGACCTGTAATAGAAAGATACTAAAAATAGATTTACTCCCTATCTCTTCTTTTGTGTTTTACTGTGGGAACTATAACTTGCAAAATGTTTTTCATACAATCAATCCCATGAGTGCTAAATGTGGTGCTGTTTCTTGTACAGTATTCTCTTGTCTTCTGAACTCCTCTGACCTTGTGGTCACCAGAAGTACATAAAATTTGTTTGTTTTACTGTTTTGGAAATTCCATAAACATTCTCCATGAGTCACACCATAATTGATTTACAGTACTTTTCCTGCAATAAACAACCATTTGATTTTACTGCACGGTAAAATTGAACTTTTCAGATAAATAAAACATTTGTCACCGTCTTCAGCTCACTTGCCAGAGGAGTTCTAGATATCATTCAGTGCATACAGTGTTAGACATACAGACAGTTTACTGTACTCGAACGTCGTATCACAATCAGTGCAACACAGTTACATTTGCAGAGAGTTATGGCGGATAAGAATGAAAAAGCAACAGTGTCTGGACACGGTGCAAAGATTGGAAAGGTAAGAAAAACATTGAGTTTGAAAATTAAATTAGACATTTTGAAGAGAATTGATTCTGGTCAAAGACAAGTGGATCTGTGCAATAATTTAGGACTGGCAGGTTCAACTGTAAGAACAATCATAAAAAATAAAGAATCAATTTTAGCAGTTGGAAAAACAGCTGTTCCCCTGCAGGCAACTAAATTGACCAGGGCTAGGCCGGCTATTATGATTGAAATGGAGAAACTTCTACATAATTTTATTGAAGACAACATTCAACGTAGAATTCTGTTAAGTTCAATTATTATTAAAGAAAAAGCGAAGAGCCTATATGAAGATTTAAAGGAAGCTCACCCCGAAAAAAATGTGGAACCATTTAACACCAGTAAGGGCTGGTTTGATAGATTTAGAAAGCGCTATAACCTTTCACAACGTAGCAATACAGGGAGAAGCTGCAAGTGCAGATCAACAAGGAGCCGAAACTTTCAAAAAAGAATTTGTTAAAATTATTGAAGAGGGATGTTATTACTGCTCAACAAGTTTTTAACATAGATGAAACAGGTCTTTTTTGGAAACGAATGCCTAAAAGAAGTTTCATATCGAAAGAAGAAAAAAACGTGCCAGGCTTCAAAGCGGCGAAGGATCGGTTAACTTTGTTGTTGGGTGGTAACGCTGCGGGGGATTTTAAAGTAAAACCCCTTTTAGTTTACCATTCCAAAAATCCAAGGGCTCTTAAAGGTTTAGCTAAATCAAACCTACCTGTAATCTGGAAGGCTAATAAACCGCTTTTCATTGATTGGTATGCTGAGTTCTTCTGTCCTGTAGTGGAAAAATATTGTGCAAAAAATAACATTGGTTATAAAGCTATTCTAATCATGGACAATGCACCAGGACACCCAAGCAAAGAGAGCTTAGAAGACTTGAACAATCACATAAAAGTTTTCTACATGCCTCCAAACACTACGTCTCTGATCCAACCAATGGACCAAGGAGTAATTGCAACATTTAAAGTGTACTACATAAGGAACACCTTTTCCCAAGCTATTAAAGCCATCAACACTGAAAATGTACCGAGCTTAAAGAAGTTTTGGAAATCCTATAACATTAAAACCGCCATCTACAACATTTCGAGTGCCTGGGATGAAGTGACTCAGAAAACCACGAATGGAGTGTGGAGGAAAGTTTGGAAAAATTGCATAAAGCATTCCCAGGAACCTGATGATTTCATTGAAAATGTTAAAACACAAATTGTTGAGCTTGGAAAAGCAGGATTACACGAAATTAACGAAGACATCGTACAAGAGATGATCGACAACGACAGGGATGTCCTCTCTAATGAAGAACTAATGGAAATTATAAAAGAACAAGAGCTTGCTATTGAGGGAGATGATGATCAAGATACTATAGATGAAGAACCGATGAAGTCGCTGACTGCAAAAGGACTTAGTGAAGCTTTTGAACACTTCGAAAAAATGTGTGATTATTTCCGGGAGAACGACCCTGACATGGAACGAAGTGCCAAGGTAATAAGAAATTTGAAGAAAGAAATGAATCCCTACATGATGTTGTACAATGAGAGGAAGAGGGCCAAAGCACAGCCCAAAATTGACACATTTTTCAGTCCAAAGATACGAAAACTCGAGAGCACAGGGCCATCGAATTAATAAATTCATGATTTTCATTAGTTAATTACCTCATAATTATATGTGTATATAATGTAGAATATTTTACATGTACAAAATTTTGAATATTAAATATTTTTAATCGACATTGGTGCATATTTTCATTACCATTTATTATTGATTAGAAAATATCCTATGGAATAGACCGCAACTCACAAATACATATGTTACCTTATGGGATTATGGCGCTCACTTAGCGCTCCTCTTTCCCGGAACGAACTATCAGCGTTAAGCGGGGGTCACCTGTATATGTTATCAAAATAATTTTTTGCATCCAGTTCCTCTGTGACCACATAGTATCCAATCAAATTGGTCAAACGAGACTTCCTGTTAACAAGCCCATTCTATGTCTGAACTATAATTGTGGCCTTGTCTAGATGATCCTGCAGTGCTTCTTTGACCAGTGACTCCATTGTTTTCCCCAGAACAGTAGTTTAACAGTTCTGTAATTGCTTGTATCACCCTTTGATCCCCCCACCCTTTGTGAATTGGGGGATACATTTGCACATCTCCAGTCTATGGGGGACCTCCACTGAGTCCAAGGAGGCACTCATAATCATGCGTAAGTGTTTCCTTACTTCCTTTGCTGTCTTTTTTAATATAACTGGATAGAGCCCACCAACCCCAGGTGCATTTTCTTATGTTTAACTTATACAATTTCTCCCCCATTTTTTTGTTAGTTATTACAAAATCATTTAACTACCTGATAGAGTTTGATATTTAGATTTGATAAACTACTGGATTTCCCAACAGAATTCCTCATGTGTGAATGTAGATGCAAAATACTCATTCAGTTTGTCATCCACCTGAGCAGAATCTTCAAAAGTTGAACTACTGATATTAAGTGGACCAATCTGAATCATCTCCTTCCTTCTTGAGTTTACACAAGTAAAGAAGTCTTTGCTGTGGTTTTTTTTTTTTTTTTTTTTTGCATCCTTTGCCAAAGATTTCTAGTAATATGCTTTCTATTGCCTCACATTCTTTGTGACTTGATTACAGATTAGCTTATGTCTACCATAGGCTTCTTTTGTCTCCTGATAATTTCTATGCATCACATGCATTTTTCTTCTCTGACGTGAGTCTCATTATTTCATCTGACATCCATTTAGGCCTAAACCTCGAATAGAATTTTTTAGTTGGTATGAAAATCCTAGTAGCAATGGGACTCTGGTGGGCTGGCGGCTCCCATAACCTGTTTTTCAGCTAATGATCGCCTGATTGTCTTGGTAGAGATGTTTCTGATAGCACCTCCCTCATTGAAGTCTGTGGCGATTTATGCCCCTGTTGCTCTCCAGTTTTCAGCCTGAAACGATGCGAGACAGACGTCAACGACCACATTCATCCCCACCTATATTAATCTACCACCATCTCATCGTGGACAACGCCCACACCTCTGTCCACAATGATATGGTATTCTGGAAATAGTATATTCCTGATACACTCTGGATACTGTCAAATGGGGACAGTGCAATTTCTGTGCCACCTCCGCGATAGACTGACCAATGCATAAGGCACCATCATCTCTCTTTCAAAGTCTGTTAATTCACGACATTTATTCGTGCTGACATTGAATTACTGTCTAAGTGAATGCAAGTGTGACTTTATACCTGCAAAGAGGCGGGGTCATCCATTAATGAGAGGGGTGACAGCGTTGCATTGCAATGCCAGGAACCAGGTATCCTGTGAATTTTGTCCTTTCAGTGTATATATATAAGTATCACAGCACCCAGTCTTCCTAATCATCCTCCTAGAAGGACATGCCTAGTATATGATTCTCAGTGGTCTATGTGACAGTAGACCTCATGAAAACTGATTTGTGGAACTTAAGACTGAAAGAGCTGATTGACACCTGGAATACCGATATACCACACATGCTCCATGATATTACAACACTGAATCCAACCTGGATTCTGGATTCACCATTTTGTGATCATTCCCTCCAACAGTAAAGAAAACTGTCAAATTCGAATATACAGTTATTTACCGCAATATGCATCTCATGTTTCAGATAACTTACATAAACTACATACCTTGATTGCCCATCTTTGAAAAGAGATAAAGTAGTGGTCAATTTTTCCCAATCTGTCTTTAGCAGCAGCTGTTCCATAGACTGCAATATTTAAAAGCAAATAAAATTTACGTTTAGTATGGACAGCACAGCGTTTTATTTATTTCACTTTATCTGAAACAGACTTGTTTTGTTAATTCAGTTCCATATGCTCAATCAGAAGTAAACCTTTTCTGGTTACTGGGTTATGTAGATATCTTTGATCAAACATGTCTCAAACAGCTTTAGATTTTCTTTTCCGAATGCTTCCAGATTTTGCATACACACTCATAAAAAGCAGTTTGCGGAGTTAACTGCTTTTTATGAGTATTTCATGAATTTCTGAGTATAAAAATACACTTTTCCATGAAAGTGGATTTATGGAGGTGGGGGGGACATAACTAAATTACTGAAAAGTTCTTTCTATAGTCAGTAGCTATATGTTACTGAGGAATATATGAATGGTGGCAGTATTATGTTCATTGTGCATCATGTGGTGGACATGCACACTGAAATTAAACCACTGTAGTAATAAAGACTTGGGAAAGCCAGACATTTTGTAACTCTGGATTATAGATGTTATTTAAAAAAAGAATCATTGTAACACATGTACAGTATGGTAGAATACCTCTAATTACATTTTCCAACTGATAAGGCATATTTTAAATATAAGAATTCATCAGTTAGCACAATAAAATTGACAATATTCTTTTATCAACACATGGGCTTTATCAACACATCATTTTAATTTTTACATTGTTCTATATTGTATATAGAATTAGTGAAAATTTAGAGATTAATGTAATTTTGAATTAACATTTAAGCAACCCAAATTTGTCACATCATAATACATAGCAGCACATAGGTAGAAAAATACTGATTAAGCAATTATTTTTGATTATCATTTGGGACATTAACACCACTGAGAAGTAGCTGAAATTGGTGTATTAATTCAAAATTTGCTTTCAGTTTGTCACCAGAGCAGTGAGGGTAATTGACTTGATAACAAATTTGGATATGCAAGCTTTTCAATCGCATGGAGGACTTACAAGTTTCATTCAGAGACTGGAAGTTAGTATTGTTTTTATGATTAAGATTTGTAATATTATTTTTATTGCCATAGCAAGTTCAGAATATCATCTGTGCTAATTTACCACTGTTATTACAGAAATTTAAATTCAGAATTTTCTTGGTACAACTTTCAAAATGTAGACTGCTCAATTTTGCATTAATAACTTCTGTTGCTAATGCTGTTTACTTTGAAGACCAGTTAATTGATTTGCAATTAATTTAAAAATCTAAACCTTATGTTGATGATTCATATAATAAGAATTGCATGTACAGGTAACCCTCATATAATACAGTAGCTACGTTCCTATAAAATTTTGTGTAGTGCAAAACTGTCTTATACAGGACTAAGAACCAGCACAAAAAAGGAGAGGTTACTTTCTAAAAGCTAACAAAAATACTTTTTTTTTTTTTTTTTTTTTTTTTTATTAAAAAGAGTAATAACTGAACAAATGTCTTACAAACTGTGATATGCATATGTCAGATAATGTACGTTCATTTAATTTTATTCCTCTTCATTGCTGCTAAGCACAATCAAATGAGAACGTTTTCTCCATTGTAGAATATCTTCCACCTACTGAACTTTTTTCTGCAACATCGAAATTTCATGTATCTTTTGTTCTCTTTAAATTTTCAGTAATCTGGATTTGTTTACTTTTGCTTGATAGATCTTTGTTAATTTCATGGTATAGAGCTAAGGATTTTTTGAAGCTACCTTTTGAACTTTGTGCTCCTTTCAGTCGAATTATCTGCATTCAGAAAATAAGATCCTAATTGCTTGGCTAAATTTATGCTCTTATGATTTTTAGTGTAAAATTTGGAACTTTTCATTTGTGCTAGGATCCTCAGAATTGATTTGGTTTAATTCCAATGCCATTTCCACGAAATCAACTTTGCCAGCCTCTTTTTGACTTTTTCTACCAGTAATTCTTGAACGTCTTTAGTAGTCATATGATTAAAACCTTCCCCTTCTACCAACTTAGCAAGTTCTGCTATCGCACATGGCACTTCCGTAGCCAGGTGGGAAGGAGCAGCAGTGCGTAGTATGTGCTTCTTGGTTAGACTGGGGTTCGAGCCCGTCACCACCAAATACGGAGGATGCGGAAAGATCAGGGAATGACCACCGCATATCACGGAGCAATATGGCCTTAATTGCTAATGCTCCTAAAACCAGTTTTCTGCCGGTTCGACCATATTTCCCGAATGAACTAAATCTGCCCATACATTTTTCCAACACTCATGACGGTTTTACTACTTTCTTGAGTGGTAAAGCTATGATTCCAATACAGTCCACGATTGAAAAATATTTCCATGCCTCCACTTCAGTATATTTGGTATCCACTTTTTCCAAAATCCATTGTAATGAGTTTTAAAGGTTTTAAATGCCTTGATCTATTAGGTGGTAGGAACATTACTTCAACATTTGGAAGACTTAAGTCTTTTGGATGGCTTAGCGCATTATCCAATAGTAATAAGACTTTGAAATTTATATTTTTCTGCTTTAAATAGTTTTCCACACCTGGCACAACAATTTAGAAACCATTCTTTAAATAATTCGGCATTTACCCAAGCATTTTTATTTGCTTTCCAATATACTGATAATGTGTTTTTATTCACACCTTTCATTGCACAAGGATTAGAGGATCTATAAACTAGCATAGGTTTTATCATGTAATCTCCTGATGTGTTAATGCACATAAATAACGTTACATGATCTTTCCATGCCTTTAAAACCTGGTGCAGTTTTCTTTATTTCTGAAATAAATGTTCTGTTGGGCATTTTTTCCCGCCAAAGACCTGTCTCATCTGCATTGAAAACTTGATGTGGTGTGTATCCTTGCTCTTCAGTAATTTTTTGAAATTCCTCTGCATAGTTCTTGGTAGCTTCATTATCAGCCAATGCACCTTGAATTCTTATGTTTATGAAATGAGAAGCAGTTTTTAAATTGCTCAAACCAACCTTCACTGGCATCAAACTCTGGGTTAACAGAAGATTCTCCATTTTATTTTAAATTGTTATAAATTTTTAGTGCTTTTTTGTCAATCCAAATACTAAGTTCTTTTCCATTTTCTCAATTATTGGCGTTTCGGGACGAGCTGTCATATTTGTGGAAATGAATGATTCTGCAGCAACAGTAGTTCTAATTTCATGTTCAGTTTTCTTTATGGTCAGGATTGTTGCTTCATTTAAATTTAAGCATTTTGCAACCTATGCTACCTTTTACCCATTTTTAAAATGATCCAAAATTTGTATCTTTGATTTTAGAGAAATAGTTTCCTGTGAGTGGCACTTTTTTAATTGCCTTAGGCACAATTTAGGGCTGGAATTTAATTTAAAACAATGAAATTATTCCAATATGGTTCTTAAGAACAAAGTTTAGTAATACATACCTAGAAAAATTTATAGACAATCAAATAAAAACCAAAATAACCTTACAAAAACCTTAGTCACGAACTGCAGACTTCGAAATCATAATTTTTTTATGATCTCAAACAAGTACAAGTTCAATAGCACAGAACCTAACATAGGGATTTCCCAAAAAAAAAATAAAAGAGGGATTACCCAATAATTTTTTTTTTTTTTTTGCATAATAACTAGCAAATCAGCAGTGAGGATTCACAAAAAAAAAGGATGGAAATGTTGAACAATTACACCCAACACAATAGCAGGGTTTTTCTTCTGTCCACACAAAAGTTATGCGAGGTTTTCTGCAATTCTGTTAGAGTGAAACCATGTTGCGCAAGGTTTGCTGCAATTTATCAATCGTGTTTGAGCGAAACCATGTTGTAGAAGTACTGTGTTATATGGGGGTTGCCTATATTTAATTTTAAAACTTTCCAAATTGATTGACATCTATGAAAAGAATTGAACTATAATAGCTACTTTACATTTCTTCTCGTTGTTCAGATTTAAAGCAAACATTTGTTTAGTCTATAGGACAATTTAATGGACAATATATATTAACAAGTAAAATCAGGAATCACTGAGTAGCAAACACAATCTTTTGCACATTGTAATTGGTGCTTCATTTGCCTGTTATTTACTTTCTCATGTTTGGTCTCAAATCAAGAACTAGTTAATTGTGATAGTTCTTGCTGCTAGTTGTACTTGTACTCCTTTTTTCAATGTGCCTTCTCTTTGCAGAGGTTAGCATTAGTAGAGGCATTTGATGCAAGAAAGCAAGCTTGTGCAGCATCAGCCAAAAAAAAATAAATAAAAATAATAAAAATAAATAAATAAAAAACAATCACTTTCACTTCACCCTCTGTTCATTCGAAATACCTGTACAGCTGAGCCTTAAACTTATTTAGGCTATCAACTTCCACGACAAGGGATGGAAGTCTGTTCCACCAACCAACCAACCAACCAACCACCTGCTGGCTAAAGGCAAATTTCCTCACGTCTCTCCTACATCTGTCCTTCCTCAATTTGAATTTAAGCCCTCTCAGGTGATTATTCTGAGCAAGAGGAAGAATCCCATCAGCATTGAGCATGCTCAAACCATTCAAGGCTTTATACACCTCTATCAGATCACCTCACTGGTGCCTAGTCTCCAGACACTGTAATTTGCAGGTTGTAGGTTGGCTGTCATCTTTGTGGACGGACGTGAGGTAGAAGCCTTAAGCAAATCCTCGTTACTCTGATCATACTCCGTGAGGTTTGCCATCCAAGATTTCCTTTGATTTTGCCCTGGATTATTATTTGCAGCATCTTATATTCATAATTCGTCATCGTGTGTCCTAAATATTTTAGTTTCCTCTCCTTAATGGTGTTAGTTGTTTCTGTACTTGCATGGCTAAGGATCAGATAAATTTTCTCTCAGCACTATATATTTTAGATGAAGTAATATGAGGCCTTCATTGTTTGCACAGATTGTTATTTGTTATGTGGAAATATTTGATTTGCTTGCTCTTCGTTATACTGATCCCCACTGGCTCTTAGCTTCATTTTATTTACTGTTTATGACCTCTGTAACTAAGGGTTTCATATTTATTTTATCCAAGTCCTGGTTGTCAACTTCACTCTTCACAATATTTAAATGTTTGCGAATTTCAATGCTAATATCGTTGTGCAATAAAATCAACCAAATTACGAGTCAAATATTCTAAGCAATACAACTGTCACAGTGCATCAGAATGGTTCTTTAACATCTGAATAATACTCCCATTGTAGATGTGTTTCAGAAACTAGTACTGTTTGCCAAGCTGTTAGACTGTGTATGCATTATTAAACCTCTTTTGCTTGGCAGAGGCTTCTGAAATGTTTCTTTCAATAGGCATTTGAAATTAATTTTCTTCTCGCCCTCATGTGCACACACAGCTATCATGTACAATCTAGCTGTATTAAATGAAATAAGTACTCAATGAATTTTTAAATAAACAAGTTTTTATTACTTTTTTTTTTTATTATTTAAAAGTACCACCATTATTAATGTTCTTCTCTGGTGCTTCTCAAACTTAAGAACACTTTACCACTTAATTTATGTTATTTACTACATTTTTTATTACTAGAAGTATGTCAAGAGACATCCCAACAATTTAATAACCACCATTTTTTAAGTTACCAATCACAGTAGATAATTAGAATTTGCTGTAGGAGACCTCTATCCATTATAATACAATGATTAATCAGTTCAAACCCTTCACCCAAAGTGTGACTAAAATCTCTGAGTATACAGGGTCATCATAAAAGGTGTCTGTGATTTCATGATAAAATAACAATGTAAATACTTACATGAATCAATTGATTTTTTTGTTAATGTCTACAGGAATATCTCAAATTTTACTTCATTCCTTAGTATGTTTCAATATGAGCACCATTCGTTTCTCGGCAAACATCCAAGCGGTAGCCTATCTCTGTCCATGTGCACTCAATCACTTCTGGCATAACAGTTGCTATTGCAGCTGTGATCCTCTCTCTCTCTCTTAAATGGTGCAGATTGCGAATTTTTTCCATGTAGATGATGTTCTTTTGGTATCCCCACAAGAAAAAGTCTAATGGTGTCAGTTTAGGACTTCTTGGTGGCCAAGGTACAGGTCTACCTCTTCCAATCCAGTGATCAGAAACCTGTCATTTAGGGCATTCTGCACATTATGGCTGAAATGAGGCAGTGCATCATCTTGCTGAAAAATCACAGCATCTCCTTTCTCTCTTTGTGTCTTCAACTTGAGGGAAAACATAAAGCTGAAGCAAAGAGCATATCCAAATAATTGTTGGCAGTTCTTTCAGCAAACAAATTAGCCTAGCAAGCAGTTGTGCATTAGTCCACACCACACATTTATTTTAGGAGTATCATGTACGTACTGGTGAACTTAATTTGGTTGCTGTGATCCCCCAGTTGTACAATTGTGAAGATTAACACACCCATTTATGTGGAAAGTTGCTTCTTCATTTAACATGGCACTAGCAAATTCAGTATGTGTGGGATGGTCTTCAGGTTTGATTTAGTGTTTGAGTTGAATCTTGTATGCATGCAGTCTCAGTCGTTTATGAAGCACATTCTGAATGGTAGCCTCTGGAATGCCAAGCTCCAGGCTGCAACGAGCGATGGATTTCTTCGGATTACGCAAGAAGACTGTCTCAAGCACTCCACATTATTGTCTACACTGCCAGTTTCCTTAAACTGATTAAACCAATGTATTATAGTCTTGTCTCTTGTCTGTATTGACATTGCACTATTATGACTATATTTAAATTCAGCGTGCCACAACACACACTGTGCTTTCTGTTGCCTGTCACCATCTTACTGACACCGAATGAGGCAGTGTGCATAGGAGTCATTCTGCGCACACTCAAGGCACAGCCTAGGTCATTGTTCAGGTATCAAATAAAACTCAGTGAGTTGCCATACTGTTTGCTGCTACCATCACAGAAATCGATCAAATATTTCTGAAACTAATTAAAAGGTAAATCATGGACACCTTTTTCGATGACCCTGTATTATTGTCAAGGGCAAGGATGCAAATGATGTAGTATGAAGTAAGATTTTAAAACTGCACATTTAACTGTTTGTGGTTGAGGCTATTTCTTGATAAAGTGTAACTGGCATGATAGCTGGCTATAGTTTGTAACTGGCTTATTTTCATGTAAGTTAGTGTACTTTCATTCATCATATGTAATTGACAGGTGGAAGACATTAACGATACTTTCATGTGTGTATTTTTGTGTGTAGACAGTGGAATTTTGGTGTATGTAATTAAGCATCTGAGTGGAGTAATTTACTTATGTCAAGTGCACCCGGAACACTTATGTTAAGGTATTGGGATGATACATCCATTGAAAAAATGTCTTTCAGCATCTATTAACTTGAAGTGCTAAATCTGATTATATAAGCAAGCTGAATTCCTGTTGGAATGTTTAACTGTTAGATGGGGGTGATCATGCAATAAGCAGATGATGCAAGGGTGCTAGTGCTGAGATTTGATGGGATAGAGTAGATCTAATTGGAAAATTCACCTTATGTATTTATTTCAGTCCACACAAATGGGAAACATGATACATAAAAGGTTTTTTATCCTTGTTTTGCTATTGTTATATATTTGTTAATGAGAGCTTTAATGGTGTATTTTGAATTTTGTGTGGGTAGCTGAGTTTTGTATGACCATTTTTAATTTTTCATATTAAATATTAGAATCTATTACGAGAACTATGTTGCCTTCATCCACACATTTAATTTTTTTAATTCTCCAAGTTCTTTTAAAGCCCTAAATTTGTTCTGTGTTTAAAACAAGTAATCTGTTAATCAGAAAAATTCTGGTTAATCTGGTGGAAAATAACTACTATTAGTGTTATTTATTAATTAATAAATAATTAGTATTGCCTTTGACAGCAATGTGTTCAAAGTTTTTATTCAGGCTTCATGGAAGGTTAACTAATTAATCCTTGTATTTTAGTGGATAGAGGTCTGTTATAGCAAGTTCTAATTACTCTAATAACTCACTGTACCAAGAAACTGCATTTTTATCTAGTTGGTTACTCAATAGCTGTTAGGATGTCACAGCATACTTCTAATATAATGGGTTAACTTTTTTAAAAGTAAACTAAGTCGTTGACTTTGTTTACTTTTAAAAAGTAAAAGTAAACAAAGGGTTGCTCTTACGAAGAAAGGCTTAAGTTTTGCAAATTACAGAGTCTGGAGACTAGGCACCGGCGAGGTGATCTGATAGAGGTGTATAAGGCTTTGAATGGGTTGAGCATGCTCAATGCCAATGGGATTCTTCATCTTGCTCAGAATAATCAGCTCAGAGGGCATAAATTCAAATTGAGGAAGGACGGATGTCGGATAAATGTGCGGAAATTTGCCTTTGGCCAGCGGGTGGTTGGTTGGTGGAACCGACTTCCATCACTTGTTGTTGAAGTTGATAGCCTAAACAAATTTAAGGCTCAACTGGACAGGTATTTCGAGCGAACGGAGGGGTGAAATGGGAGTGGTGCGTTTTTTTTTTTTTTTTTTTGGCTGATGCTGAATAAGCTTGCTTTCTTGCATCATATGCCTCTGCTAATGCTAAGTGGTAAACAATGTTCCTAAGTTTTAGGAAGTACCATAAAATAAATCATGGATAAATTCCTTATTATGGCATATTTATATTGCTTAGTAATGAACATAACTGTTTCTTTTAATTAATATGAAGTGCCTTAGAAGAAAAGGTTGAACACTTTTAGTGTCCTTGGTCCAGATTGTCCTTGAGCTTATTTAATAGTTTAAGCTTGATTTATTGGCCCTGGGTGCCAAGCGAATTTGAGGTCAGACATTCAAAGTTCATTTTAAGTTATATTGTTCTCTATCAGCAGTTCATTTATAACCTAGTGAGGAGAGCGTGCTAGCATGGCTTTTACCTGTTAAACATTCTGCCCTACAGGCACTTATAGAACTTTGCCAGTTCAAAGTATTTACATTGATGCCCATGAACTTCCTCTAAGCTTCAGGAGAAATATGTTAACAACTAAAATTCAGCCTACCATTAGGCCAATACATAACGATACACCCCATTAGGCTGATACTTAACGATCCCCAGTTCCCAATGTACTATAGGAAAAAACCCAGGGCAATTCAGCCTACTGTTATCAGATTGCAGGCATTGTCAGAAACACTGAATATACATCTTGACAAAGTTATCCAAGATCCAAATAGCCTGGATCCCCCATGGTCTTCTATCAAACCATCCTGTGACAGTTATTTCCTAAATTGGGGAAAACACTCTCTTGCAAATGTCTACATACAACAACTTCATATTACCCACACCAAAAATTAGTTGCGTTTTACAAAAATATAAATTGATGGGTCAAAGTCTGATAATGGAGTGGATGCTGCAGCCGTCTTACCTCATAAAACCTTTTCCGTATCACTTCCCCCTGAATGCAGCAGCTATACAGCTGAATTATGTGCTTCAGGCTTGCACTAGAATATATTCTCCATTTGTCCATCCAAAAAAGCATGATATATACAGCCTCCCAGAGTGTGCTTATAGCTTTACAGAATATCTCCTCTCATACACATCTTTTAATCAAGTTCATAAAATCGAAATTGATACATATCCAGGAATTTCAGCAATTGGTCATCTTCTGCTGGATCCCAGGCCATGCTGGGATACCAGGAAATGAATGTACAGACTATGCTGCCAAGCACCCAACCAACATAGAATTATCACATTATTATGTTCCATATCCTGACTACAAATATAATATACAAAAAATATGTAGGGAACAATGGTCAATTCAATGGCAAGCTCAAACGCAAAATAAACTCCATTGGATTTTAAACCTCTACTGCATTGATGGACCTCCAGCTTCCGTGTAAACAGGAGGGAGGAAGTAATCTTAGCAAGAGCGTGAATTGGTCACAGTCAACTTACCAACCTTTATCTCGTCACAGGTCTCATCTTCCACAATGCACACAATGCAATTTTATGCTTACAATGACACATATTCTTGTTGAATGTTCTTTGTATACCACTGCCCAACAAGTCTCATTCAACTTTCTGCCTAATCTTAAGACACCCTGATGCTCAACCATATCATAGGTAGTGATTATAATCTGCTGACGTTTTCCACTTTATCAAGCAGATAAAATTGCATTATTTTTGGCTGATGTCATAGTAATCATGATGCATGTAGTAGTAGTGGTGGTATGTGATGCAAGAAAGCAAGTGTATGAGCTTATGCTGCATCAGCCAAAAAAAAAAAAAAAAACACACCATTCCCTCCAAATGCCTGTCCAGTGCCTCAAATTTATTCAACCTATCAACTTCCACAACGACAGATGGAAGTTTGTTCCAGCAATTAACCATCCACTGGCTAAAGGCAAATTTCCGCACATCTATTCTACATCTGTCCTTTTTTAATTTGAATTTATGTCCCCTTAGGTTTGTAATCTGAACAACTGGAAGGATCCCATCAGAATTCAGCATGCTCAAACCATTTAAGGCCTTATACACCTCAATCAGATCACTGCGCAGGTGCCTAGTCTCCAGCCACTGCAATTTGCAGAACTTAAGCCTCTCTTGGTAAGAGGATCCCTTCATTCCCCTCACCAATCTTGTTGCCCTTCTCTGTACACGCTCAAGTAAATCTACATCCTTCCTAAAATGAGACCTCCAGACCTGTACGCAGTACTCAAGGCGTGGCCTGACCATTGCCTTATACAGAGGGACAATCACCTCCTAACTGCTAGCAAAATTCCTATATATCATTGACAAAACCCCATGACGTGCCCTGGCAGCCTGTCTGCATTGCTCAGAAAACTTGATATCTGACTGCACAATTACTCACAGGTCTTTTTCATTTTCTACCACCTTAAGTGTAGTACAAAACAGTTGGTACGTTTCTCTGGGGTTACTTCTACTCATATGCAGTACTTTGCATTTGTCAAGGTTAAACTTCAGTTGCCACTTCTTAGCCCATCTGCCCAAATTATCTAGATCCTGTTGCAGTAGCACACTGCCATTAACAAAACTGCCAACCTTTGTATCATCTGCAAACTTCAACACTAAGCCTGATATACCTTCATCAATATCATTGATAAATATACAAAAC